>NC_138769.1:388428544-388648544 GCF_965119305.1 Pelophylax lessonae | reverse complement strand
GGATCGGGAGGAAGAACCGCCGCTAGGCACCGCCGGGACACATCGCTGGATCCCGGTGACAAGGTAAGTAACCCTGTTTACAGGATCCAGCAATGCTTCTGGCGGTACCCCGAGTGTGGCTCGGGGTTACCGCTTTTGGCTCTGAAATTTAACCCCGAGCCACACTCGGGTATACCGTTAAGAAGGTTAAGTAGTAAGAAACGTTTATGTGCCTAAAAAGTGTGAAAGGCCTCTTTCACATGGGCGTTCCGTATCCCCATTCGTTTGCGGGTGATATACGGACATAATGTATGTCAATGGGATTGCGGATGTCAGCGGATGACCATCCCCTGAATTCCGATTTGCGTCCTTTCTGTTCTGTTATGTTTTTTGGAACTAAACAGAACCCTATTTTTCTTCCGTTTAAAAAACAGAAAGGACCCAAAATCGGATGTCAGCAGTGTCATCCGCTGACATCCGCAATCCCATAGACATACATTATGCCCATATATCAAACGCAAACGGATGGGATGATATGCGGACATATGGACCGGATGACACAAGTGTCATCCGTGTCCATAATAAAAAAGTGCCGGAGTGGATTGCAATACGGTCCGCTCCGTGTGAAAGAGGCCAAAGAGCATGAAAAAGCTCAAAGAATCTCAAAAACACCAAAACGGAAAATAGGGGGAGGGTTTGTGGGGGAAAAAATGCTTATGCTCAAAGAAGCTCAATAAAAACATGCAAAAGAGCCCAAAGAAGTACAAGCTTTTTTTTTTTTTTTTGAGCTGCAGTGTGCATGAGCCCTAAGAGCATATGCCTGTAAACTCCTGAAAAAGTCATAATGTGCATGGACACATTGGCTAACATGGAGGGAAGTTTTCAGGCAGAAAAAATGAGAGCTCAAAAGCCTGTAGGAGCTGCTTCTTTGAGCTGCAGTGTACATGAGCCTTAAAGCGGTAGTATACTCTGCTATTTGACTTTTATCTACAGGTAAGCCTATAATAAGGATTACTCTAGGTACAATTAATATCTCCTAAACCTGCATGAGATTTTTGCCCTGCATGCAGCCACTGACGTCTGCGGCCCATGCGCTCTGAAGGTCTGGCGGACCTTCAGAGTTCCTTGCCGGATCTTGCCAGAAAGTGGCCCCAGCGCAGGAGTGACGTCATCGCGGCTCCAGCCACTTACAGCGCCGGAGTCGCCGAACCAGGTAGAGACGCAGAGGGAGCATGTCGGCTCCCTCAGCGTTGTCCAGACGACCCTGCCGGGCTATGTTCTAAGGTAAGTATTTCATAATGAGCTAGTATGCGATGCATACTAGCTCATTATGCCTTTGTCTTGCAGGTTTTTTATTTTTTTTAGTATATATGAGTATAAAACCGCTTTAAGGCCTAATGTACACTACAGCTGCTAAACTGAAGTTTAGGAACAGTTGGGCATTTTTTTAGCAGCCTCTGAACTCTACTCAGTGTTATCCAATGTGTTATCTTTGTTAGGGTCCTTTCACAGGGGCTTTCCGCCTGGCAGACTCTGTTTTGCTCAGCGGGGATCGATCCGCTGAGCAGGCGGATGGCAGCTCACTGTGCAGAGACTGACCTGTCAGAGCCCTCTATTGGAGAACAGATGAAAACAGACCGCCTGTCGGTTTTCATCCGATCTGATCCTCCAGACAGATGGAAAATAGGGTTAGCATCAATCTGGATTTCACAGGCAGGATAGGATCGGATAGCATCAGAAGTCAGTGGACATGTGACCACTGACATCTGCTGCCCCATAGAGGAGCATGGAGCATCCAATCAGGTCAGCCTGAAAAACTGACAGACGGAACTGATCAGAAAACCAGTTTGAAAGGGGTCTTAAACTCAGTCGTTTATAGTAGTTTAAAGGCAGTTGAGGTTACTGTCATTTTTTGGAAAGCAGAAAAATCGCATTCAGGACTGAAGTTTATTAGCATTTTAAGTGCCACTTGTAACCGCGGTAGACTGCGTTTATAGGCGTCTTTAAAGGGGAAAACATTTCTGATACTTTTTGAAGATATAAAAATTATGAAAAAACACAAATTTCATCACATGCTGTTGCCTTTATCAAAAGATGAGTTCATTAGTGACAAACTTTGGTCCTCTCACGCAATTTTCTACATCTTCAGGGCCTCAGCAACGACAGAATTTCCTCACACGTGCTCATGATGGGATCCATAGTGAAAACACAAAAAATAAGACGGCTATCTACAAGCACACTCTGCTGCTGCTCTGTCTTTTCTCACAAAATGGCTGAAACAGATAATAATTTACTTGTTTTTCATGCATTGTGGGCATTTGGGAGGGTCTCCTGAGGTTATCTTTAAAAATGCTTTTAACTTCAAATGCTTATACATGCTGCTAAACTCAGTATGTAAAAGCTGTAAAACAGACATTTTTCACTGTCGGTTTCCAGCTGTCAAGTTTCCAGCATTCAGAAAAGGTTTTCAACTGCCCTGTGTACATGGGCCATAGGCATCATTCACGCTATCATTTGGGCCTCATCAACTAAATGGGGAGGCTCTGCAACAGTTTGCAATGCAATGCACACAGTTGTGGTGCACTAATGCAGGGTCCCAGAGGATATGGTTCCTCACTGCCTTACAAATTATCTCTGAAGAGCGATCTGAATGCTGATAGCTCTTCACAGGGCACCCCTAGTGGGAGCGAACCCTTAAGCCCAGTACACACTGACAGCTATTTTTGTTCAGCCTGTTGGAAGAGCCTGCTGTACTAACTATGCGATGTTAGTGTAGCAACCTCTTGTGTGCCCTAGCTTTAGTGTAGGCAAATCATACTCTGACTCATATGTTAAGATGGCGAGTCTTAATTGGGTCAGGGTTCATAAGAGTTCAGGGCTGGATGACTCATCTCTCTGGTGCTTTCCCCCCCCCCCCCCAGGTGGGGGTTAGGAGGGGATGCCTTTAATATGTATGAGGCCTCAGCCAATCCCCTGTAGTGGCCTGGCAGGGGACTTGGGAGTTCACCTCATAAATAGACATTTTTTAGAGCCGGCGGTTGGCTTTCAGTCAGTAACGGCCGATGCAGCTCGATCATTACCCCAGCAAGTGGGAGGGGGCTGCCTTCCGCGGCTCTGCCCGGGTCTCCCTTCCCACCAGGAGACCCAAGCAACCAGCCGTCACGTCCACTGGCTGGTTGGAGTCCCGATCAAAGCCGGATTCAGCTTCGATCGGGTCTCCGATGATGTAACCCCGAAGCTGCGTCCATGACGTCACGTCCGGGTTACTCGACGGCTAAAGGCGCCGAATTTAAAAAGTGACAGTATTCAAAAATGCTGTTTTCGGCATTTTGAATACAGTCAAGTGCAGTGGAGGGGTCTAGGGTTTTTTAGATGCCCGATCCCTCCGTAAAGAGTACCTGTCACTGCATATTGCTGTCACAAGGAATGTTTACATTGTTTGTGACAGCAAAAAAAGTGATCAGATTTTTTTTTTTAAAAAAACCTGTGCTAAAATTAAAAAAATAAAATAAATAGGAAAAAATTATTTTTAAGCGCCCCCCATCGCCATGAGTTCGCGCGCAATAGAAAACGTATACGGAAGTCGCGCCCACAATTAAATTGCTGTACAAACCACACATGTGAGGTATCGCCGCGATCGCCAGAGCAAGAGCAATAATTTTAAAAAAAAGAGCTACTCTGTAACTCTAAACTGGTAACCGTTAAAAATTTATGAAGCATCGCCTTTGGGGATTTTTATTGATCGTAGTTTGTCGCCATTCCGCGGATGTGCGCAATTTTAAACCGTAACATGTCAGGTATCTATTTACTCGGCGTGACATCATCTTTCACACTGTACAAAAAAAATTGGCTAACTTTACTGTTTAGTTTTTTTTTTAAATGCATTGAAGTGTATTTTTTCCAACAAAATGGCATTTGAAAGAATTCTGCGCAAATAGCGCGTGACAAAAAATATTGCAACAACCACCATTTTATTTTGAGTCTTTGCTAAAAAAATATATATATATATAATGTTTGGGGGTTCTAAGTAATTTTCTAGCAAAAAATACTGATTTTAACTTGTAAACAACATGTGTCAGAAATGGGCTTGGTCCTTACGTGGATAATCTCCCATCCCTATCCAAGTTGTTAAACCCCTAATAAATTTAAAAAAAAAAAGCTACAGACTGTTTTCTGACTGTGTGTTTGTGAAGATTCAGTGACCCTGGCTGTGCAGTAGTGGGGGATCCCTTTAATCTGTAGTTCCTACATAGGGTGTGCAAAATTAGTATAGCGATCTCCCCACTGAGCTTTTGAGTTCTGACAGGGAGACTGCCGGACGTTCGGCCACCTTCTGTCAGACAGGCTGCTGTACACACAGGCAGAATGCCGGCTAGTTTCTGTTGAACCTGCCGATATTCGGCCCGTGTGCACCAGGCTTTAGGCTGACATCAGGCAGATGATTCTGCTGCTAGCAGAATATCACCAGGGGCAGGATCCCTAGGAGGCTGCCCATCAGTCCCTGTGGAATGGCTTCCTCTGCTGAGACAGCAAAATGTCACTTCTATCATTAGCAATTGAGGTTCAACAAAGTTCGGGCCAACGACAGAGTGCCTTCTGTGCCTCAAGGACAGAGGTGGCCATTCCATAGTCAGTGTGAGGGACTCAGACGCCGCTGTGCAGCCTACGATCCATCTAGGCGAGTGCGCATGTGCGTGCGTCATGACGCACATTGTACCAACCCAGCCTCCTCTTAAGGATCACTCACCCTCTCATCCAGTGCTGGATTATCGTCAGATTCCTGTTTCCTGTTGTGACCTCGGCTTGCTCCACGGACTTGTCTCTGCCTGATAACCTGTGTACCGACCCCGGCTTGCTCCACGGATCTGCTTCTGCCTGATAACTTGTGTACTGACCCCGGCTTGCTCCACGGATCTGCTTCTGCCTGATAACTTGTGTACTGACCCCGGCTTGCTGTTACTTGCACTGACCACATGTGTATGACCCCCGGCCTGGCATTTACCACTGCACTGCTTGCTTTCACTGGAGCTTCTCAGAAGGGACCCGGATATCCCTCTCAGCCATCCACCTGCACCACCACAAGCATCCAGTGCTACTTGGGTCGCGTCACCTCCTGTCTCACTTCCAGGGGTGATTCACACCGAGCTGCAAGGGAAGCCCTCTCAGCACTTCGGGTCTCCACCCAGTGATCTGACAGTCAGGCAACATCTTTAGCGAGATTTCCACTAGTGATTTTTTGCTAGAGCTTCACTCACACATGCATGCCAGGGGATTTTACCACACCTTGGCTGACTATTTGAACACTGACATGCAGACGTTCAGGGCTGTACCCATGCCATAGCTGTGACACAGTGCTTCCTGGCCACATTAAAAATGAACTTGGCCCTAGGTATACATGTGGCATCTCGGCAAGTGGGCTTTAACGCAGAGAGGCTGCATATATGCGTCCACAATGTAGACATTTCTGTGCTGAAAGTGCAATACTGGCACAGTTAACGGCGGGAACCAGAAAGCTCCTGATGCTTACTTGCGATCGGGAGCTTTCCGATCGCGTGACCGATGCGCGTGACCGATGTGATAGCCAATCACAGCAGTCATGTGACCAAAATGCCCGCCTCCACCTCCCAGCATTTAGAAGCTCTTAAAGCGATGGAAGGCCCATGGCAGGAAGGGGTTAAACAGTGTTACTGCCACTTAATGTGACCCATGCAAGTCTGTGAGGGTGCGCTGATTACAGCACAGTGGTGTGGCATTTATAGGGTTAAATCAGGAGGCAGCATATCACCTTCTCACCACCTGTCAAATACCTCTAAAAAGTGATCCATCGTGGATCACTTTAAGAAAGACTGGCAACAGGGGCTGCTGCATATGTAAACTAATCCTAACAGCAGAAATAATATCTTATTTTTGTTGCATTGCAGCTCAGTGGCCAGACCTGAAACTAGTAGCTCTCTACCAATTTGTGTCTGTTTGCTCCATGTTGGCATTGTGTCCACTGTAGCATTTGCATTTTGCAGAGCAGGTTAGGGACTGGCCTTTGGGGGATTACTTTAACACAGTGGGCCAGCTTAACCACTTGCCTTCTAGGCACTTTTACTCCCTTTCTGCCCAGGCAAATTTTCTGCTTTCAACTCTGTTTCATTTTGAATGAGAACTGCGTGGTCATGCAACACTATTCATATGAAATTTTTAGAATTTTTTTTTAACACCAATAGAGCTTTCTTTAAAGGTATATAATTATCACTGAGTTTTTTATTTTTTGCTAAACAAACAAAAAAAGACCAAAAATTTCAAGGGGAAAAACAGTTTACATTGTTTCTGTCATAACAATTTTCAAACAGGTAATTATTCTCCCTCACTGATATGCCCTGATGAGGCAGCACTGATCAGATGGCACTGGTGGGCACTTATGAGGAGGCACTGATGAGCCTGAACTGATATGCGGCACTGATGGGCACTAATAGGCAGCACTGATGGACACTGATTAGCACTGTTGGGGTTGCACTGATAATCAGGACACTCATAATCAATGTAGATGTCCCCTTTCACACAAGCCAGTTACCGGCTCTCCTCTCCACACGTTGTGACAGCATGAGAAAAGGAATGCAGATAACCGGCAAGTGTGTTTATATCATGATCAGCTGA
The DNA here is from genome assembly GCF_965119305.1 of Pelophylax lessonae. Taxonomy (NCBI): domain Eukaryota; kingdom Metazoa; phylum Chordata; class Amphibia; order Anura; family Ranidae; genus Pelophylax; species Pelophylax lessonae. Next base: position 388,641,920 of record NC_138769.1, on the reverse strand, counting down.
TCACGTGGTAAAAAGGGCCCCTGTAAATGGCCCTTTACCCCGATCTGTGATCAACTGTGTCCAAAGGACACAATAGATGCCTTCCCAGAACTGGACAACCACACTGTAGCCATCATTTAGCTATAGTGTGGTCGGCAAGTCCTTAAACATGTATTGCAAAATGTGTGAACTAAAAATCCCTGTTTTTTATTGGGTATATAGCAGTGTGCAGAGGGTTCCTCCGAATTTTTATGGGACCGTAAACAGAACAATCAAACAAATTATATACAAATGATTTACATTGTATAAATTATATACAAATAATGAACTGGACACCAAAACATTTTTGATTGAAATGGATGTGACCCTTTATTAAAGGCAAGCAATCATTCATTAAATATAATCATGGCATCACACTTTAATTATAGTTTGACTAACGTACCATCCTAATAGATATAACCGGAGTGCCACAACATATACATACATACATCTATATCTTAGCTATTAAACCTTGAGTTATCCAATACAGAATACAAACTTACAGTCCCCTTTCAAGGGAAAGGGACAAATGGCACATAATCAGAGCCATGACAAGGGAGGGTGGGCAGGAGGATGTTGCTTCTTCTGTCTTCTACCACTGACTAATTCTTATTCAAATAGCGGACAACTCTTAAAAAAATGTTACATGACATGTGACACCAAATCTGTCCAATTCCAATTGAATATGCAAATTACCTAATATTTTTAGAATCTTCTTTGGTCTGCCACGGTCCCATAGGTGAAGGGGAGGGGACAATTACTTGCCCCGCCCCTCACCTTAGATGGGAACGTAGGCAGAACAATGAAATAAATTATATATAACAATAATAAACTGGAACACCAAAACATTTTGGATTGAAATGGCCACAGCCCTTTATTATAGGCAATAAACCATTAATTGAATATAATAATGACATCACATTTTTGATTATATTTTAAAGAGGTAGTAAACCTCCAAAAAAAAAATAAAAACCTGGAAGACAAAAGGCATAATGAGCTAGCATGCATAATCTGAAATACTTACCTTAGAACAAAGCCTCGCTGACACGGCCGATATGTTAACCCGTCTTCCTTCCAGGTTCGCGTCCTCCGGCCATCTGATTGTCCGAAGCTGCGATGACGTCACACCCACGCATGCGCATGGGAGCTGCCATTCATGGCACAGGGCGGCTCTGAAGGAACAAAACAGGTGGCCGTTCCTTTAAAGCGCATGAGCCAGTGATGTCACTGGCTGCATACAAAGTAAACATCTGCTAAACGGTGCATGTTAAGGAGATATTTAAAGTACCTATAGGTAAGCTTTATCATAGGCTTACCTATAGGTACAAGGTATAGAGGAAGCTTTACTTCCCCTTTAACAAACATACAATGCCAATAGATACTGTATAACCAGAGTACCACAACATATACATACATCTATAACTCAGCTATTAAAGCTTGAGTTATCCAACAGAATACAAACCTACATTCCCAACTGCCAGGGTCATTCACAATGAGCCTGGCACCCGCACCTGGACCCTGGCCAGTTAAATAATAGCCTGTAATTCCAGGTTAAAAATGTTAAGGGAATTGTCTGACAAATGTACATTATCAGACCTATAGAAGCCTGATAGCTCGACAACTAAAAGACAAACCATTTAACCACTTCCGGATCGCCCGCCGCAGTTTTACATCAGTACTTTGACATATATTACTGGTATTATGACAGCAGATAGCTGCCATAACCCCAGAAAAAAAATGGTCTCTTTAAGACCGTTGGGAGGAAGCAGATGTATCACCCTACAAGGCCTGTTAGCGCTGTCTTGACGCCAGCTGAATGCCGGCCAACGCTCCCTGGCGCTTGAAGATACTGTTCTGCTGAACTGTGCTGAAACTTCGACTTTAATACTTAGATTAACTCAGAAGATCCAGGACTGTATGACATTTGACTCCTGACACTCTGTTTAGCTCAAAAGTCCGGTGAACAGCTCCCTCCAGCCCTTCACTGACTGAGGTAGCTCCTTGTAACTGCTTGTACTGCTGCAACTCTTAACACTGTACACTGCACACTGTACACTTAACTCTTCAGGGCCCAACTGCGGGTGCCCCCTCTACACTTCAGGGTCCTCTCGCTAGGCATCCTCTCACTAGGCACCCCCTCAGACACTTCAGGGTCCTCTCGCTAGGCACCCCCTCTAACACTTCAGGGTCCTCTTACTAGGCACCCCCTTGGCATTAGCTGGCTCCTGGATCCCTGGGACCTTCACCGGAGTGGTCCCCTCTACACTTCAGGCAGACCCTCAGGGGCAATTCACAGTACTCACGAACTTGGCGTGATTTCCTGGAACTGAACCCCTCTATCTCCACTGCTCCTCGACACACCGAATCCTCTCTGCAGCTCAGCTCTCTCTCTGGACTCTCAGGCAGCCAACCGAGACACCCGTTCCTTCTGACAGGAGGAGAGACAGCCGTACCCTCTGTCCTGGGACTCTGCTTCCTGACAAAGACACTGTGTCATGCGTTCCCCTCAAACCTATACCTACTCCCAAAATCCGCTGCGGCAGAATCTGCCTTCTGGAGTAGATACAGGCCTGAATGAACCACTGATTGGGTTTCTCCACTGCCCAATGAGAATCCTCTCATGGAGCCAGTCGGAAGACTCCCCTCTCAGCAGTCACACCTGGGAGACATGACAGCCCAGCTGAAAATCACGGCCCTGCTGTTAGGCAGCCAAGGCCCACTATGCTTTTACCTAGCTCCTACCTTGTAGGGTGCTACATCTGCTTCCTCCCAACGGTCTTAAAGAGCCCATTTTTTTTCTTGCTGAAAAAAAATGATTTTTTTTTCCCTGCTGTGAAGAGTAGATGTGAGATCTGAGGTCTTTTTGACCCCAGATCTCACATTAAAGAGGACCTGTCCTGCTTATTTCTATTACAAGGGATGTTTATATTCCTGGTAATAGGAATAAAAGTGATCAAAAACAGTGTTAAAAAAAAGGTAAAATAACTATTGCGGAAACCTAATGATTGCGGCAATACCTCACGTGTGGTTTGAACACCGTTTACATATGTGGGCGCCACTTGTGTATGCGTTCACTTCTGGGCGCATACGCAAGTCGCGCCCACATATGTTAACGGTGTTCAAAAACATGTGAGGTATTGCCACAGTTGTTAGAGCGAGAGCAATAATTCTAGCCCTAGACCTCCTCTGTACCTCTAAACTGGTAACCTGTAGAAATTTTTAAAGTGTCGCCCATGATTTTTATTTTTTAAAGTATTTTATTTTATTTAAGTACCAATGTTTGTCGCCATTTCACGAGCATGCGCAATTTTTAAGATACTGTTTACTCAGCCACCCGCAATTGCTCCCTGCTGAGAGAGAAGGACAGGCAGCTGTTTTAAACACAGCTTACTTCTTCTCTCTGGATTGATCACAGATCGCCTGTGATCCTTCTATATAGGATCACAGGTCTCTATGGTAATTTCAAAAGCCCATCCCCCCACAGTTAGTAAACACTCCCCTAGGCTTACATTTAACCCCTTGATCACCCACTAGGTTAACCCCTTCCCTGCCAATGTCATTATTACAGTAACAGTGCATATTTTTAGCACTGATTACTGTAGTAATGTCACTGGTCCCCCCACAAATGTAAAAAATGTCAGTTAGGGGTCCGATCTGTCCGCCGCAATGTCGCAGTCCCACTAAAAATCGCAAATTGCCGCCATTACTAGTAAAAAAATTAAAATAAATAAAAATCACATAAATCTTTCCCTTAGCTTGTAGACACGATAACTTTTGCACAAACCAATCAAAATACTCCTATTGGGATTTTTTTAATCAAAAATATGTAGCAGAATACAAATTGGCCTAAAAACACTGCTGTATTTTGGCCTAGACTGACAAGGACCAGGCCTAGGGCAGAACTTTTCGGGGGGGGGGGGGGGCAAAAAAGCTACCCCCCGCATGAAAAACAAAAACCCCCGATCCATCCTCTGAGTCCCGTCTCAGTCTGCTCCCGTATCTGCCTCCCGCCGCCCGCAGCCGCCTCCCACACACACAGTCCCTGGCGGCTTGTGACACTTATCGGCATTCATTCAGCAGCAGTGAGTAAGGTAAGGGGCATACTTACTTTGCCAGGGAGGGAGGGACTGGCGCCCCCATAGAGCAGCCAGTGACTGGCCAGACCGGCTGCACTTAATTCTATTGGTGGGGGCGGAGCCTAATGCTCCGCCTACCCTCCTCTGTACGGCATCCTTACACACTAACTTCTCCCCAGGGCGGGGTCTGTCTATGTCGAGGAGGAGGAGAGACGAGAGAGGAGGACTATGGAAAACCCCAGGCCAGGACAGCAGGTAGGAATCACCGCTACTATTACTCCAATAATCACATTTAAGCTTTTTCAACAAATATGGACTGTTTAATGCCTTTACATTGATTTCAGCATGCATGAAGCACTTTGCATTACATGAAGTTTCACTGCATGTGAACTGTTAAATGAGTTTTCATTGGTTTCAGCTCCATGCATGTGGAAATCAATGCAAACTCATTAAACAGTTCACATGCAGTTAAAGTTCATGTACTGCAATCTGCTTTAACCAGTTCTGGACCGGAAGGTTTTTCCCCTTAATGACCAGGCCATTTTTTGCGATTTGGCACTGCATTACTTTAACGGACAATTGCGCGGTCCTGCGACGCTGTACCCTTATAAAATTTATGTCCTTTTTTCCCACAAATAGAGCTTTCTTTTGGTGGTATTTGATCACCTCTGGGATTTCTTTTATTGCGCTATAAACAAAAAAGATTCTGAAAAAAAAAAAAAAACAATATTTTTTCACATTCTGCTATATAACATTCCCCTCCCCCCCCCCAAAAAAAAATATATACGAATCAAAAATTTTCATCCTTTTAGGCCAATTTGTATTTTGCAATAAGCGTATTTTGATTGGTTTGCGCAAAAGTTATTACGTCTACAAACAAGGGGAAATATTTATGTCATTTTTTTATTTATTTTTACTAGTAATGGCAGCGATCTGTGTTTTTTTACCGGGACTGCGACATTGTGGGGGGCAGATCAGATCCCTAACTGACATTTTGACACTTTTGGGGGGACCAGTGACATTACTACAGTAATCAGTGCTAAAAATATGCACTGTTACTGTAATAATGACACTGGCAGGGAAGGGGTTAACCCAGGGGTGATGAAATGGTTAAGTGTGAGCCTAGGGGGTTATTTCTAACTGTGTGGGGGATGGACTTGTGAAATGAACACAGAGACCTGTGATCCTAAATAGGAGGATCACAGGCGCTCTGTGATAATTTCAGAAATAACAACAGTCTGCTGTGTTTACAACAGCAGACCGTCGTTCTCTCTCACGGGGAAAGATCGGGGTGCCCGGCGGCAATTACGGCCGCCGGCCCCGTGGATTGGCATCCTTGCTGCCTAATGGGGGCCCCCAGGAACGCTCCCGCGAACCAACGTACCCATACAAAACAACAAAATATACAAGTAGGCACTTTTAATGTACAGAGAGGAAGAGGTTGAGCGCTAAGAGGAAAAGGTGGAGCCTAAAGAGGAAGAGGTGTGGTTTACAGAAGACAGGGTGGGTCTGAAACAGTAAGGGGTGTGGCCTTGACAGGAAGGGGTGGGTCGTAGGTAAATTAGGGGGTGCACAAGTTTTTCCGGCCTAGGGCAGCACAAAACCTAAATAAACCACTGCCTAAAAGAATGAAAAAATTTGATTTTTTAATTTTTTGGGGGGGAATGTTATATAGCAGAATGCGAAAAATATTGTTTTTTTTTTTCAGAATTGTCGCTCATTTTTTGTTTATAGCGCAAAAAATAAAAACCCACACAGGTGATCAAATACCACCAAAAGAAAGCTCTATTTGTGGGGGGGAAAAAAGGACATACATTTTATTTGTGTACAGCGTTGCATGACCGCGCAATTTTCCGTTAAAGCAACGCAGTGCTGAATGGCAAAAAATGGCCTAATCATTAAGGGGACAAATCTTTCTGGTCCAGAGCTGGTTAAGCTAAGCATACATTTATTCACTGCCCTATTGACGTATATTTACGTATATTTTATCCAAATGTCTAAATTCAGAATATATCAGCCATTGTAAGCGCGATATGACCTTTGAGAAGACCAAGACAGTACCAGGCAGATATGAATGTTTGCATAACAAATCTACTTTGATCTGGGCGAAGCCTCATACAATAATGTCAAGGCTGCACGCATGTCAGCCCATTGCATACCACATTTACCATACTACCAAACTTGAAAGTCCATATTAGGGTCCATATTATAGGTCAGAACCACAATTTCTGAGTGTAGCGCTATGATGGACCCAAAAGACAAGGAATGACCAATGATCCATACAGGTATGTTGTTAACTGCATCTGAAATGAAAGACAAAGGTTAGGCGGTACATAAGAGCGAAAGCAACTTGACCTCCACCCACCAATCTGTTTAATGACAGAATCTGAAAGCCCCAACCAATTTGCTTCTGTAGCAGAACCTATACGAAAATAATGTGACGATATTTTAGGGTGATCAAGACCAAAAGAACCCAGACATTTATAATAAATACATAAATGCAATATAATTAAACTGATAGATGGTCAGGGGCGAACCAGAAAGGTGAAAAGGAAGGTGTTTACCCAAGGAGGGTCAACCAGCCATAAACTGGGCCATAAGTAAAAAAACACAAATCAGGGAATTGCATAGACGTTGCAGTGTAATCCAGCTGCCTTTGCCAAGCTGATCCGTCTTACTGCGGTGAAGTAGGATCTGTAATAACTCAACGCCCAGGAATAAATCAGATACTATTAAATCAGAAGTATCTTTTGCAGAACGCATAAGCAATTATGACACCCTAAAAGCCCCAAAGAAACAAAGACTAAGAGCTGTTTTGAACAGCAACACTTCATATGAAGAGAAACAGAAAACTTCCGTTACAGAACAAATACACATCAAAAGCTCATAAGATATGGGAAATCTAGATTCTGCCATGAAGTGTCCCTTTCAATAACCCTTTAGAGCCTGTTGTACAGAAAAGTAACATGTACAAGAAGGGGGTACAGTGTAGCTTAACAAAAAATGATATATCAGATAAGGTTTTCACAATTTGGGAATATGAATAACCTCTTGACATTAAAGCGGAGTTCCACTCAAAAGTGGAACTCTGCTGATCTGCTTCCTCCCCCCCTCCAGTGTTTTTGACAGGTACCCTTCCCCACTTCCTGGGAGACAGCGCCGCGGCGCTGTCCCTTGGAAGTTTGGCCCCCTCATTTTTCCTCCACCGCTGAGCCAATTACAAAGCGCAGTAGGGAACCAGCAGTGAAGCTGGAGGGCTTCACTGCCGGGTGGTTGCGGCACCAGAGAGCCGATACCTAAATCGACATCGCAGGCTCCCTAGACAGGTAAGTTCTACTATTTAAAAGTCAGCAGCTACAGTATTTGAAGCTGCTGACTTTTAATTTTTTTAAGGGGGGCGGAACTCCGCTTTAAGAAACATTAAAATCACATTACCAGATTTTCAGAAATCGAAAAAGATAGATTTTTTCTAAGCCAAAAAGTTACACTATAAGGTCCACGCTGCTTGATAAGACGCCCACGTGGACAGTGCAACTAAAGGAACGAATAGCATGATGTACCAATGTCAAATCAGGTCCCATAAATGCTGCGAGTATGAGAGGCCAACGAGATTTGTATCTGGCACCAACATTTGGGTTTGACACATCTGCATATGGGATAGAGTCAGCAATATTATTTTCAACACCTGGAACATATTTAGCTTTAAAATGATTGTAAAGTCTAGTTTAAAAAAAAAAAAAATAACAAACATGTTATACTTACCTCCTCTGTGCAGTTGGTTTTGCACAGAGTGGCCCAGGATCCTCCTCTTCTCGGGTTCCTCCTCTGTGCTACTGGCCCCTCCCTCCGGTTGAGTGCCCCCACAGCAAGCAGCAAGCAGCCCAGTCACAGCTCCGTGTATCCATTTAGACACGGAGCCAGGACCTGACCACCATCTCTCTTCTGATTGGCTGACTGACATTGACTAACAGCAGTGGGAGCCAATCGCGCCACGCTGCTGTCTTAGCCAATGAAGAGGGGAGTCCTGGTCAGCTGAGACGCTCCTGCAACATCGCTGGATAAAGATGAGCTTGGGTAAGTATTAGGGGGGCTGCTGCACACAGAACAATTTTTTATCTTAATGTATAGAATGTTTTATCCCTTGGAGATTGTAAGTGTAATATTGTTTTATTAAAAACAATTAGTGAAATACTACACTATGTGTATCTCCCTCTGTACTTTAATCCCCTCCATGGAGTTTATTTCAGCTTAGGAATTCAGGGAGCTTTTGTATTCTGGATCGTGGTGTATGTGGCTGCTATGCAGCAAGGCATTTAGTGATCTCCTTATGGGATCAGAGCAGCTGGTAAGGAGCTAATTTGTTTGCGGTGATTGCTTTTGGGAGCACTTTTTATGGTGTGCACATTATCATCATTTTTTCAAAGGAAAAGAAAATAAATGCCGATGTTTTGGAACTGAGCACTAACATATTTGCACTATAATTTTTGCACAATTTTTACACATGATATATATGGACTTGATTTATATGGATTTGTTAATATAAGATGAGTTTATTACTGTATATGTTTAAGGCACTTTACAATGTTTGTATAAGCACAGCGCACTTTGGAATATTATTTTATTGTAATGAGGTAAAGACTTAGATGACAAGCAGTTAACAGCAAAGACAATGCCCTTGTTAAGTGAATGAAGTAGAAACCATCAATTGCAGAAGTGCTAGCCCCACAGCTCAAGAGTCATCAACACTGGGAAAAACTCCAGGGAAACTATATTATTTGTGAGCCCCACATCATGTCAAGCTGGAGGCCAGTAATTGGCTGACCAGTGTCTTTGCCAGAATACACCATACTCGAAAGAACCAGAACATCCGTAAACAAATTAACCGCAGATACAGGACAGAAAGGAGCCTACCAAAGAGAATTGCTGTTAAAGTTAGACCAGAAACTATTCCAAACCAACAAATCTTCATGAATATCTGAAGTTATGCTAACGAAATAGAAGGGACAAGAAAGGCCTGCAATAGAACCATTCAGCCTTTTGGAAAAAACTTGATGCATTGGAATTACCCTGGAGGCTAACGTCAAAAGACTCAATAAAGATTTAATATTTTTCAACCTCAAATTACGTTTAGAAAGGATGAAATCAAGCAAAGCACAAATTTTGACAATTTTAGATTAATGGAGACGAAATTCCACGGCCACTGTGTCGATAGTAATACCCAAAAATTTCAAACACTTGGTTGGATAGACAAATTTCTCAGGGGCCAAGGACACCAAATTGACAACAATTAATTTGGAACTCAGCTTTAAATAGAAGAGCAGAAGCTCCAAATTTGCATTTTGACTAAAGTGTCATCAAAGAAGGAATAACACACCAAACACAATTCTGGGTCAATTTCATAATTTAAAGACATGCCCGCTGGGTAAGACAAGTGATGTATCAATCTCAACATATTTGGCCCCTTTTTAGGAAGTATCCCCAAAGGAGAAATTTGAAAATTTTGAAAAGGCAGTTCTGCAAAAGGCCCTGCAATCCTTCCTTCATCAATTTCTTTCTTAATATTTTTATTGACAACATCTGAATGAAGGCAATGGGAAACCATTTGCAAAACAACTATATAACAGAGCTGCCTTTTGTTAATTTGGAAAAACTTTAGCCACGTAACATTTTTTCCAGGGTCAACAGTGTGTCAGCTTTTAAGAAAAAGATCTTTCAAAGTAAGGGATATATTGCCATTTCATTTTTTAAAACATCTGGAAGTCGAGTGGGCCCCAGAGCAATTCATGCTTATATTTACAATCTTTGGGCCATTTGCATTGCCCTTGATTGAAACCAAAGCAAACATCACGGCGAAAGAACCCAGAAGCTGGAAGAGACCGTTTAGGAAATTGTTTCTGTGGCAAAAAAAATGTAACCACGAGCCGACATCTTTTACATGCGAAGTACAGACAGCTTCTGGCGGAAAGATTCTTCTTAGAAGAACCAGGACAATCCATAAAAATTTTTATATGCTTCTAAAATAATTTCAACGTGTTGAAATAAGCCACTGCACTTTTCAGGCTGCTTCCCACCCATTACACTTGCATAGATACAAAATGCCTGCAGCCAATTATTGAAAGTGCGCAGAAACGATTTACGCCGATCATCGTCAAGTTTTTCATCCTTCTTGTCAAATCTATTATCTCTAGCTGATGGAAACAGAGACAGAATATCGACATAATCCCTTTTCTACATTTTTTCTTTAACTGATAAACCAAGGTGGAACCCGAATGGGTATAGTTCACAGGATAAAACCTCTTTCAAACAGCTTTCAGGTACTGAAGCTGCAGGATTGATGGGTAATAACTGTCCAGGCGCTGTTGTAGCAATATTAGCTACATCTGATCCCTCAACAGTGTGGTGCCACACAGAAGCGATATTTTCAGAGACAGTCATAGATACAGGAGACGAAACAGACTTCAGTTTAGAGACAATAGCAGACAAAGATTGAGTAAGGTTACATAACATTGACACATCAGTAGACTCACCCGTTGCAGTGGGCACTGTAGGGACAGCACAGTCTGCAGGCCCAGGGGGCAGCATGGGGATGACTGGCAACAGATAAACAATGTCAGTGTCTTTAATTTGCACAAATCCATCTTCATGTACAGTGGGAATAAGAAGGTGTCAAGGTCTTACCTTGCCCTCCTGTTGGCAGCCATCTTGGACATTTGCAGATTGCTGCCTCTTATAGACTCTGATTGCATCATCACTTCCTGCTGCCTGGGCGTCGCACATTGATGATGTCACACACCTGACTATATCTGTCACCTGCGGGGTTGCTATCATTGCCCTTGTGTTTGTGCTCCATGGAGCATCACTGCTAGCAGTCTTTTGTTCTCTATGATCCTCCGTGCATTACCTGGCTTGGCTGATGACTCTCCTGGCTCTCGACCCGGCATTGGCTGATGACCCGGCTTCAGCAGACTACCCACTTCTGGATCCGACCCCGGCTTGGATTACTACCCACTTCTGGACTTGACCCCGGCTTGTTTCTGCTCTCATTTCCTCACTGTTGCTGTGCGATTATTATTATTGTTGTTTCCTCCAAAAAAACTGCTTCATTTTACCTACATTCCCGTGTGGTCCGGTTTCCCAGCACACTAAAAGAAGGTCATTATCAGGTAAAGACGCAAGTACTGGATGTTCATAGATACATAGTCAGGTTGAAAAAAGACACAAGTCCATCTAGCTCAACCAATAAAAAACCTAATAGAAAACATAAACCGTACAATCCCATATACACAATCTTACACCCACAGTTGATCCAGAGGAGGGCGAAAAAACCTCAGCAATGCACAATTCAATTTGCTACATTAGGGGGAAAAATTCCTTCCTGATCCCCCGACTTCAAGTTGCAACGACTTCAAAGTAGTCCCTGCACTGCTTTGGTCCGACTTCGATGTGTTTTAAGGTACATAGACATACGCATTGCTTCAAGTCCAGTCAAAATTGCGTCAAAAAATTGTGGCAATATCGTGACAAAATCACATGACTTTTAGGTCGCACAAGCATGAAATGGGCATAGCCGTGTGTGGGGAACTGTGTCAAACGCTTTTGCAAAATCCAACTATACTACCTCAACAGCCACCCCTCTGTCCAAGGTTTTACTTAACCTCCTCATAAAAATAAATCCAGTTTGACAACTTCTGTCTTTCATGAATTCATGCTGTCTGTGGCTTAAAAACGGAAAATTCCTATCAGATACTTACCGTAATTTTCCTTTCCTGATGGTCTCCATGGCAGCCTACGTGTGGGTTAACCCCGCCTCCTCTCCAATGGTATAGGACCCCCCTCTATAAATTTCAGCTTGCAGGCACAGCCAGTGTTCCATATCTTAGCCGAATCCAAGACCAGAGGGTGGGACCTCCGGCTGCCATGGAGACCATCAGGAAAGGAAAATTACGGTAAGTATCTGATAGGAATTTTCCGTTTTCCTGACAGCCTACGTGTGGGAAATAACTAGCCCAAACCACACGGGTGGGAATGTTTCAAATCAAATTTTACTTCAAATTATTAGCAGACAAAACAGTCAAGCCAAAATTAACTCAAGATAAGGAGGCTGGCTCCACACAATAATGTGTCATAAACGTATTTACAGAAGACCAGGAAGCCGCTCTGCAGACTACTTCTGGTGCAACATGATGTGAAGCCGCCCAGGACGTTGAGATGCTTCTCGTTGAGTGGGCTGTCACCGCCTCCGGAGGAGCCAAACCCTCTACACAGTAAGCTCGTTGAATAGCAGACACAATCCAGGCTGCAATGGACCTTGATGAGGCCCGCTTTCCTCTATTTTTGCCTGAGAAGAGGACGAAGAGGTTATCCGATTGTCTGAAGGAAGATGTTGACTGAAGATATTCCATTAGAGTCTTCCCTACATCCAAGGGATGAGGTTCATTATCCTCAGAAGATCGAAAGGTAGGAAGCACAATCTCCTGGTTTTCATGAAAAACCGACGATACCTTCGGATTGGAATTGAGCATCTGGATTAGGACCACTCGATCCGGAAAGAACGTGAGGAAAGGTTCTTTATGACCAAGGGAACTGATCTCAGAGACCCTTTTGGCTGAAGTGATTGCCACAAAAAAGGCTATCTTAATGGTAAGTTCTCTGATAGAGATGGAGTCCGTCAAACTAGTTCTTGAAAGGACGTTAAGGACAAGAGGAAGGTCCCATTTTGGAAACCTTGGCTTCCTCTGAGGTCTGAGTCTGACCGCACCTTTGAAAAATTGCTGTATGAGTACATGCTTAGCCCAGGGGAACCCTGAGAACACCGATAAGGCTGATATTTGCACCCTGAGAGTCCCAACTGAGAGAGATTTATCCAGTCCCGCTTGAAGGAACTTCAGCACTTCTTGAACTCCAAAATTCGAGGAAGGATTTCCCTCCGGTTACGTGAATTCTAAGAATCTAGACCAGACTCTGCAGTAAACTCTGTTCGTGCTAGGTCTCCTGGAGTTCATTAAAGTAGGGATTGCCCCAGGAGGGCATCCGAGTGACTCCAACCTCTCCCTCTCAAGAACCAGACCGTTAACCTGAGCAGAGCAGGGCAGGGGTGTAATGTTGTTCCCTGCGAGAGAAGGTCTGGTTTGAGGGGCAGGGGAATCGAGCTCCGATAACTGAGCTGCAGGAGATGTGGGAACCAGGGCCTGTTTGGCCAATGAGGGGCCACCATGACGATCTCCACATCTTCTGCTTGGAGTCTCTGAAGAAATCTGAGGATGATGGGAAACGGGGGAAAAGCATATGCCCTGCTGAATTCCCATCTGTCGGTCAGAGCGTCTGTCCCGCAGGATTGGTGACACCTGCTGCGTGTGACGTACCGGTCCAGCTTGTGGTTGCATGGAGATGCAAACAGGTCTACTTCGGGTGAGACCCCTAGTGACAGAATCCACTTGAATGAGTCGATGTGGAGAGACCACTTGTTCCGTGAAAAAACCATACCCGTGAGAAAACCATACCCTCGTCACTTCCGGGCTACTACGGAGGGTATGGATTTCTCACGGTCCTTACACTTGCCGCCGTTACATTAAAACAAATCCTCTGCAACATCAGTCATCTCCGCTCCTTCCCCTGTCACTTCCCTCATGTCGCCTAATAAATATAAAAGCGGATCACTGAGCCGAGATCGGCGTCATTTTCATCTCATACACCCGCCGCCGCTGTTATATTTATTAGGGGAGATCAGGGAAGTCACAACGATAGAAGAGGAGATGTTTAATGTTGCAGCCGAACTGTTTTAATTATACCGCCGCAAGTATGACATTTCACACAGTGCCGTGAGTTTTTCCTACCCTCTGAGCATGCGCACTTGTGTTCTTCTTTGCTGTTCAGTTACGTCTCCGGGGCTCTGAGCATGCGCACTGCTGCGCTGCTCAGCTGTTTGACACAGGAAGTGACGAGGGTATGGTTTCTTCACGGGGTATGGTTTTTTAACGTTATACCACTCGTGATTCAACTGGACTCTGGAAAGGAAATCTGCCTGGACATTCTGTGGCCCCAGAATGTAGGCCGCCGAGATGTTGGACAGATGGGCTTGGGCCCATGTCATGATTGGGTCTACCTCTTGAAGAAGGGAGAGACTTCTGGTTCCGCCCTGTCTCTTCACATAGGCCACTGCCGTGGTGTTGTCCATTCGAAGAAGCACGGATTTGCCTTCTATTAGGTGGTGGAAAGCTTGAAGAGCTAGAAAAGCCGCACGGAGCTCCAGGATGGTGGAGACCAGGGAGTGGGCTTGTGGAGGCCATCTCCCTTGAGCCACCTCTACCATGCAATGGGCTCCCCAACCAGAGTTGCTGGCGTCGGTTGTAATGATGACCCAAGTGATGGGAACTAGAGAATGGCAATTGAGCAGGTTCTTGCGTTGGAGCCACCATAATAAGCTGCTTCTCATGCTGTGGGAAATAAAGATACGCTGCTCGTGTTCCTCCGGATTCCACTGCAGAAGGAAGCCCCTTTGAAAGGGCCGCATTCGCCACAGTGCCCACTTGACCATAGGGGCCGTTGAGACCATAGTGCCGATGATCTTGAGACACTGGGATGCCGTCAGAAAAGAGGAGGAGAGGGCTGGAAGGATCCTCTCCCGAACCACCGGAATTTCTCTAGAGGCAGAGAAAGTGTATTCTGAACTGTGTTGAATTGAGCCCCTAGATAGACCAGATGTTGAGAGGGCTCCAGATGACTTTTTTGTAGATTCAACAACCATCCGAACTCCATGAGAGTTGTGGTGACCAGGTCCCTGTGGGACAAAAGTTGATCCCTGCTTTGTGATAACAGTAGACGATCATCTAAGTAGTGATGTAGACGTACACCTTTTGTCCTGATTAGAGCTACCACAGCCAGAAGGACCTTGGAAAACACCCTTGGGGATGTGGACAGGCCAAAAGGAAGGCAGATGAACTGGAAGTGCTGATGTTCTATCGCGAAACAAAGGTACTTGTGGAAGTTCACTGCTATAGGCACGTGGAAATACGCGTCTTTGAGATCTATTGATACCAGCCAGTCTCCTGGAAGCACTGCTTTCTGAATGGTAGATAAGGTTTCCATTTTGAACTTTTTGTTCTTTATGAACCTGTTGAGATAGGAGAGATCTATCACAGGGCGCCAAGATCCATTCTTTTTCTGTACTAGAAAGAAGGGCGAATATACGCCTTGGAATCTTTCCTGCACGGGCACCGGAACTATTGCGCCCTGAGCCACCAAAGTGCTTACATAGTCGAGCAAAACACTTATTTCCTCCTGAGAGGGCAAGCGAGTAGGAATGAACCTGGAAACGGGATCTGTCGAGAAAGTCCATGTGTGTCCTATGGACACTGTCTTGATGGTCCAGAAGTCTGAGTTTGAGGCCGCCCAGACACACTGAAAGTGGAGCAGGCGTGCCCCCACCTGGCATGTCTGAACAGGCCCAATCTCAATAAGACTTTGAGGTTTCTTGCCCGGAAGGTGCGGAGCCTCTGACCGTCTTACGAGAGGATGCTTGGCTTCCTTTCCAATTTCTCCTATAATCTAGCCCAGGCCTGTATGAGCGGGCATCTCTTGAACGCTCTGCAAACTGCTTTCTTGGTTGCTGCTTCTTAGGGCCAAAGAGGCGCCTATCTTGGGGAAGGAAACCTGACTTTCCACCCGTCACTTTAGTAATTGCATTATCCAATTTGTTTCCGAATAAAGAAGATCCTTCAAAAGGGATTTTGCACTAAGCCTGCTTGAAGGCTGGGTCTGCCAGCCAGGGACGCAACCACAGGGCCCGTTTGGCTGTGACAGAAGCCAACATGGATCTGGATAAGAGACGTAACACATCAATGGATGCTTCTCCAAGAAACACAGAGGCTAACTTCAGTTCCTGAACAGGAGAGTTTTCTACTGCATCTTCAGACACACTCCTTAATTTCAGTTCGACATCAGAAACCCAGGTTTCCATGGCCTTAGACATGGCTGCTAATGCTAGCACAGGTTTACAAGCTGCACCGGCCGTGATATAGATTCTTTTTAAATCTAGATCCATTTTCCTGTCCAGAGGGTCTTTAAAGGAAACCGCATCGTCCAGCGGTAGGGTAACATGTTTTGCTAGTCTGGAGACCGCGGCATCGACCAGAGGATTCGATTCCAGATGACTGACCTCTTCTGGTTTAAAGGGATACAATTTAGCCAATTTAGAGGATAAGGAAGCTTTGCCATCCCCTCTACTCCATTCTTCCAGAATGACATCCTTTAATTCTGAAAGGAGCGGAAAGTTTAGCCGCTCTTTCCCCAGGTGTTTGAAAAACCTTCTCTGTTTCGTTTGTGGGGTAATGGGATCTTCCCATTTCAGAGCCTCTTTGACTGCTCTTATGAGAGGTGAAACAAGGGCGAAATCAAAGCCCCCAACTGCACCTTCCTCTTCTTCCGAATCACTTTCTGAGGATTTTCCAGAAGTGAAGCTTGGTTGAGAGGGACCTTGCTCTTCAGGAGCCTCAGCAGGAGAGCTGGGAGTAGCAGGCCCAGGTGTGGGACTAGCACCCCACTCTTTCATGGATTGTTGGACAATCCGTTTCACCAGGCATTCCAATCTCTGATCTTCAGACTCTCTCTCACCAGAAGCACGAGCAAAACAGGGCTCGCAAAGGGACTTGTCCTCCGGGACATGCGCCCCACAACCCCAGCAGGCTCTCTGGGCCGTATGGCTACTGTGGCGGTGTGTGCGGTGTCTGGAGGAGGAATTTGAGCGTCTCCTTTCATGCCTGCTCCCTGATGGAGACTCACGGCGTCTTGACCTTGAAGAAGATTCTCTTCGTGGCCTGACAGGGTCTCTTTCTTGACCAGACCTGGAAGAGCTGGGAGAAAGAGAAATCCAGGGAGACACAGGATTTGGCCATGAATCATGAGCCAGCATCCCTCCCTTCATATCCCCCTAGAATGTACCAGCACTCACCTGTTGTGAGAGGGCTGGCCACAAGGGGGCGGTGAAGCAGGATCCATGTTTCAGGCAAAACCAAAACTGACAAGGAAATAGAGAGCATACAGCGGATCACTACAAGGTAATAAGGAACACTCAAGTGTCATCTTAATATGCATCCAACCACTCCCCCCCCCCCTTGCACACCGCCAAAAGGTATACAGCATCCGGCCCCACATACCTGGATTCACAACGGACAAGGTACCGGGAAGATGTCGCTATGCCCACAGTGCTTCCCATTTGCACTGGAGCTGACAGGCGTTTAAATTTTCGTGCCAGGATGACGTCAGCGAAGACCGGCCGCGATCGCAAGTGCACATGCGCGGACCGGGCCTCGCTTCCGATCGCGGAGAAGTGCGCATGCGCAGGCAGAGAGAGGAGCTCCATTCCCACACAGCGCATGCGTCCGCCGGACTGAACGGAGGGGGAGCAGGAAGAAGATGGCTGGAACGCAAGGAGCGTTCCAGCCGCCATTGGGCCACCAGGGATACATGGAGGAAGACAAATCTTCAGACCCTGTCAGGATATCCGTCGGCCATCCGAAGCACCGCACAGTTATCAGCCAAAGGGGATTTATGAATGTCACTCACCCGCCCGTGGCTGGGCCCTGGACATAGACACCGACTTTCATTCTGAGGTAAGCCGACCAAATTTCAACAGGAAATAATCCAAATAGGGTCCTTGGAGGAGGACAAAAAAGGAACACTGGCTGTGCCTGCAAGCTGAAATTTATAGAGGGGGGTCCTATACCATTGGAGAGGAGGCGGGGTTAACCCACACGTAGGCTGCCATGGAGACTGTCAGGAAATATTATTTTTCCAGCAAAAACTTATCTATGTGTTCTTTTATTAAACGCTCACTATCTTCCCGATTATAGAAGTTAAATTAACAGGTCTATAGTTACATGGTAAAGACTTTAATCCCTTTTTAAATATAGGCACCACTTTGGCCCTACGCCAATCAAGCGGTACTATTCCAGTCCTTAACGAGTCCCTAAAAATTAGAAACAAAGCCTTTAAATAACAGAGCTCAGTTCTTTTAGGATGTGTTGGTGGATGCCATGTGGTCCAGGTGCTATATCCACCTTTATTCTGTCTAAATATTTCGGGACCATATCACTTTTGAGCCATTGTGGATCATTTGGGGCTGTGTCAATACCATCTCCATTATGGTCATGAGCTCCCCCATGCTCCTTTGTATACTCAGAGCTGAAGAAAGTATTTAATAAAAATGCCTTCTCTTTGTCCCCAGTCACCCACTCCAGAATATTTTGTAAAGGGCCTACATGCTCAGACCTGACCTTTTTACTATTAATATATTTGAAGAAGTTTTTGGGGTTTGTTCTACTATCTTATGCAATCTGTCTTTCATTTAGAATTTTTGCGTCCTTAATTTCCTTTTTACATATTCTTTGTAACGATTTAACAATAATAGTGTTCCTTCCTTGTTACGTTTAATAGTGTTCCTTCCTTGTTACGTTTTTTAAAAGCACATTTCTTATTATTTATAGCTTTTTTAACTTTGGCTATGAGCCACATAGGTTTTATTTTTAGCATTTTAAACTTATTGACCATGGGAATATACTTTGCAGTGAGTTCGAAAACAGGTTTTTTTTTTTTAAGAATTCCCATTTCTGTTCTGTTCTCCATGCCAATATTTCCTCTCAGTCGAAGTCTTGGAGAGCAGCCCTCATCCCTGGAAAATTTGCTTTCTTGAAGTGAAGTGTTTTTATATTTACTGTATGCCTTTGTTGCTTACAGCTGACATTAAATTAAATCATATTATGGTCACTGCTACCCAGATGTTCTTTTATATGAATATTGGTAATAAGCTCTGCATGGTTTGAGATTACCAGGTCCAGCAGAGCATCATTTCCAGTCGGGTCCTCAATAAACTGCACCATTCCATGTTTAACAGAAACAAAAGCAGCTGCACTAGGAGATGAAATCAAAACAGAACCTTTACTGTGATTGTGCAGAGCTCTGAAAGTTGTGGAGCCTCTGAAAGACGAATTTCCTTTTCTGATAGTCTTTGAAGCCTTGGGCAGTGGTAGGGAATCGAACCGGCGAGGCCTCTTTCTTGCTACCTGCGTCATCACCTCTACTGCCCGTCGAATGTAATGGGGGCGAGCAGGATGGCCCACTCACTGAAGCAGGGGGATGATTGACAGCTGCAGAGGGAAGAGGAGGGACCGACCTGGAAGAGGAAGCAGAATCAGTATGCTGTTGTGGGTCAGCCTGCAGATATGCAATCCGCGGAGCTCCCAGAGAAGACTCAGCTTCCGAGAGAGGCACTGAACGAGGCAGATGTAGAGTAAGTACAAGTACTACATCAGCAGATGAGGAAGTGGGTGGCAAGGAGAGGCAGCGCCACATCTACTCATTCCCAACGGCCACACCAGGCCCCTCAATGAGCTTGCAGAGGAGTGAAGCCATGGTGGGAACAAGCAGCAGAGGAGTAGCAGAGCAGGATGTTGCTTCTTCTGTTTTCAGCTATTAAAAAAATATGTTACATATCATGTGACACCAAATCTGTCCACTTGCATTTAAATATGCAAAGGACCTAATATTTCTAGAATATTCTTTGGTCTGCCACGGTCCCATAGGTGGAGAGGAGGGGACAATTGCTTGCCCCGCCGATCACCTTACAACCCTAACAGCAGGATCACCCATTTGACATCAATTTTAGGGTCATGTCACACTGGCAGCAAATAATCACTGTTTCAAATCACTAATACTCAGCAAGTAATAGCTATGTGTAGCAAATCACTCTCCTTTAGCAATTTGTAACTAAGCCATAAAAGAAAAGCTAGTGTAGCTAGCAAACTTGTCAATGATTTGAAACTGTGCACAAACTCGACCACTGAGCGATTGGGCTACAAATTGCTGTAAAATTAGCCAGTTAGTGATTCCTTATAAAATAACTATGATTTCCTTAAAACCACGTATGGCCTATTCACACCAGGTGTGTTAGACTGTGTTGCTCCACACAGTAACAAGCTAAAATCGAGTATTTTCCAATAGGTACAGTTCACGCCAATGAACTGCATTGTTGTTCACTGGGAGAAAGTGGAACATGTCGTAGTTAAACACAGCACATTGGACTCAAATCATGAAACGTTTTTTACTGCTTTAAAAATAACGTTTTTGGAGGACAGCTGCATACCTGCCCCTGTGCGGATCCCCCACTCACCCCTTAACTCCCCCCTCCCGCTCCTCCCTACTGGCAGGGGAGTGAGGGCCAAGAGAAACATCAAAAAGGACTTGCAATGCAGATGCCATGGACTATAGGAATTGTACTACTTATTAATAGAGACTAATGGCTTCTGGACATACATTTCCACAGATCCCTGCTTCTGAAGGAAGTGTTTTACTGTTTTCCCAGTCACAGTTATTACAGGTCGGGGCAGTCCAGAGAGGAGAGCAATGTGTACAGACCTGCTGTCAGGGTCTGTGCCTCACATTCAAGGGACTAGAGCCAGTGGAAAGGAACTAGGAGGACACGTTGCTGTGCCTGTTCGCTCCACGTCAGGGAGAGGGGACAGACCTGCAGAGTCGTTGCATTTTCAGAACTGGTGGATTGCACCCTGTGTAAGAATCCAAGCCAAAAATTCGAGGCTCTGGGACCCAATATCTGAAACCTGCTGGCAGCCAAGCCATTGGGACCAGACTAGTCGCCTACCAGGAGGGGCAAGCTAAACCACACATTGTAAACTCTCACACCCACACTCTTAAAGGCACATTGCACCACCTAGAGAAGTTGTTGAATGGAGATGTTGGTGGACAAGGGAGATAATGGTCTCCCTGGCTCAAGGGGTTCCCAAATAGAAGGGAGAAGCAAAGATTGAGCCACTGATCATCATAAGAAACGTGGAAACCAAAGCCTCTTTAGCTAATATGGTAAGATGGCTATATAGCTTTCACTCCCCTTCTTTTGGAGAATTGGGAGGAAGAGCCCCGTCAGCGGAAATATCTTTTCCATTGGAAAAGTCCCAACACTACTTCACCCAGGGCTTTTCAGCATTTGAATGAGAAAAGGAGGTTTACGAGAGGCTAGAAGCTAAACCATACCCCAATGCTGTGAAAATCTCCCAGAGAACGTTGGAGTTGCTCATCCATTCAATCATGTCTAGAAGAGGACTAAAAAAATCCACCCTATGATTTTCCAACCCCAGTAGATATCTGGCCAAGAAGTTTAGTACATGCCCTCTGCACAATGAAAAAGCTCTGATGCCAGATGTAGAAGCAGGAGACTTCTCATTACACTGTGTTTGGCTATATATACTACTACAGTCTTGTTGTTTATTAGTATCATGACTTGCTCGCTAACAGTGCCTTAGTGCCTCAAGGGCTGCTTTCAACTCAAACCAATTTGAGGATTGAGGAGGGGGGAACTGGCCACCTGTTATGAATTTGATGAAACAAGCTATAATCTCCCCAACCTCAAAAATTGGCATCAGTGGAAATTGTGATCCATGTGCCCGAATGAAGAGGTTTGCTTGTTGACAGATTTTCTTCCAACATTATATAACGTCAGCTATAATTAATATACAGTATACTCCAGATAGTGGAACATTCCTATTTGACGCAGCCACAGTAAGGCAATAGCTGCTTGTAGAACTTTTGAAAATGTCCTTGGTAAGGATTCCAATTTGAAAAGAATTTGTAATGATTCATGCTTACCACAAATCTCCAGAGGCAGGGTTGAAAGAGGAGGAGCTGCCTTGAAATGTGTAACAATGCCCCCTACATGCCTTCGGTGTGTGACATCACCCAGAGATTTTCCCAAGCTGTCAGACTGGGGTTTATTTACTAAAGCTGGAGGCTCCCTTTTTGTAGAGAAACCAAATCGAATTTTAGTGCCAAAGCTTAATTGAACAAGCTGATTGGTTTCTATGCAGAAGGGAGACTGATTTTGCAGGCTTCTGCGAAAGCTCAGGTTGGTCTAACTTTCATTGCCGATGCTGCTCATGCTCACACATCCACCAGCAGCTCTGCAGTGTTCCTCGGATGTTAACCTTCTGTTGCCTATGAACTGGACAACCACTTGCTATGACATGCTTGTATATTTCTTACAAAATGTGAGAGGATATTTATTCTTATATTCAATATTCTAACTGGTTCATTTAAAAGGCACCCTCGTGTTCCCTTAACAGGAAGTTGCTGAATGAGTTCCTCAAGTTGATTATCTAATGTATTGAGTGTACCTGTGCTTGGATTGATGCAATGTTTGATATACATACAAAGGGGCTTAAACACAGAGCATAAGAAGCACTTATTAAAGCTTTATTGAAGATTGTGCACACGCTTTGGCCATACTTCTCTTATAACTGTACAAATTAATAAGTAAAGGGGCCCTGTTGCTGAAATAAAATATTACTATAATTGCCCCTATAATGAAGACCGATTACTCATCTCTTCTGCCGCCTGCACCAATTACTGCTGTAGTGGAGATAAGCCATTGGCTAAACCAGTGTTTCTCAACTCCGGTCCTCAGGGCACACTAACAGGCCATGTTTGCAAGAAAACTGAAATACATCACAGGTGATATAATTTGCTGCTCAGTGCTTGCAGTATTCTAGTCTGCATCTCCCCAAGGTAATACTTCAAATCTGACCTGTTAGTGTGCCCTGAGGACCGGAGTTGAGAAACACTGGGCTCAACCCACCACTTCTGGGAATGCTGGATTCCTGTTCTCAAGCTACACTCATTGGTGCCAGGCCCTGTATCGCTACGGTTTTCTGCTGTGACTCAGTGCCATATGGGAGAACCCACAGCACCCAGTTGGGGAAAAGAAAACTGGGACAACCAGGAGTGTTGGTTTCTGCAGGATAGTCAGACATTGGTCTCTGTAGGAGAGATACCAGTGGTGTAAGCAGCAGGAGAAGTCAGTATTCAATATTTACTTTGCAGGGGGTATCAGTCCTGGGAGAGACATGGAGGTTGCAGCTACAACTGCTCATTCTACAAATGCTAGTTTTCTGGCTGACAGGTTTAGTTACAGGTTACTTTAGGGTTGTTTTTTTCTTCCAAATAGTTTCACCCAAGATTAATTTTTTTTTTATTGGATTCAGTTAGACTTTACAGATATGCATTCTTGTTCCAAATTCAGATAGTCAGTGTACCAGCCAGACAATTTGCATTTTAAGAAAGGGAATTGGCAATGGGTACAAGAATGGTTACATAATTTCTCTCGAGACACCTGCTCCTATAAGAAATGTGAATATGCTGGAAATCAGGGCCATTTTATGTTGATAGAGAGTGTAAGGTCCATGCTTGTGTACTCCGTTTAATCCTTGTTTTGGCCAGGATTCCTTTTTTCCATTTATCTGCAGATCTCAGTAATGGATACATTACAGAGGCAATTAATAGGACATTTAAGGTAGTAGCCAAAGAGGTAGTAGTAAAAGAATAACTACATTATCTCCTCCATTCTCTAGACCAATTAAAAACATTACCCCTGCAATGATCTATAGATCAGCAGGTGCTTCTGGTCAGCTATGTTCTTCAAATTCTCTGAGAACTTGCGCTTGCTTGTGCTATAGGATCTTTTAACCCTATTAATAAAAAAAAAAGGATGGATAGCCTTGTGTCCACTTTCAGACCTGCCTGACACAATTTAAGTTGGAAAATTATCTCCTATGGATAATTGCCATGGTCTAAACTTTGTTTTGTACAGCTCTTGTTTTTACTTCTGGCCTTTTTTTGTTACACTCATGTAGAAAACAAACTGATGGGGAGCACTGAGCATGTTCCAGCTGTCTGCTATCCTCCTAAGGGTTAATTCCCCTCCCCAAGCTCCTCTCCTCAGCGTTCACTCCCAGATCCCCTCCCCTACCCTATATACGAGCTGAAGCCCAAGTGATCAAAGCCTTAGGAGAACATGATGGCCATCTGGGTAGATTTATTTTTCTGCCCTTTACATTGCACTAACAATCTAACATTGTAATGATCTTGCGTGCATATGTGGAAGATTTCTGTTGTACTTAATCGAGTTGGTGACTGGAATCTAATGAATTAAGAAAAACAAACACACTAGGCTACTACAGGGTAGTATTTAATTTATTACTTAATAAAACAAATATTTTAAGTAAACATACATGGAAATTTATTAACATATGTACCTCCAGCACCATTCAGCGATAACAGAATACCAGAGTACATTCTGTATCAATCAGTTTTAATACACAACTGCAGCACCGTGCCTCTGTATAATAAAAGTAATTTTCCATATGAAAGAACTTGCTTGGAAAGATTGCAAAGTAGAACTGTGGCCCCAAAAAAAGCTGACCCGCAGCAAAAATTGAAAAGGGACAGGAAAAGAACCATTACACTTTCAAATCACAAGAAAACATTCCTTGCATTGCGTTACTCTTCACAACCAGTATGTTGCAATTTGAACAATAATAGAAGCTGACAGTACCAAGGTATCAATAATGTTTTTTTCATGCATCAAGTAGTCACTCTGGAATTTAGTGTGCACAAGAGAATAATTTCTTTGAAATGCGGTTGAGATCAGGTCTTCAGGGGTCTGTAGCATGCAGTGCAGTAATACTATGGGAAAAAAATAAGAGATCAGTTATCTAGCAACAAAAGTTAAAGTCAACACTTAAACAACTGAAGATATTTTATATATATATATATATATATATATATATATATATATATATATATATCTAGAACAAGCCATTTTTAGATTTTTTTTTTTTTATTAAAGCAAAAGAAAATCTATCCCTCTATCCCTATCTATCTATAATCCTTTTAAAGCAGAGACCCTCGAGAATAAAATGGAGATAGTTTCAATACTTTAGGTCACACTGTATTTGCGCAGCGATCTTACAAACAAAATTTTTTTTTGCGGGGAAAAAATAAAAAAAATGGTGTATTGCCTTCCAGGAAAATCCATTTCTCTAATATTCATTGATGGACACAGCTCCTGATATTCATAACCATTGGGTTATACTGCCCCCTACAGGAGTAGGACGCTAGGCAGAAAAAAATTCTGGCTACACCCGTGGGTAGTTCCAACGGGTATACTCCTCTCTGCTATAGCCACTCAAGCAGTGTCAGGAGAATAACTCCACAGAGGGGTGGGTGCTGGATCGGTCAATGAACATCAGAGGAATGGATTTTACGGCAAGTCAAAAATCCCATTTTCTCTTTTGTTCATTGATGGACACCGCTCCTGATATTCATAACCATTGGGACGTCCCAAACCAGTGTTAAACATGAGGGGTGGAAACAACAAAAAAAAAATCCCAAGGCTCAACATTAGCCAACCAGGCAACAGAAGCTCAACCAAACCCCTGGAGCCCACCTTAAAAAAAAAAAAAAAAAAAAAAAAAAAGGATCAGGTCCTTAAACCGCAGCCTGAAAAACTTTGTGCCCAAAAGAATCATCCGCAGATGCCAACACATCCACTTTAGTAAGCTTTGTAAAAGTGTGCACCGACGACCAGGTGGCCGCCTTGCAAACCTCCGTCACTGATGCCTGATGACAGAAAGCCCAGGAGGCACTAAGCGCCCTAGTGGAGTGCGCCTTGAAAGGGAAAGGAGGAACCTGACCCACTGTCTTGTCTATCTGATCCATCTGGAAATGGTCGCAGAGGAAGCTGACAACCCTTTACGAGGCCCATCCGTGAGCACAAAAGAGAGAGTCCAACTTCCTGAAAGACTCTGCAGCTGTCAGGTACGCCCTAATTGTCCGAACCACATACAAGGCATACAATGCAATTTCCTTTGGATGGTTAGGTCTGAGACACAGGGCAGGCAACACAATATCTTCATTCAAATGAAAATCAGAGACAACCTTTGGAAGGAACGACAGACAGGGGCGAAGAACCACCTCATCTCTATGAATCACCAGGTAAAAGTGAACGACAGGATAACGCCACCAGTTTGACACCCTGCGCGCAGAGGCAATAGGCACTAAAAAAGTCACCGTCTGGGACAGCGTAAACAGGGGAATCTCCCGGATATTTTCAAAGGGAGGCTTCTGTAGATCCAAAAGCACCAAATTAAGATCCCAAGGTGGCAACGGAACCTGCACTGGAGGAACCAAAATGTCAGACACCCTGAAGAAAGGTACGCACCAGGGAGTGTGTGGCCAAAGGTCGTTGGAAAAAGACCGCCAAAGCCGACACCTGGCCCTTGATTGTACTCAAGACCAATTTATGTTGAACCCCCCCCTTCCCACCGTTGAAGGAAGGTCAAGATCCGAGCCACTGAGGAGGAAGAACCCCAAGAGGCTCACACCACACAATGTATGTCTTCCATGTATGATGGTAGATCTTCCTAGAGGTAGATTTCCTAGCTTTCAACAGTGTAGAAATCAATGACTCAGATAAACCCCTATCCCTCAGCACCTGGGGTCCAACAGCCAAGCTGTCAAAGTCAGTGACTATAAAGCAGGATGGAAGATTGGTCCTTGGGACAGAAGATCATCCCTGAGAGGAAGCTGCCAAGGAACATCGGCGACCAGTTGCACCAGATCGGTGTACCAAGTCTGGCTAGGCCAGTCCAAAACCACTAAGATGACTGGAATCCCTTCTG
Organism: Pelophylax lessonae; assembly: GCF_965119305.1. NCBI lineage: Eukaryota > Metazoa > Chordata > Amphibia > Anura > Ranidae > Pelophylax > Pelophylax lessonae. Next base: position 388,615,306 of record NC_138769.1, on the reverse strand, counting down.
TCTCGATCCTGTGTAGAAGTCTGGGCAGAAGCTTGAGAGGAGGAAAGGCGTAAACCAGACGATACTGACCCCACAGGGCCACCAGCGCATCTGTGGCATCCGCAAAAGGATCCCTTGACTGAGCCACAAACCTCTGTACCTGCTGAGCCGAGACACCAACAGATCCACCTCGGGGGTGCCCCACTGGAGACACAGCTGATGAAACCCCTCCGGATGAAGGAACCACTCCCTGTGATCCAACACGCCTGCTGACTGAGGTAATCCGCCTGCAAATTTTCCACCCCGGGAATGTGTACAGCGGAGAGGGCTGGAACAAACCGTTCTGCTCACCTTAGAATGCCAGCTACCTCCAGGACACTTCTTGTGCTCCCTTGGCGACTTCCAGCATCCAGATCCCTTGAGCAGAATGCTTGCCGAGGACACCACCCCAGCCAGGCAGGCTGGCATCCGTGGTGACCACTGTCCAATACAAGGGGAGGAAGGATTTACCCAGACTAAGCACCGGAGAACAAAGCCGCCATATCAGGGACTCCTTAGTACCTCGACTCAGCCGGATCTGATTGTTCAGAGACTTCGGAGTCTTGACCCATTTGGTAAGGGTTTCCCTTTGCAGAGGCCTCCTATGGAACTGTGCAAACGGAACCGCCTCGAAGGTAGACACCATCAGGTCCAGCACCTGCATGCAAGTCCAGAGGGATGACCCTTTGTTGGACAGCAGGAGGCGAATGGCAGTCTGAAATTAATTTCTGGAGTTTGTCCAGAGGAAGGAGCACGCCGGCTAAATCTGACCCCAGAGTCAGGCCCAGATAGTCCAGTTTTGTGGACGGAACCAGAGCAGAGTTCGTATTGTCATCTCCAGGTTCTCCACCAGAGGGAGACTCTGCTCGCAGAAGGAGATCATTCAAGTAGCCCAGTAACACGATCCCCCGTTAGCATAGCAAAGCTAGCACCGAGGGTAACACTTTTGTGAAGACCCGGGACCAAAGTGTAAAGCCACAAACTGATAATGCCCCTCTCCCACAGCAAAGCGGAGAAAACGCTGGTGACTGGCACATATTGGAATGTGAAGGTAGGCATCCTTGATATCGATAAGGGCAAGGAAATCCCCCTGACGCAGGGATGCCACCACCATTTGAATAATCTCCATTCTGAACTTCTGCATCCGCACAAAGCAGTTTAGTGCCTTGAGGTCCAGGATTGGACGCACTTTGCCTTCCTTACTGGGAACTGTGAATAGGTTTGAGTAAAAACCCTGAAAACATTCTGGGAGGTTGGAAACGGGACAATCACCCTCTGAAGAAACAGGTCTTCTACCGCCCGAAACAGGTGCTTGTAAGCGGTCTGGGGACAGGCGCAAGTAGGAAGGAAAACTCTATCTTGTAGCTGGACCAAATTATTTTGTCTTGCACACTTGTCTTGAACTAGGGAAGTCCAGGGGTCCGGAAACCAGCGAAGATATCCCCCCCCACCCCCGATAGGGGTGAGAGCACACCTTTATGCAGAAGGAGCCTTGTCCACGGGTCTAGAGAAGCCCGATCTTGGCTTGCCAGAACAGGTCAGTTTGGATCCTCCAGAGGAGGCCCTGAAAGGCTTCAAACCCTTGTGAGTCGACCCCGAGGGACGCAATAAGTTATGAGCCGAAAAGGAAGGCCCACGTCTGACGAGGTTCCTTGCCCTTAGTAGCCTGCAGAAGAAATGTACCTTTTCCCCCTGTGAGACCTTTTATGATGTCATTCAGGGTAGCTCCAAACCGGTGATCTCCTTGAAAGGGAAGATTAGTCAAGGCCTTTTTAGAAGTTTGGTCCGCAGGCCAGCATTTGAGCCAAAAGACACAATGAAGGACCACTGCCAAAACAGAGAGCCGAGCTACTAGGGGAGCAGCATCCAAAGACACTCAAACATAAGTCACAGATAAACTGCATGCAGCCCCTGGACCAGCTGGTTTGCCAGCTCAGCAAAAGGCAGGGGGGAGCTGTCCGCCACCCCTTCCAGGTCACGGCGTAAAAGCTTAGCCCACTCGGTCAGAGTTTGTAACACCAGGGCAAAGATGAATACCGGCCTCCGTGCCGAACCAGCCAGGGTGTGCATATAGCGGGCCACAGCCTGTCAGCCAGATCCTTAAAGGCTGGGGACTCTTCAACCAGAATCATGGTTGCTTTGTTCAATCTGGAAACCGGAGGGTCCACCACCGGCGGGACAGTCCAATTCTTAAGAAGGGACTCCTCACAGGAGTGAACGCCTAGTAAAGCGCTTAGGGACCCCACTGGGACACTTTGGTCATCCCCACTCTTTAGCGACAAATCTGTTAAAATAGATGGGGAAAGGAAACACCTTTGCCACTCTGGATGGCTTGTGAGTGCCAAAAGGGAACCTGTGCCTCAGTTGCAGCTGCATCCTTCAACTTCAAGGTCTCACGCACAGATACAATCAGTGCTTCCACCAGCGCCTTTTCGTGTGCGGTTGCAGACGTGGAGGACTCATCCTCACTATCAGAGGATTCCGGGCGCGTGGTTGCAGTCCTAGCAAGGTGACCCATGTCCACGGCAGCCAAATCAGATTCAGGATCTAATGAGATAGAGGAAGGCGGCGGGGGGAGGGGCACTTTTTGTTAGCCCGTCGTCCGAAGACCACCTCCTCCCGGGACACACATGACTCCAGGACCACCGTCAGGGCATCGATGGATGGTTGGGACCCAGAGGTCCCTGCAGCCTCAGAGAGGGGATTAGGTGGGGAGATGTGCTCCAAAGACTCCATGACTCACCAGGGGGACCCCATAAAAAGTGTAAAACACTGCAAGGGACAATCCCCACTGTGCTGGCAGAAACAAAGGTCGACATGCACGAGCACCAGGTGATCCTCAGCAGAGAGGGAGAGAACTCCACCAGACTCACCACCCAGCAGAAACAGGCACCCGGGTATGAGGAGAGGCTCCCATTGCCGAAAATACCACCCACAGGGCTCCACTGTCATGGCCGCCTCTATTTTCAATGGCAAACCACCGCAAAATGGCTGCCGGACTACACAAACATGGCCGTCGTGTATAGAAACACTGGTTACAGCAAAATGGCGGTACCACAAGGCTTACAGGGACTCAGGAGGGAACCCAGGCCTCAAGGATAGACTGAGGCAGGACGAGGGGTGCCCTGGCAGGAGGTGAAAGGGAGTGAATCCCTGGTTGTCACCAGGGTTACCAGAACTAGTGTACCCATCATACTATTTTGTTCTGGGCAACACTAAAACGTTAGGATTTTCTTTTACTTTCATTTTCGGTTTGCTTGGCTATGTAGTTAGGTTCATTGTACTGCTAACAGTTAAAAGCTCACTTTCAGGTCTTTTGCAGCAAGAGCCCTTTTCCACATGTTTGTTTTGTCGCCTAAAAGGCTTTTGACAAACTCCTAAGAGATAGGATATTTTTCAGAAAATCCTCTTTAGGTCACTGTACTTGTTATTTACAATGTTCCTATTGACAGTTTCTCCCTTAACAGCTGTGGATCTCCGTTTCCCTTTCAGAGGCAGCCTCTTGGCAACTTCGACTAATGCGCTCTATTCCCACTCACTCAAGTTTACTGAATGGCCCTCTATGGACATAAGTGGAGATTAAGATTTTTGCACATTCTAAAAAATCAAATAAAGAAAAATATTCAGCGCTGGACTCTTGTACACACCACTAATAAATGGACCAGCAGCTAAGCACTCAAGGGCAATATCTCCAAAACACCTTCTGAATACATAATAGAAAAATAGTGCAGCGCAATCCTAGTGGTAAAATTAATAAATCATATAATCATGCAGAGTCCCAATGTTAGTAGGTGTCCATATAAACAGATAAAAGTCTCCAGTGTAAAGTGGTCCTAGGGCAATTCCATAAGGTGCTTGTCTCCACGAGTGCTCATGCAATCCCACCACCTGTTCACACTGCCGCTCACCTTAACAAAGAGACCCTACAGGGTCAACCAGCATGTCATCTCAAAATCAAAGCATCCTCACACTTTCTTCCTTAAGCGTAGTAAATTATTACACCTCCGATGCACTGTCAGCTCCTCAAACAATGTTATCAATACGTGTAGGAGAAAAGAAAGAAAGATCTAATGCTCTCTGTATGCAATCAAGCACTCTTTAATCCATATAAGTAAACAACTCACATTTTTGAAGAAACTAACAGCGCATATCTGCAGAGTTTGCAAGCAGGCGTGCATCAGGTCCACCAACCCGGAAGAGTGAGAGGCGGCCGCGGGTCACGTGATGTCCCTCGTACGCGTTGCGTCCGTAAAGATAAGCGGGACTTCTTCAGCGAGGGACCCCTTTGCTCTGACCCCGCTTTTTTCCAAAAAAGGAATCTGCTAAAAAATCCAGACAAACTGCTGCTGTATTCAATTAGATGCAGCCACTGGTGGGACCGGCTATCAAAATACAATAGCCACAAATGAAAAAAAGGCCCAGCTAGAAAAATATGGCAATGAAGACAGGAGGAATCATTCCATACAAGTCTGCTGCCAGCTTATAAGCTCCTCTTCTTTAAAATGCCAACTTTTCTTTCCTTGGGATGTCTAACTTTAATTCCCTTGACATCTCGCTCAGGTTTAGTGAGTGGAATGACTATGGAGCCAAAGACCATTTCCAGACTTGTAAAGTTCACATACACTTTTTGTCCTTGAGAAAGAGGAAAGTCGTTTCCCTTAGTCTGTTGAGCAGGAACGGCCACACACTGTTCAAAATTCATGCGGTCCTGTGGAAACCATAATCCCTTCCAACCACATCACAATGGTTTTCCAGAGTGAACGTTATCCAACAAATGGAACACATGACTGCCCCTCTCAAAGATAAAACTGCTGAACATAAGGCCAGATAGATCCACTGAGACTTATTTCATTATTGTAATGAATACAAAAGTTACACTTTCAGTAAATGCACTCAATTTCTGCAATCTGCAAGCTCCGTATCCATACCCCAGCCGTCTCCCTCTTCTCCCCTCCCCCCTTTTATTCCCCCTTGTTCCTTTTCTCTCTCTTTTTGCCTCCCCACCTCTTGTCACTCTCTTTCATCACCTCTTTCTCCTCCCTCAAATTCTGCTCCAGAAAGAAAAATATAAAAAAAATGTGTCGAATGCCATGATTGACAGTATGGCTGATTGGCGGCTCCAGTCTGGCTTCTCAATATTTTTTCTCCCAGCGTTCCAATATTATTCCAGTTATGTGAACAAATTTATACTTTAGCAGTGTATGTCATTTTGTAGAATGCAATTTTAGAACAAAGCAGTGTCATGCCTGTGTTATGCTGTATGTATTTCGATAAGGTTTGCTGCTCCAGATGTACCAACACACCAATAATGTCCAAGCCATCATTTTTAAATGCAAACCTTCTAAATTAAAATAAAAAAAAAGAAGTTTTATCATCTGGTCCCCGCTGAACTAGCTAAATTTTGATTTCTGCTGCTCTCAGCAGTTAGGTGCGGCCACCAGCCCCATTCGCTATAATGACTTGTCGCCAGTGGCTGCAGATTTTCGTGGCTCTCTACAGTCAGTGATTACCTGCTGTGATCTTTGCTGGCCACCATTCACCTGGTATTATAGTGAATTGTGTCGGCGACGGCACCTAGCAGCTTAGATTTGCAGCGGGAATCTCCAATTCCTGCCACTATTTGCGCTGGCCCTAATCGCCGGAGTGAAAAGTAGACTACTAGGCTACTTTACTAGAGCATTTACATCCAATCTTGTAAAATATGCGCAAAATTTCCACACTGCACATCCAGACTGTATTTGTAACATGCACAAACAAGAGACAATCCTTTGTCTTGAATTTATGCTTAAACAAAAAATCTAACTGAATATGCAAATTTGCTGTTTATTGCAGAGTAATTACTAAAGTAAACAGTGCAATGCACTGGGATCAGTGCATCTGTATTGTGTCTCATAGCGCACATCAGCAGTGCTGGAGTGAACAAGCCCTAAACAATGTATAATTATGCACAAACATATACAATACATTTTATACTATATACACCTTTTTTTTTCATAAGAAAACAAAACATTATTCATCAGTCAGATTGCGACTGAAAATCCTATGACATTCAATTATACAGGACTTTGAAACATTACCTTGTTGACGGCAAGTTAATGCCCTTTAGTGCTAGGGCTTCAAATTGCTGGAGAGCTTGAAGTTCCTCCTCAGACAAAGGTGGTACCTGTAGATAAAATACAGAGGTACATTACTGTCTGTTATGCATACAGGAAAAGAAATGAATTCCAAACAGATGCACAATTTAGTAAGTCAACGCAAATGGCAAAATACAAATCTTTCCAATGTTTTAAAAGCTAAAGGATGTGCAACTCTGTCCAGCCAATCTTGTGATACACACATACCTGAAACACTTCCTAGCTAGGCAAGTGAAAAGCTTTTATGCTAGTTCAGCAATGCAGCCTATTTATGAACCAGCAGAGTAATCTTTTCATTTTTAATGAGGAGTACACCTTCAGGGAGTTATGCATTTCAACACAGAACATAGTCTAGTCTCCAATTTAAATTATGGCATTCATCGCCTGCACATAGCTGCTCTGCTAGCTAAATACCTAAAGTCGCTAGTCTCCTCTTCTAAATGTGATCAAATATAGAGGGTAGGAAAACAAACGCGAGAGAACCTAATAATTACAGCAATGCCTTCTTCAAGCTGACTACAGCCTCATCAACAAAAGTTGCACTGCAGTGACAAAGGATGCAGTCTTGTGAAGAAACAGTAAAAAAAATTGCGTAAATCGGTTTTAAACCCTAAATCAAACATTATATTGCATTTTAACCAATTTTTAGTAGGGTGGCTGCATTACTTTTACTTTTAACCACTTGCCTACTAGGCCTATTTTTGACATTTGGTGTTTACAAGCTAAAATCAGTTGTTTTTGCTAGAAAACTACTTAGAACCCCCAAACATTATATTTTTTTTTTTTAGCAGAGACCCTAGAGAATAAAAAAAAAAAAAAAAAAAACACGAATGCAGCTACCACCTCGTTTTAGTTTTAATACTTCTTGAAGGTCCTCAGTACCTAAAACTTCTATTTGAGCTCCACAATTTAAAACATGGACTAATATTTTACATAATTGAATGACTATAAAAAAAAAAAAAAACAACAAGAAATAAGACAGACAGACAGACAACTTGCACTTAAGTTAAATTAAATTAAGGGAGACATGCAATAAAAATTAAACAATGACAGGCTGAGTTGATGTATGAATTTCCCCGCTCCAATCTTAACCAGTGACCAGACAATTATTGTAACTTTGTAGTAAGGCAAGAAGCTGCAGTAGGGGGCTGATCAGAGTCAGAAATTTGAGGAAACAGCCAAGCACTGCATGGACCCCAGAATCTATATGACTCATCTCTGAAACATAATCCCAATCTAGGAAGTAGATGTTGGATCTGGAGAATGTCTGAACAAAGCTGGTACTATCCTGCTCATTGGAAAAGATGTAGCCATAGCTAGGGCAGGTATTGTAATCTCTGTAAGAAGTCATAATTAATTACTTGCAATTGCTGTATTTATGCATTATTTGTTATGTATATATTGAACTTCGCGAAAACAATATCTGATGCTAGGCACACTTTATATAATTTAAGTTATGCGACTTATACAAAAATATTTCTAATTTAAAATCAAACCTGCTAAACACTCTTGAGAATGATAAAAATGATGGTGCCTTTATGTGAAAGCGTTCAAAAAGCACTATATTATAAAACCCACTAAATTATTTAACAACTGAAAGGCTAGTTTCTTTTAAAAATACTGATAGAAGAAGGGAAGAGATGCATCAAAACACAACAGGAAGAGAAGTAATCAAATTAAATAATAAGGGTCAACTTTGTACCTGTACATCGGTTTGCTGTTGCAAATGCTGCACAATTTTCAATGTATTTGCTATTGTTTGCTGAATGCTCTCTACGGATTTCTGTTGGTCAGTTGCAATCTTGTCCAGCTGTGCAGATAAACCTTTAAATCGAGATTTTACACCGGATAACTGCTCCAACAATTTTGTAGGATTTTCCTAAAATAAAAAATGTTTTCCATCAATATTTTTGCAAAGAGAAGTTCCTTTCTAGCAATCAAAACCCCTTTATAAATGACAGTTAAAAAGTTATCTAAATGGCAGTATACTTACCTCCTTTCTATCCCTGAAAGCCGGTGAGGTGTCCCTCGACAGCATCGTTTTCCCGAGTGCCGATCTTCAGGCATTTCCATTGGCCCCGGCACAGGATGATGAAACTCTGCACACGCACAAAGAGTCTAGCATTCCCTGCACAGGAGGACCGAGCTGGTGACGTATGCTAAACTACGCATTTGTGGCACAGTTTACATTACAGAGAAAGCTGAGAGCAGGCAGTTATGTACTGATGCAGAATAAACCCTGTATGTCTCTTGTGCAATAAATAGTCTGCCTGCTCACAGGTAGCACACAACTTCAAATCCAGTTAGTTTATCTAAAGATAAGGCAGGAGAAAAAAAAGTTTGGATTTGTAAATAGGAGTAAAATATGGTATATGGCATTTAGCTTGAAGATCCGCAAAAGGACAAAAGTTTACAGGTTGAACTAAGTAAAGGAGTTTAAAAAAAAACACTCCTGCTTGGGTCCAGGGAAGCATACAGCTATACGATAGGCTGTCAGGGATATCTGTATTAAAGAGCACATTCAAAAGTTGGGGGCAAGGAGAAAAAAAAAAAAAAAAAAAAAAAAAAAGGGGAGCAGTACTTTCCATATTGTCAAGGTGAACTTAACAGACTTCTCAGTTGAGGCATATACCTATCAGATATTGACCATCACATAGAACATGCATGTACAAGATAGGCGATTCCCATTTCAATTTCAGACCATCTATTAGGGGCACAACGGAACGACTAGGAAATAACCACTAAAGTGTGTTGCATAGTAATATTTGAGTATATCCTCTACATCTCAAGGTTTGGACTACTGAACCTGCAACCCGATGTGAAGCATTGTTCCATATGAAGGTAAGAACAGCGCTCTGAAGCAATTTCAATTGTGATAATAGGATGGAAACTGGGAGGGTTTCAAACAAATATACTATAGCAGCTTTTGAAGTATAGACATTTTGAGGTTTTGGATTCTCCCTACGAGTGAAAGAGGAAGGGTAGTCCAATGTTTTACCATGCGGGTAATTTCTGTAAATAGTGAAGGGAAGTTAGCTTGATAAAGTGTAAAATCAGAGGGGGTTAAATAGGCTCCCAAATATTTAGGTGTGTGGGAGCACCAGCAATAATGGAAATTCGGTTGAAGTGAGGTAAGGAGGAATATTTATGGGGGGGGGCGCTGTTTCGGTAGGGTTGATCTTAAAGCCTGATAAAGAGCCAAAGGATATTATGTGGGGAAAGAGGTTAAGAGGTGGATTAGGGTCAGTAGAATGTTGTCAGCATAGAGGGAGAGCTTGTATTCCCGTTGTTGCAAAATTACCCCTCGAATATCAAGATGACAGCACATGGCAGCAGCAAGGGGTTCCAAACTAAGGATAAAAAGTAATGGTGATAAAAAGGACACCCCTGCCTGGTGCCATTGATCAAGGGGATGGATTGCGACAAAAAAAAGCAAGCTGTACCTGGGAGGTGGGTGTAGAGTATAAAGCTTGCAAGGCATAAATAAAAGGGCCTGAGAAGCCATAATGGGAGAGAGTAGGTGTTTAACCCTCCATTAGTCAAAAAGATTGCAGCATCTGATAAGCTTACGAAAAGAGGTAGACAATCCCTGGGTATAAGCCCGAATTAGGTACATACATGTTGACCAAGGTGAACGATGGGGATCAAGAAAGGAGGATTTGATCTGTATTGGACATGAACGTCTAATTTAAATTGCTATTCCCAGAAGGGTCTGAGGCCACACAAGCCGTGGGGAATTGCTTGGAAGCAAATTTAAATGAGCCATCAGCTCCAAAAGGAGTCTGCTGAATCATGATCACGTTAGCTTTAGAAGATTTAAACGTTTTAAAAGCAAGCCATCTCGTATAAATAGAATTTAAACCTTTCACATTTCAAAACGATGTGGTGTATGAAACATCTGTCTCCTGCGCTCAGAATCCCAGCTCCCCGACCTCTCTTCCCACGGGACTCACATATGGCATCTCGGATGGCTAAGGTCTTGCTGCCCTAAAGGACTGGGGTAGTCCAGAAGTACTGCAAACAAAGAAGGCCGCACCGACCTAGCGCATTATCCTCAATATTGGCTTTTATTAGTAAAACATAAAAATGGCTACTAACAAACATAGGTGAAAAAAACGATCATATCAAACAAACCATGTTTGTGTAGCGATTGAGTTTGATATGATCGTTTTTTCACCTACGTTTGCGAGTAGCCATTTTTATGTTTTACTAATAAAGCCAATATTGAGGATAATGCGCTAGGTCGGTGCACCCTTCTTTGGGTTTCTTTGTTTGCAAAACCTTTCACATTACATGAGAAAATACTTGGGAGCCACATTGTAGGAAAAGAAAATGTACAAAGTCAATGTACAAGGTAAAAGGAATCAGTAGTAAACACAAAATCCAAAAATCTGGAGCAAAAAAAAAAACCCTGAAAAATACAAAAAACAATGGTATGAGACAGTCGGATGAGAAATCCACAGCAATACATAACACAATGGTTTTTTAGAGTGGTACCGGGGCGTAGACTCCACTGTTTAGTCAGAGTGATGGGCGACAGGTCACTGAAGATCTAAATCTTGTCTCCTTTGAAATTCAGACGGGTTTTGCTGTGTAGCCATGAGGGCTTCTTTGCTTTTATAGTAGTGAAAGCAGACAATGTCTCTAGGATTGGGGCCTGCTGGTGGTTTGAGGCCCAGAGATCTATGGGCCCCATCTAGGCACCAATCTATGCCTGAAATAGAAGTTCACCCTTATCACCCTGGCCCCTCCTTTCTCACTTATGGTCTCAGGGACCCTGTGGATCCACAGGTTCTGGCGGCGATCCCCGTTTTCCAGATCTTCCTGTTGCATTTGAATTTGGGAGACCGTGTTTGATTGCAGCATTATCCTCTTCTAGAACAGGTGTCAAAACAAGGCCCGCGAGCTGAATCCAGCCCTCCAGGCCATTTCATGTGGTGCTCGTACTGCTCCTGCAGTACCCTCCTTATTCAGCTTTGGAGAGGCTCACCTTTTTTTTTTCAACTTTTTTTTTTTTTTTAATTTATTGTTTTCAAAAAGAAGAGAACACACAAATACATTTTATACAATAAAAACTTCAAGTTCCAGTGATATAAAACTTCTCCCTTCCCTTATTTTCCCTCTATTGATACCCTACATATACTATTTGTCTTCCTCTTTTTCTGCACTCCATTTAGTATATTCTCTCATCGTCTTAAACTCTCTGCAATTTTCCCATATATCACCCCATTCCTCCATATCATCCTCTTCCCAATCTCTCAAGTATTCCAATGTTCTTAGTCTCCCATGGTCGGGGCCTCTTCCTTTTGCCAAAATAACAGGATTAATCCTTTTGCTGCATTCATCAGATGGGTATTAATGTTTTATATTGCCCAACAGAATTTTTAATACCGTGAAATAGGCAAAACCAGGGATCTTCCGGGATCTCTATTTTCGTGATTATTTTGATTAGGTCCAAGATTTCCTTCCAGTACTTTTTAATTTTTGGGCAGTCCCACCATAGATGCGCCATTGTGCCTACTTCTAAGCAACCCCTCCAGCAGTTTTTTGATTTTTCTTTTTGATAATTATGAGCTTTATCGGGGGTAATGTACCATCTTGTAATTAATTTCAGCTGTTTTTATATCAACTGTGGCGCTGTGTATTAATTTTAAACTTTTTCCCAAGTGAAAATCTCTATTTCGTGTGCCCAATTCCCTCTCCCATTTGTCGATGAATGGCGGGATCGCCGGTCCCGTCAAGTCCACCAGGATTTTATATATATTTGATATTTTATTATCATGTTTCTCAGAGGAGCTGATCCGCTCAAAAGGGAGCAAATCTTCTCCCCTTCTCAGCGGTTTTGGCAGGGAAGTCACAAAGTGCCTCAACTGGCAATACCGCCACTCATCGAGTCTCCAATCTTTCCTTTTTTGTTTTAATTCCTCATGTGTGTATATTTGGTCGTTATCCATAATGTCTCTCAACCGTGCATCCTCATCTCCTATCCACTTTCCTCCCATTTTTTCTTGTCCTGGTGGGAAATAATTAGTGTCTTTTAAAGGAATTAACGGTGAATTATATTGCCATTTATTTATTTTGTGGGTTAAATCCCAAATTTTAAGTGCTTGAATTGTGATCGGGTGTGTATTAAAGTTTAAATTTCTGTATTGTGCAGGTATCCATATGATTTTTCTTAAGTGGGTGTGACTCATGCATTCTATTTTTACCCAGTTTTTTTCACGTTTTATTTTCCCCCATTCCATCACATGTGAAAGAATAGTCTGGTACTGCTAGACCACCTTGATTTTTTCCCTTGATTAATACTGCATGTTGTATTCTGGGTTTACATCTTTTCCAGATAAATCTAGTTAAAGATTTCAAAGTTCTGAAATAAATCTGAGGGATCAAAATAGGTAACATTTAAAATTTATAGGTTATTTTTGGTAGCATATGCCATTTTTATTATATTCTCCCTATCCATGATAGCGGCCTATGTGATATCCTGTTAAGTTCTTTTTTTATTTCATTTAATAGCGGGATATAATTTTCTTTATACAATCCTTCAAATTTTTTTGTTAGAACGATTCCTAAATATTTTTAATCCTAGTTTTTTCCAGGTAAAGGGGAATTCCAGTTTTAGTTTTTCTTCTTCTTGTTTTTTTTACATTGATGTTTAATATCTCTGACTTAGTAGGGTTCATTTTTAGATTAGATAGTTTTCCGTATTTTTTCAAGCTTTCTAATACATTTGGTAGGGTTATCCTCGGTCTGGTGATGTACAGTAACAGATCATCCGCAAATGCGGCAATCTTATGCTCCACATCCCCTACTTTTATTCCTTTCACATCTCTCCAATTGTCGCTAATAAGGGTTCTAATGAAAGTACAAACAGTAAACGAGGACAACGGGCATCCCTGCCTTGTTCCGTTAGACATCCCAAATGGCTCAGAGTGGGCCCCATTGATTTTCACCCTGGCAGTGGGCTGGCCATAGAGTGTTTTTATCCATGCCATCATTTTTCTTCCAATTCCCAGTTCCTCCAGGGTTCCCATCATAAAATCCCAGCTGACCCTGTCGAATGCTTTCTCAGCATCTATCGACAGAATCAGCCCTTGGGATCCACTCCTAGTCATCTGCCGCATCAACAGAATTGTTCTTACACCGTTATCACGGCCCTGTCTCCCGGGTATAAATCCTGTTTGATCTCTATGGACCCATTCTCCCATTAAATTTTTCATTCTAGTTGCCAACACTTTTGGGAAAAGTTTCGTATCGATATTTAAAACCGAAATGGGTCTATAGCTTGAACATACGGTTGAGTCTTTCCCTTCTTTCAGGATTACCGTAATTGATGCTAAAAGGGCGTCCTTACTCATCCCATATTCTTGCCCTAAGCCATTAAAGTATTCTTTTAATTTGGGTATTAACAGGTCCTTATGTCTTTTATAATAGCTTACCGTGAACCCGTCTGGTCCGGGACTCTTCCCTGAGGGTGTAGTTTTAAGGGCTATACTTATCTCTTCTTCTGTAATTTGGGCTTCTAGTTGGTCTATTTTATCTTGTTGTATTTTAGGTAATTTCGCCTCTTTCAGATATTGTTTCATTTTTTCCATTTAATTAGGTCCCTCTCCACTCCTGAGGAGGCAACGGCACTGAAGGGGGCTAGAAGGTGTTTTTTTTTCTGGTCGCCTTACCCATTGAGTGCCTGGATTCCTCTGGAGTCAGATGGTGTGACACCTGTGGCAGTAGGTGCAGTTGGAGCAGAGTAGGAGCCTTGGAAGGGAGGCGGGGACCAGAGCCATTGGACTATGCAGCCGCCATTTTCCAGGTGGCCCTCAAAAGAGAACATTCTTATTGACATGCTACAGCATGTTCTGTTCAGGTTCTCTACTAGCCTGCAATCTACAGAATGCATCAAGGAAATGGTCTGTCTGCCTCCACAGAACCCTGGCCTATAACCCTAGCCCCCCCCCCCCCCCACTGTGCATTCAAGAGGTGAATACCATATAGTGTACAACCTAGCCACTACAAAAGAGAATAATGACCACACTATACTGCATAAAAGTGTTTAAAATATATGTTTCATGTATAGCATTGTACCATGAAAACAACCTTTACTGTAGAACAAATTACATAAACATGATGAGAAAAACTCCTACAAAAAAGGGATCAGAGCATGAGTTATAAGCTTAATTAAAAAAAAGGAGATTTATAACAACATTTCGAATGGTAGATGACTGGAACCGTGTGTAATATTATCAGTCACAGGCCCTCTGCAATTGGTATGCCTTAATGTGAAAGATAGGCTCACCTGCTGCCTGAAAATTTGAGTCAGAACCCATGAACAATCCAAGTGCAAAAAACATGAAAAATAGGGTAACTGGTGTGAATTTCATATATGAAGTCCGACAAAAAAAAAAAAAAAAAAAAAAAGATACCATGAAAAAGCATCAGCAACCAGGAAGTTTTGTCCCTAGCCTGTATACTCCTGTTACCCTTGTGCATATATGCATAAGGACAACCATATTACAAAAAGGCACAAAGATAAGGTGAAGGTCTATTCATAAGAACAACCATCCCAATGCATGGGACCACTTATCCAAATAAGGCTTATGCCCCAAAGCATACTATAGGGCAGCCATTGCAACTGGAGTGCCTTCATGGGTGCCTTGGCATAAAACTTGCCCAAAAATTGTATTCAAGCCAGTGGGCAGATCGAGCCTGACTAATAGTTACACAAAGCCACAGGTTTTCATTGAGCACTTTTATAATGAAATCACTGGTTGAAAAAAAAAAAAAAAAAGAAAAAAAGTCTGGTGCCTGCCCAGCATCCTTGTTTGCCCCTCTGTTAGCACTGGGGGTCACATTAGCTGAGTGACACTATCGGTGGGAAGACGAGAAACATTGGAACATTAAATCAGTACCAGTGTGCAAAGGTGTATATGCTTTGGAAAAATAAATCACCTCTAAATGTTTAACGTCCGATAGGAGCAGATGTTGTTGAGTTATGTAAAACTAATTGTTTACCTTTTATAATGGAATGCCTTGAAATTGGGATTAACTTTAAAATGGTGCCTTGACTCACAACAGGTTGAGAAACACTGCTATATGAAATATCACATATGCAGAGGCTCAAATACTGAATTTCAGGCATAATCTATTGCAAATAAAAAACAACAATGTTATGTTATTCCCAGTACTACCTATACTGCTGAAGCATTAAGTTAGTCGTGGTGTATTCATTTATGAAATACCCAACAGCAACATGTTTTCAAATGAAGCTGATGCCACAGTCTGACTACATACAGTAATGCCCTGTACACACGTGCAGATTATCTGAAGACTTTTGTCTGCAGACTTACCAAAACCATACAATATGAGGTCAAACCTAAACACTTTCAATTTGTATGCAATCCTGAAGGCCCTTGCACTACATAGAAAAGGTAAATCTGAAGACAAAAGTCTTCAGATAATCTGCACATGTGTACGGGGCATTAGGCCCCTTTCACACTTGTGTGCTTTGAAAGTCACACCACTTGAAGCAATGCCTGTGTAATCTTGAGGTCTATGGACCTCAAGTCGCATCAGTCAGACCAAAAGTAGTGCAGGGACTGAATTGAAGTCACACATATATGAATGATACACATTGGAAATCATGGAGTACATCCTATGCGACTTTGCAGTCCCACGTCATAGGACAAGTCGCACAAGTGTGAAAGGGGCCTAGCATTTATACATGTATACCATACCGATACAATATATCATGACTTAAAAGTATATTATACAATACATGAGTCCAGGAATGAGGTGTATTCATACAAGGACAACTAATTATGCAGAATTTACTGCAAGGTCTGGAACTAAAAATCCCATACATAAGAAACAGGTTGTGAATTACATATATCAGGTGTGAGACACTTTATAAAAAGATACCTTAGTCAGGTCTCAGCAGAGGTTTTGTTCCCAAACCAAATACATTACTACATAAAGCCAACCCAATAGCAGAAGTCAGGGTAAAGGTGTATTCACATAAGAAACTTCCCAATCCAGAGGCCTATGCAGATGAGGCCTATGCCACAAAGCATACCCTAAACCCATTCATAGAGAATATGCAATATGCTCTGCAGGAAAGAGAGCACAATACAACATAACAATAGACAATAACACAAGCAGAAGTTTAAAAGTTGTGTATTATACAGACACATACTGCCAAGGAATGACTGAGCCAGATTTATAGTGTATTCATCCAAGGAACACACACAAAAGCAGAGACTATGCACAACCACATATCATAGGTATAACCTAGTCTCTGGATACCAATCCATTTCAATTTAAGTTACAAGTGATAGAAATCTAAGGTTGAGCACCTCAAGTGGTATGTGCAGAAGAAACCAGTAACCTAAATTAAAACACAGATTCCACCCCTAGACAAACAAATCCAAAAAGTTTTGGTCAGAATAGAAGCAAATATAAGCCATCATACTACTATATTATTTAACCATGCATACGCACACCGATTCCACCACTGAAACAAGTATGAATAATTCTAACCAGCCCACACTCAGGTGGGAGAACGACCAAGCCTTCCAGCTTCTAAGATGTTAACGAGCACAGACCTCAGCCCAAGTTCAGTGATCTGATTTGACATTTCAAATTGCATGTCAAAATCTGAGCCAATTGCCCCGTCTGAATCGGTGCGACGCAGACTTTGCAGCGATGCACCGATTCCCAAGTAGTTTCTGTACTACTTTTGGCGACTTGGGCGATTTCAATAGACATCTGTGCAGAAATGCGCACAGATATCTGTGAAACCGCCCCCAAAGTCAAACTGAAATGCCAGTTTGAAATCGTGTGAGTTCTTTCAAAATGGCCTCAGTGCGTACCTAGGCTAAAAAGGTAAATTGAACCAGCTGATACCCATAGAAGAGGTGTCCAACATATCAGCCTGGAAGTGTAATCAGTCTAAAGCCCCGTACACACGCAGCGATTGTTGGCCGACCGATCGGCCGTCTTTTGTCCAGTGTTGTTGTGTCGGTTGAAATGTGCTCTAGACTGCACACAAATTTTGTCGGCCAACAACAACCAACTGCAGAAGTGATGTCATATTCTGGTCTACTTTTCGTGTGTTTTTTCTTCTCTGAGCATGCCCAGTCTTGATCATCTGATTTTTGTCGGCCGAAATCTGTACTGACTTGAGGAACAATCGGCCGTTCTGCTGACGGCCAACAAAAATTTTATAGCCTGCACACCAGATTTTGTTCGGCCGAAAAGTCGCAGTCGGTTGTCGGAAGCATCATACTAACAAGCTGATAATCGGCCGATCGGGCGGCGGCCGAAAATTCACGGCCAACAATCGGTACGTGTGTACGGGCCTTAACACCTGCAGGCAGGAATGAGCAATCAAACACAGGTTTGTCAAGACAGCATTTGATTTGTATAGAGGTTTACCCCAGAAACCAATTAATAACATGCTGCAAGTTCAGCTTAGTTATAGCTAGGATTTCACACCTATACGATCAATTTATATGAAATCCTGATATGCAGGAGGATCCCATACTGCCTTGGACTGAACAACCAAGGTGACTACAATAATGGGACAAAAAGGTGTTAACCTGACCCAGTTCCTCGGAACAAAAAGCAAACAGCTTGTCAGAAGGAAATAAGATTATCCTTCCTTCCACCTGCTGGTAGT
This sequence comes from Pelophylax lessonae, assembly GCF_965119305.1. Taxonomy (NCBI): domain Eukaryota; kingdom Metazoa; phylum Chordata; class Amphibia; order Anura; family Ranidae; genus Pelophylax; species Pelophylax lessonae. The sequence goes on along the minus strand of NC_138769.1, from coordinate 388,597,480 downwards.
TCACCAGTGAGCATTATCATGGCAGTATCCACTGCAGGATTAGACCACTGGCTAAAATGCTCATTTATTCAGGGAGCAGTTACCCCACATCGCATGGGCTTCATTAGTAAAGCTTACTAGCATTAGCCATCTTCCAAATCAGGCCTACGAAATAGAGAGGCCTCTAGCACACATGTGCAAAATAAGAGTACAGGACCTCCACCTAGAGGGGTACCTCACCTCTTCCGTACCAGGCATAGAAACCTGACTTGGTAGATTTGACTGTGTCCTCTCCAATCTGGCGAGGGAAACAGCATAGGGTAGAGCTCCAAAATAAAAAAAAGTTGTAGTCACCCTGCTCCTGAAAGAAGGACTAATGCTGGCTAAGCAATGCAAGCTACTTGGATTCCCGCAGCAGCCTTGCCTGACCACATGGTTATCCCTCTCACCATGCACATTGCCTGGGCCTCCTTACTGGATATATTCAGGTCTGTCTAGCATGTGTTCCAGAAAGCAGAGCTATGCACCCTTAAAGGCCTGGACCTATAGGGCCCTCCACCATACCGGTCACAGTCTTACCATAGAGAGGCTGGTGCTTGGCTTCAGAGAAGTTGCCACCTCAGCTGTGTTCTCCAGAAAAGATGGCCCGGTTACAAGAAAATGGCTGCCACACAACATCCTTTCCTCAGGAAGTGGCAGGCAGCCCCTGCCATGTCACCACCAAGAAGCAATAGATGTGACCTCCCTCCCATACTGCCAGTTAACTGAAGGGACCTCAGCAGGTGAGTGCACCTCCACACATACTGCCGGTGTTTACTAAGGAGCTCCGGTCAGTACCTACTGCCTACTTTAGCTCCTCAGATGGATATCCTCGCCCCTGTACAAGCTATCACTATACAGGCAGCCTCAGCAGGAAAGGTAGGGGGGTAAGGAGACCCGAAGGTTGCAAATCAGGGAGGGAGGATGTAGCTTAAAGCAACCTGCAAACATCCTCCCCTACCCTCTCCCCCACTTTTGTCAAAGACCTTGCCTGTTCAAGCCAGAGTGAGTTTGCAGAGGCATTCCCAGGCACCTTCTAGGAACCAAAATGTAAAAAAACAAAACAGAAGTTGCTGTGCATGTGTCTGCCGGAGTGCAGGAAGCACAAGAACTGACGGGCATTAGTGGGTGGGCAGCTTTTAACTTCTCTCTGTGCTTGTGTAGGAGGAGGAGCCTCTCTCTCTCTTTCATGTGACTGTCCTGGAAGGATGACTTGGGAATACCTGACTATATCCTTCACAGTGAAAAAAATTTGGTGAAGACCAAAAGAAACTGCGCAAATGGTTAAAACCGTGATGTTGTGAAAAATTATTAAATAAAGGAATAAATAAAATATAAAAACCTATGTATCTTAATTAAGGCTTTTTAAGGAATTTCTTCCTTACTGTGAGCGGCAAACAAAAGCTGTAGTGCTATAACGATTATAAAAAGTTGGGGATGTTGCGCTCAAACATGTGTTTAAAGTGCTTGTGCAGATAATGAATTTCACATAGACTCACATAAATGTATAATCAATGAAAAATAATAAATGCTAAATGATGTGGAAAATCATCAATCAAAGCTAGGTATCACAAAGTGCAAAATCCATATGCAGCAACAGAAAAACCAAAAGTCCATATAGCATTGGTGTCACTATGTATAGCAGAGACTTGATAATGGTGCAGAAAAAGCCTTCACCTCCACACTTCACCCAGTGCTCAAGCAAGGTACTCCTTACTGGAGATATATGACCCCTTGATTATAGGGGGTCACATAGACATGAAATCCACTCAGTATACGATCCTCAGCTCCACAGTACATATTCCTATGGAAAGCTTTTAGAATACAGCCCGGATCTCATGGCAGACATAGATAGAGCAAAAAGAGACACTCATGGTGCAGTAAGTCTAAACATGTCACTTTATTTAAGTCCCCTGATGACGTCAGCTCGTACTGACGAAACGTGCGTCGGGAACGTGAGACCGTAACCACTTCCGGGTTGGAGGAGCGCTGGCGTTCGGCAGTATTCATCATCCCACTGCTTGTTATTTGTGACAAAGCGATTGATGCATGGAGATTCTAGTAAGTGTAAACCTTTTTTAAATAAAGTGACATGTTTAGACTTACTGCACCATGAGAGTCTTTTTGCTCTATGTCCGCCATGAGATCCAGGCTGTATTCTAAAAGCTTGCCATAGGAATATGTACTGTGGAGCTGAGGATCGTATATGAGTGGATTTCATGTCTATGTGACCCCCTATAATCAAGGGGTCATATATCTCCAGTAAGGAGTACCTTGCTAGAGCACTGGGTGAAGTGTGGAGGTGAAGGCTTTTTCTGCACCATTATCAAGTCTCTGCTATACATAGTGACACCAATGCTATATGGACTTTTGGTTTTTCTGTTGCTGCATATGGATTTTGCACTTTGTGATACCTAGCTTTGATTGATGATTTTCCACACCATTTAGCATTTATTATTTTTCATTGGATTATACATTTATGTGAGTCTATGTTAAATTCATTATCTGCACAAGCACTTTAAACACATGTTTGAGCGCAACATCCCCCACTTTTTATATCCTTCACAGTGCCATTTTTTGTGTAAATTAGTAAAATCCCAAAAAAGCGTAGCCATGTTAATAAATGAGGATGTATTTAATAGGTTTAAAAATTTGGTTTCGCTTTTGAAACATGTTGTTAAAAGTGACTGTAAAGGTTAATTTTTTTTTTTTTTTTTAAAATAACAAACAGGTCACACTTACCTGATCAGTGCAATGGTTTAGCACAGAGCAGCTCCGATCTTTTCGGGTCTACCATCAGCGCTCCAGGCTTCCCCCTGCCAAGTGCGGCTTTCTGTGGGGGCACTTTTGTGCTCCTGAGCTACCCTGTCTGCACTATTGACAAAGACAGTGAACTTCACCTCCAGCTCCCTCGTCATAGGATTTAAATGACAGAAAAAGCTTAGGCTTTAGAACAGGCATGTCCAACCTGCGGCCCGGAACCGCAGGCAATGCAGCCCGCTGCCCCCTGACAATTATTTTTTTGCTGGGGAGGAAGGAAGTCGGGTCGGGGGCACAGCCACAGCAGCTTCCAACTAACAGTAGGCAGAGGCTGCCTCGGGAGGGGGGGGGGGGGGGGGCATGTGCAGTGTTTTGACTCCTACCACCATGACCACTTCAAATCACTGAAGTGGTCATGTTGGTTAGAGTGTTCCTTTATTATCTCTCAGAAGAAGTAAACCTCTGTATACGGATTCCATTTCATTTGATCATCCTCTAGTTGTGGTAAATTAGTGCAGGGGGCGCGGCAGCATTTTACTTCCTATATACCTTAACTATAGTATATATTTTATATGCGGCCCGAGAAAATTTCTCTACACTCAATGTGGACCAGAGAAGCCAAAAGGTTGGACACCCTTGCTTTAGAACAACTTTAAAGTATCAAGTTGCTTGAAAACCTCCAGTGAAAACTGATAAAGAATGGATATATGTACAGCTCATCTTAATGTGACAAAACCATGACATTTTTACGTTAGATTTAAATTTATGTATGTAGTACATTATTTCTAATACAAACATTTCAGGACAACGCCTTGAGATAAGAATCTCACCTGGATATTTGAATTACAAAATGAACAAACAGCAGGCATTAAAGCGTAAAAAAAAAAAAAAAAAACTGTCAGGCTGGAGGGGAGTTCATAGATTAAAAAATAAAAACACCTCCAGTTGATTCAGGGGAAAGCAAAAAAAAGAAGAGGCAAACTTTATAAAGCCTCAGACAATCGGTCAATTCTTTTTTTCTGACAAATAAGTAGCCTTTTATATTTTGTTCATTTGGTGAAAGTATCTACTGGGCTGGCTAGAATTTGCTTCTGGAAGACACATTCTACAGTAAAGAACCCTTTGCAGATGAGTGGGTTAACAGTCAGTCAGTTTCCAAGATGCTGTAAACACCACTTTTGGCATCATCAATCATTTAAGAGCAAATTTGGCTTCTCCTTGCTAATAGTTGATCAACCTGTTGACTAGGTATGCATGCTTTAGGCCCTTTTCACACATACGGTCCGTTCAGTTTATCAGTTCAGTCACGTCAAAATTTATCAGTTTTCCATCCATTTTTCATCCGTTTTCTTCCGTTTTTTGTCAGTTATCTGTTTTTCATCCGTTGTCATCTGTTTTTTTTACGGATTCATACGTTCAAAAAAAAAAAAAAAAATGGACATTGACGGAAGCGGATGAAAACGGATGTTAACTGATGATCATCCGTTGTCATCCGTTTTTACATAGAGATACATTGATGTCCGTTGTTCATCCGTCAACGGATGGATGAAAAAAACGGACAGCATGTGTGAAAGGGGCCTTACTTTACAAATTACAAGAGCCACATGAGTTGGTCTATAGTGTTTGCCCCAAAAAGAAACCTCTGGTGAGAGAAATACAGGGGCTCTCTCTCCAAATTTAAATAAATGGTTGGCAGTCATACAGATCCCCAAATTCAATACTTTTCAGAACAAATTACCTAGAATAAGCAAGCAACCATGTTCTAGGTTATGGACTCTGGAAACACAAAATAATAAATGCAATTAACCAAAGTTGTTAGCAGTTTTGAGCAGTGAGTGCTCAAAAGTCTAGAGCAGGGATCTCCAAACAACGGCCCTCCTGCTGTTGCTGAACTACACGTCCCATGAGACATTGTAGAACTATAGACATGACTAGGCATGATGGAAATTGTAGTTCCTAAACAAATGGGAGGGGCCATAGTTTGGTGACCCCTGGTCTAGAGGGATGATTGACAAGCTGTACTGCTTAACTTATGCAACATCTTATCTCTCAAACTTCAGGCTGTGGGTCAACCTTCCACGTTCGCACCTAAAATGCACAACTGTTAGTCCTGCTTTGTACATGACGACATTTGAAAGCCTGCATCAATTAGAGTGATAAAGGGAAGCAGACTTGGAGAAGTGGTCACACAGTAGAGTAGAAGCCTGTCAGAGTAAGGAATAAAGTAAGCTTTACAAGCGTATTCCTCTAACCCTAGGGTTAAGGGACTGTAAAACCAAAAGTTTTTTTTTTTTTTTTTAACTCATCTGCCCGGGACTCCCCTCCTCATTGGCTGAGACAGCAGTGTGGTGGGATCGGCTGACTGACTTTGACAGCAGCGGGAGCCAATCAGGAGAGAGAGAGAGATGGGGCAGGACAGGGTCACGGCTCCCTGTCTGAATTTACACAGAGAGCTGTGACTCGGCTCGGGTGCCCCTATAGCAAGCTGCTTGCTGTGGGGGCACTCAACAACAGAAGGGAGAGGCCAGGGCACAAAAAGAGGGACCCAAGAAGAGGAGGATCCGGGCAACTCTGTGCAAAACCAACTGCACAGAGGTGGTAAGTAGAACATGTTTTTTATTTAAAAAAATAAAAAAAACACAAGGATTTACAATCACTTCAATGAGCATTTAACCCTTGAAGTGCAGGGACACCCCACTGCAAGGATCATTTTTTCTTCTGCCTAGAGTGGGGCTTTTACACAATACATTTAAATGAGGGAGAAATATTTTCAAAAATGAAAGTTATACTTCACATTAATTTGGACAATCTCTATGTAAAGATATACAGTTTGCACATAGTATAGTATAACAAAAGAAAGCAACAATAAAATTTTCTCTTTTTTTAAAGAAGTTTTTTTTTGCCAAAGTTTAAACTAAAGGCTCCTGTATGACAGTCTAAACAAGAACCAAATTCAGTTAAAGCGGAGTTCAGGCCTCAAATACCTTTAACTAAATATAACCCTATAATACTAATCCATCGCCCTTTACAGAACCGCTATTCTCATACTTACAAGGTGTACAGTATTGGATTTTAGTCAAAAATCTTACTTTTAAAAAAACACTGTCTGGGCGCGGCCATCTTAGACGTGGGCATCTGAAGCCGTAGTGTAATCTGCTGTGTCCTTTGATTCCAAGGAGTGTTCTGGTACTTCTTCCTGATTCCAGTCTCCTGGGAGTGATGACAAACAGCTCCCAGGATGCAATGCAAAGGCGGAAGTGATGTCGGTGGCCGGGGCCACAGAGGGGGGGAAAAGGAGGAAGTACAATCAAAAGTGCCCTGAAAATGAGGTAAGGGACCCCCCGAAAAAAAATTGAAAATGTCCAATTGTTGATCAGCATAGCGAGCACTCCAGGAATCACTAAAGTTGCAAAATAGGCCGGAACTCCGCTTTAATATGTGAGGCACAAGCCTCAAAGTAAACTGACTCCTTCTTTACCTCTCCTGACTCAGCCGAAATATGCCTCTTTGGTGCTCTCCCAGATACTGCAGGTTACATTGGGAAGGTTTAGCTACACAATGCTGTCAATTCAAAAAGCAGAGGGCAGTACTAAGTGTGGCTAGGTGCTGACTGACAAGCTACAGTCTTGTGAATCAGCAGTGTCAATGCAGATAGCCACATCCCCTGCAAACACATAAGAGTGGCAAATCTGCTCTGAATTCAGGAGAGGTGCAGTATCATTGTCACCCTAAGTGGACTTTGCTGGCAGGGTTTTTTTCTTTATTTAGAAGAGGCAGTAAAACAAAACCTTGTAAAAACAGACATATTAGCACCGGGTACTGAAAACGTCGTACACAAAAACAAAGTCAAACATAGGTAAACCAAAGGGTACTAAGCCCTAGTGTAGACAGTGTTTGATACGAGTATTAACCACTTGCCTACTGGGCACATACACCTCCTTCCTGCACAGGCCAATTTTCAGCTTTCAGCACTCTCACTCTTTGAATGACAATTGTGCAGTCATGCTACAATGTTCCCATATTACATTTTTATCATACAAATAGCGCTTTTTTTTTTTGGTGGTATTTAACCACCACTGGGTTTATTAAAAAAAAAAAAAAAACGGTTTTCATAGTTGGGTATAAAATTTTGCTAACAGGTAATTTTTTCTCCTTTATTCATGTGCGCTGATGGAGGTGGCACTTGTGGGCACTGGTTAGCAGAACTGATGGGCACTCATAGGTGGCACTGGTTAGTAGCAATGGCAATTACCGTGTGGGATGTCCCTTTTACAGAAACCGGTAATCAGCTTATTTTTTTTCTCCTAACGTCAAGAAAAATAAGTGGATTAGTGGCGGCTTCTGTTTACATCATGTGATCAGCTGGCATTGGGCAGGGTGAGAACAGGGTGGGACAGGGGGTACGTCCATGTATGCCTTACCAGCAATTTAGGCCTTTTCGGCTATAGCGCAACACGCCAAGTGGTAAAGCAGAACTTCTTGTGTACACTGTTGAAAACATACCACGCCTTTTTTCGGTTTTTCAATTTGAAAAGGGGAAAAGTAACAATAAACACCCCAGTGGCAAAAAGCAAAAAAGTGGGAAGAAGCGACAAGGGGAATAAGGAGAGGGAATTTTCTTTTCCAGATGAGCTAATGGAAACTTGGAAATAAAGATACCCTTGTCATTAAGTGATGCAGCTTTTTTTTTTTTCTTTTAAACACCTTTTGTGTTGACCATTTACAATTTAATAAAGCTTAACCAACAATACTACCATGGGAAAGGATGGCAGTGTAATAAACTCTTTAAAAAAGTGATACTAAACAGATAATTGCCATAATTCATTATATATATATATATATATATATATATATATATATATATATATATATATATATATATATATATATCTATCATTGCACTGTATTTTGTTTTGTTTTTTTTAAAGCCTTTAAAGTACTTTATTCTTGCAGCACTTTTGTGCGATCACGTTTTTTCTCTGTGTTTTGTGAATGTGATCAATCAGCATACTATAGGCCTCCCCCAGTGTTTAGCAATAGGAGGACATGGAGAAGGAGGGAGTGCAATTTACCACTGTGCATGTGTGACTCAATAGTAATGAGTGGCTGCACAGAGAAGAAAAAAAAAAAGGAGCAAATTAAATTTGGAAGGTAACTGAAATTAAGAATGCTCCATAGAGGACACCAGCTGGTCTACACAATCTCAGCCTGAAATGGGGAAATAGAGAAGAAGATGGGAGGGACGGCCGAAGGCAGGATCAACCAGGTATACAATATTTCACTCTACATAAAATAAATGCTTTATTGGCTTTGTGAGGGAGTATAAAAAAACATTTAAAGAACATGTAAAGAGAAGTTTTTCAATAGTCTGGATTTAATGACACTTTAAAACAGAGCAAAACATAGATTTAAAGCAATACTGCCTATATCATTTGCCTGAATAGGTTCCTACATTTTCTTTGTTTTCTGTGTTCAAACTTTAGTAATGATGTTACATATAATGCTATCAAAAGCACAAACAGTTAAGTATTAAAGAGTAACTCCACTTTTGTTGAGAGAAAAAAAAACTATTCCCCTCTGGTGCTCAATGTACATTTGTTGTATATTCCAACTTTTTATTACTCTGCACATGGACACAGACAGACCACTATTCCTTCAGAGTGTAGCCAGGTAGCCATATTGCATTATGTTTTACAGAAAATTACAGAGCTGCAGATTGAAAAAGTAAGGTATTTTTTATTAACATTCAATCACAATATGATTTGTTTTGCACTTAAATATATATACATATATTTATTTATTATTTGCCACCCCCCAAGAAAGTGGAGTTACCCTGTAACTAAGTGTTAATACTTCTTAAGGTGAGAATGTCCCGCACTATCTTATCTACTGTTGTCAACATGCACCAGTCACAGCTTTCTGCTCTGGATCCTCTAAGGTTAACAAGCATGCTGCTCCTCTTAACCCCCCCCCCCCGCTTTTGGTTTTAGAATTAAATAATTAACTGCAAATGAGCATATCCCCCCCTCTCTCCAATTAAAATCTACATAAGGTTCTAAAATGATAAATACATGGTAACCCAATTGCTATTTGCTCTTGCTTTGAAATCTGTGCTAGAAAAGGATAACTAAAATAGTTGCCTGTCAAGGATTACAGATTTACTTTTTATGCCACTAATCCCCTTTTTATTTAAATGAGTGAGCCTCATTTTTTTCCCCTAAAGTAATTTTCAGCAAAACTAGAAAATGAATAATATGAATTTTGTTCACAGCAGCTAATGAGCTTTACATTTCTTAACTACACTTGAATCAATTGCACATTTGGGTGAATCAGCTCTACTTTCTCCAGTTCATCTAAATCATCACCAGTTCACTAAAACATTAAAGTGCATTAGATACAGAATCACTATATAATGCGTTTGTCATACTGCGTAGTGCGTTACAGAAGGTTCTCCAACGTCCAGAATTAATTTCTATCACTCATCAGTTTAAACAGTGCAGTTACCTGAGCTGCAGACTCATCTGGTAAGCTCTTCCGTATTTCAAACTCAAGCTTTTGCTCAATGTAGTCCAAGTCAGATTCGGCTTTCTGGAACTGAAATTCAGATTTATAGATTTTTATTATGTGCGGCATTAAAACTAGATTAGGTAAAAAAAAACAAAAAAAAACAAAAAAAAAAAAAAAACACACACAGCACCAACAAACTAGGTAATAAACTTGACCTACAAAGATTACAGAAACTAGAGCAGCTCATTAGAAGTGCCATGTATCCTCCCTCTAGAATAAACTTTCCATTCTGTACATTGATGGCGTCCAATCCTTGCTTGTTGTATGATGATGTTGTCTCTGCTTTCAGATGCTTTGACAATACTATTGCACTGCTAGCTGTATATTACAGTAGTGCAATAAAGTCAGAGCATAGATTAGCAGAAAAAGCTTACCGTTTAATAGGGAAAGCCAATAAGATCTCAGAAGCAGTTCCAGACTAACAGCAGCATGTTGTCCATCCAAGATGTACCTTGGGTCACAGGCCAATGCCCTTTTAACATTGCACTGCTTTATGTGTGTGGCCACTAGTAGTACAACATAAAAAGGGCGCTGGACAGGATTCTTGAACATTGGTTTTGACAGTCATCCTTGGCAAGAATAAAAAATAGTTAGGTGGTTATGCATAGGAAAAACCATATTTACCCAGGTCTGAAAGCAAACCGTGTTTGGGGAAAAAAACATTAAATCAAACTGGTGCATGTTTTCTTTAATGAAACAAATACCCTGCATAAGGTCACTGGATAGCTGATTGTGGCCTGAAAAAGAAACAATACTTATTCCTATACAGTATCAGAAATAATAGGGCGATCTCTAGAGCCAAGCCCAATCAGTTATTTAAAAATGCATAATAAAATCAGGGTCCCCCGCTTACGTATGTGCTCCCATTAGAGTCTTCCCTAATGTCAGAGTCCCCCTTTACATCTGTCTCCCCATCAGAATCTCCTCGCACAAATCTGTGTCCCCATCAGCCTCTCCCATGTCTGTATCCCCATCAGAGTGGCACATTTATACCCAGCACATTGCCCCTTTTGCCTCTTACACTGCAATCTTTACTGAACTGTGTGGCATGGTAACACAGTACAGGTATCCTGCACCTCCCGGCTTCCAACCACTGCTACACAAGCAGGCTGTAGTCAGAACTAACACTAAGGCTCCATTCACACCTGGGCGTTTTTGAGTGTTTTTCAGCTCCAAAAACGCTCAAAAAAAACATTCCAAAACGCCCAACAAGTAAAACCCCATTCATTTAAATTGCCCCTGTTCACATCTGAGCGTTTTGCAAAACGCCTGTAGCTGAAAAAAAGTACATGAGCTTCTTTTTGGGCTGATTACCAGCGTTTTTGATAGATGTCAATGCCTGCCTCCAAAAACGCTTGAAAATCACGGTAAAAACGCGGTAAAACGCTACTCTCAAGTGTGAATGCAGCCTAATATAAACAGTGGGTGGGAGCCAGAGAGGTACTGCACTGATAAAGCCAGTGGTTGCTGGGACGCTGTCAGTCCAAGCAACCAACTCCACAGCACAGTGTTGGAGCACAGGAGGGGCTGGGGGGAGCCGCTTTGTCTGTTGCTTGCTGGAACTTGGCATGAATACTCCATACAGGGTTTTGTAAAAGCAAGCAGGCTGGCAGTGCAAGTGTCTAAATGAGCTGCAGGACAAACAAAATATACAATCGGGCCAGATGTGGCCTGCAGGAAGGGCTTTGTAGACCCCTGGTCTAGATGGTTTGATTTATAGACTTCCTAAGGGATGTTCACAAGGCGGCTGCCTTTGTCACCTCTGTGAAAAGAGAGATCTGCGACAGGTCACTTTTCAGAAGGCATCTGACAAGCAGGTATTTAACCCCGATTAAACCCTATAAAATATAGGCACTACCGCACATGGTGTGGCACCAAAGACTTGCATGGGTGACATTCGGTGGATGCAATGTCTGCTGTCACACTGTTTTAATCTTGCCACAGCAAGTGTACAGCCCTGAGCAGTGGAATGCCCTCGTTCAGGCGGGCGGTAAAGCTCACCCACCTGGTTTTACTGCCCCCTAGCTGCACATGTGGAAAAATGAGTCAGGCCCCAACCTAGGGAATTTGCTATTGGCCCATTATTGTCGCTCATCAACCCATCTGGCCCTGAAAGTCCCTACGTAAACAAGCACCTGGGAGTTCTGAGCACTGGAAGTACATACACTGAAAAAAAAAAAAAAAAAATTAGGGCTGATATTCATACACCTTTTTTTTCAGTGTTAATATTATATTATGCTCATATTATAGCTAAAATGAAGAAAAAAAAAAAAAAAAAAGGGAGAATTAAGAAGAAAATAAAGAAGAGCCCAATTCAGGTGTTCTTTAAGGATAGATATCTAATCTATTGTGTTCTTTAAGGATAGATCGATATCTAATCTATTGTCGCTCAAAACAAAATACGTTATGACACTGTACAGAAAAACAATGTATTGTATATCCTTAAGTGTCAGTTCACACTATGGCGATCCGACTTCAGGAGGACCTGTGAAGTCGCGTGCATCGCGACTTCGGCTCGACTTGCACGGACTTCACATAATGGAAGTCAATGCAAGTCGCTCCGATGTCGCCCCAAAGTAGTACAGGAACTATTTTCTAAGTCGGAGAGACTTGAGTCGCTCCTATTAGAACGGTTCCTGTAGCTGACCAGTCACCTGACAAGTCGCGGTAGTGTGAACCGGGACTAACACTCAGTTGTGCGTATTGTCATCTCCATTTATTTAGACAAGGTGGTCCATAAACTTAATCTGATCAATAATTATCGAAAAGCACATACTGTGCCACCGAATGATTCTAAGCAAAATTGATCAATTTTGTCAATCAAAGTCTGGATGGAAAATCTGATTGTAATAAAGGCAATAGATTGATATGACTGTTAAGTGTATGGTGCACTTAATATTTCTGATCTCTCAAACATATTTTTGTCTGACAGTAAATCACTTGACGTGATCGTATAAATAAAAAAAAAAAAAAAAAAAAAGGCTTCATATATGGCTACAGATTCTCCAGGTGATTCGGTCTGTCAGATCAAGATGATGTAGGACTAATGCCTCGTACACACGCATCGATTATTGGCCGGGAATTTTCGGCCAACGACCGATCGGCCGATTTTCGGCTTGTTAGTCTGATGCTTCCGACAACCGACTCCGACTTTGCGGCTGAAAAAAAATCTGGTGTGCAGGCTATAAAATGTTTGTTGGCCGTCAACACAACGGCCGATTTTCGGTCAGTCAGTACAGATTTCGGCAGACAAAAATCTGATGAGCAAGACTGGGCATGCTCAGAGAAGAAAAAACACACGGAAAGTAAACCAGCACATGACATCACTTCTGAAGTTGATTTTTGTTGGCTGAGAAAATTCGTGTGCAGTCTAGGCACATTCCAACCAACAAAACACAACTCTGGACAAAAGATGGACGATCGGTCAGCCGATAATCGTTGCGTGTGTACGAGGCATAAGCATCCATTTTGAGATTCTACCTGACTATGGATGGTTTAGGTAGATGCTCAGTTTACAAAGTTCATGATGCATTTTACTGAGCAAGCATATCAAATCTAGAACAAAATGTGTTTGATGTTCATTGTAGGCCAAGTCTAAGTTTTATTCAGCAACTTAATTGCAAATGATTATGGGTACATAAAGGCTGTAAGCTCACACAATGCCAGCTTGAGCGATAAGTACAGGGAGATATGAAACCAATATTCTTTTACTTATAATAAAAAACAGTGTTATTCGAGTACATGGAAATAAGGAACCATTATCCCTATGGTGTTTATATAATAAGGTCTGTTCAGGAAAAAGGGCTCATTAGCACAACATGAAACTAAAGTGAACGGAAATGTTTTTCATACATGTCCAGATTTGCATTTGCTAATGTAATCCTGCCACAAATCTGGCAATTCAAACTGAGCAAGAGTTACAATTCAATGAAAACCGCACACAAGTCTGCTACGATACCATTTGAGCTGCTTAGGCACAAACTGAATTGGATTATGGTTAATGAGCGCCTGACGGCTCAACTGGAGGACAAATTGCGTGTGTTTGACAAGGTATGGGGATCGTGGATTAACTACCTCACTGGGGGTACCTGATGGACTCGGGAAGGTCTGGGGGTGGGGTGCGGGGGCGGGGTCGGGTCCAATCGTACAAATCTTTTCTCTTCTCTCTTTTCCCTTTTCTCTTCTTTTCTTGTGGCTCTATTGTCCTTTCTCTTTCTCTTTTTCTACGATTTGTCTCAGTTTACGATATGGGGTTAACAGTGGTACTGTATTCTAAGGGCTTAGTACCCCATGTCCCCAGCCCAGGCTGGGGCAAAGATCTGTGGGATCACGATCTAGCCACTTATCCTGTGTAGTACGCACAATGTGATTAAATGCTCGGGGTGGTTGGCCCTGTTTACCCTCGGTGAAGGTCCCTCTAGATACCTTGAGGCTCCTGTTTTTTGTGTTTTGAGGTGCTAGCCCTTGCCACGTTATAGTTTCGACCTTTTATAGAAGTATTATCTAATGTTTGCTATGGTTATACCACTGTTAACGTTTATTATGCACTGATTTTTTATTATGTGTGTATATTTTGCACTATTTTTGTGAAAACTTTCAATAAAAATCATTGAAAAAGAAAACCGCACACAAAAGCATTCAGTATATCTTTATCTACGGATATAGGCAACAGGCTATATTCAAATCTGAACTTTACCTATAAAAAACTTGAGCTTAGCCCTTCCAACCTCCTGAGCCTATTCTGGTCAGTGAAGCTACCAATCACATTAAGGTCTTATTCACACCTAGCAATTTGAAATGTTTTTTTTTCCATGCAACACACATAGGGCAACCCACTGATTTCAGAAAGGAGCCCTACGTGGAATAAATGTGGCAAAGTAGCTCATGCCACACATCACAATGTGTGTTTGCGTCCTGTCACCAGTTCAGTACACCATATAACTGGTGTGGCAGTGATAAGGGACAATGTAAAAAAAATAAATATATATATTATACTGTGATCAGAGCATAACTGTGTTACCATAGTAACACTGTACTACTCTAGGGAAGTGATCTGGATTTTTTTTTTTTTTTTTTACACATTATAAATTGCAGTCAATTTTATTGGTACAGTTACATAATTAGTGAGGTTGAAAAAGATATCAGTCCATCCAGTTCAACCTATGATGTGTGTGTGTTTGTTAACCATACATTGTATACCCCTGTATGTTGTGGTCTTTAAGGTGTCTATCTAAATCGTTTTTTAAAACTATTGATGCTCCCAGCTGATACCACTGCTTGTGGAAGGGAATTCCACATCCTTACTGCTCTGACAGTAAAGAAGCAAATATTTTTACTGAATGAAACTGATTCATTCAGTTATGCCTCGTACACACGCAACGATTATCGGCCGACCGATCGGCCGACTTTTGTCCAGTGTTGTTGTGTTGGTTGGAATGTGCCTAGACTGCACACGAATTTTCTCAGCCAACAAAAATCTACTTCAGAAGTGATGTCATGTGCTGGTTTACTTTCCATGTTTTTTCTTCTCTGAGCATGCCCAGTCTTGCTCATCAGATTTTTGTCTGCCGAAATCTGTACTGACTGACGGAAAATCGGCCGTTGTGGCGACGGCCCAAAAATTTTTTTATAGCCTGCACACCAGATTTTATTCGGCCGAAAAGTCGGAGTCGGTTGTCGAAAGCATCATACTAACAAGCCGAAAATCGGCCTAAAATTCACGGCCAACTATCGACGCGTGTGTACATGGCATTAGTATTGTCATATGATTTTCCACAGCTAAGCACATGATACAATTGGGCTGTGATTGGCATTGTCTGTACCATGTGATCACTGTGACCAATCATCACTAGCAAAACAATTGTACCCAAAGGATGGCATGAAAGGAAGCCATTCATTGTTTACAACTGTCATGTGATCTGCTATGATCGGTCACATCAATCACATGGTAGTGGCAACGGGCAAGTACAGCGATCTGTCATTGGCAGTGTCTGGTGGACACAGCCCGTGACAGATCTCACCCACAGCAGGGCACATTCCCAGAGGATGTCATATGAAGTCCACCCACAACAACAAAAATCCCATTTTGCTATAGGCCGGGTAGGAAGTGGTTAAGGACATCTAGGAGGTGAAATACTATAACCGCAGTGTGCAAAATCTAGTGCAGCTGTGCATAGAATCCAATCAGCTTCCAGATTTTATTATTTTTTTTTTTTTAAATGGGCTTTTCTTTGGGCTTTTTTTGTTGGGTGTTATGCTTTAATCAGCATTCTCAAAGCCTTTAAAGTTCCATTTTAGTGCGGGCACTAGAAAAACAAATCATGATGGTAGTGTTAAATGTCACTTTAAAAACAAGCTGCTAGCAGGCTTCCCAAGCAGTAACTATGAAGCTTTCTGAAAACCTGCTATCAGCTTGTTTGAAGTGACAGCCAGCACTAGCGTCATGACCTATGTTTAATGAAACAATCCCCAAACTCAATTTCTCAATAAAAAAAAACCCTATCTATAAAGAAGTAAATACTTCTCCTGCTACCCATGCCACTTCGTGAATGAGAAACCACCAACTGGCGTTTCTTCCAGGAATGTCCATCTCCTGGTTCCACACAGCATACTGTGGTTCCTCCCACCAAGCATACATCACTTCATAACAGTAGTGATGTAGGGGTAGGAACTAGGGATGCACCGAAATGAAAATTTTGGGCCGAAACCGAAAATGCAGGATGCCATTGGCCGAAAACCGAAACCGAAAATGACTTTTTCCCCCAAATAATTCTAAAATAGATAGAAGAGGGGCATACACCAAAAACAGGCAGGCGTACACTTGTCGCTGCCACCCTGTCACAGTATATGTACTGTGACAGGTTGGCAATAGGTTAATTTAATTACCAATGGTATTTGTATTATGCAGCATGAGGGGGTTAATGTATTGTCACTGCTGCATTAGTGACCGACCAGTGGCAGTTAATTAACCCCTTTGTGCTGCATTAGTGCAACCAGTATCAGTGTTAATTACACTGGTTGCACTGATACTGGTTGCACTAATGCAGCACAAAGGGGTTAATTAACTGCCACTGGTCGGTCACTAATGCAGCAGTGACAATACATTAACCCCCTCATGCTGCATAATTAATACAAATACCAATGGTAAGCTGCCTCAGCTCCCCCCCTCCCGCCTCAGCGTCCCTCTCCTACTCACTCAGCTCCTCCGGTGTCCATTATTCAAAAGTCCCGCCTCTGGCCGCCCGCCTCCCGGTGATGTCACTACTACTACGATCTGTACATGAATGAAGTGACACACCTGGCGGGCGAGTGGCGCTAATATCTGTCACTATGTGAGCCCTTCACTTCTCTTCAATTCCCTGACACTCCGGGCGGGGCGAGCGGCCGCTAATAGATAGAACTATGTGATCCTTCCTGTCAGCTCAGCGGGACTGTGACTGTGTGTGAATGAGATCTGATCTGACCTGACACCGGGCGGGGGGAGCGGCCGCTAATAACTATAACTGTGAGAGCTTCACTTCCTTGTCAGGCATGTATCTCCGCTGACAAGGAAGTGACGCTCTGACATAGTTATAGTTATTAGCGGCCGCTCCCCCCGCCCGGTGTCAGGTCAGATCAGATCTCATTCACACACAGTCCCGCTGAGCTGACAGGAAGGATCACATAGTTCTATTACCGGCCGCTCGCCCCGCCCTCCCGCCTGGTATGTCCCTTCATTAATGCAGAGATCATAGTAGTAGGGACGTCATTGAGAGGCGGGCGGCCGGCCAGAGGCGGGACTTTTAAAACCTGCCCTGCGCTGCGCCCTCCTCCTTCTTCACGGCAGCCATATTAATTTCGGCACTGTTAACCCATTATCGGCCGAAATGAGATAGGCTAATTTTTGGCCGATAATTTCGGTGGCCGAAATTTCGGTGCATCCCTAGTAGGAACTGCTGAGTGCTTTGGGGGACCACGAGATTGACACCTTCTGGAAGTGTCAGTAAGTATCTAAAGAAATGACCAGCGATTTCTCTTAAAACCATGGATGGCAGGGGCTTTCTTCTTTACAGGTCCAACTTTTATTAGGATTTTAGTATATAGTATCCCATCACTTAGGATTTTTAGCTTTAAAGCTCAGCTCCAGGATCCTGCACACTTGTTACTTCCAGGATTCCACTCCCCATGCTCAAATAAACTGCTGATAATATTTTAAAAATATTATGCTTAAGGTAGAAGTGAAAATTTTCATCCCAATGAGATCTTCAACTCCTTAGGAAAACGCACTGTCCACAGATGTTGGGGAGAGGACATAAGCTAATGCCTTCATTCAAAACGCAGGATGAGGTAGGCAAAGCTGAGGGCTGTGTCTTGATTACTGTCAATAAGTGCATGTGGGCAGGTTGCCACAGGTACCGGCTCCTTCTTCAAACTACATCTAGGAGGAGAAGTGACCAGGAGCTTTCCACACAACTAAAGTGGCATTGCCTGGTCACATAAGCAAGCTAGGAAGAGGGATCCTATTTAGGGATTAAAACTACTACAAAACAGACACCAAGAATAAATGGCTGATGCTTTCACATTGGAAAAGCAAGTGCCCTGTGGATAATTTTATAATCCTGGCCAGAGTTTGATTTTACCATCCCCAATTAAAAACTAAAAAGGTGCTTTAAATGCTTCAAGAGAACTTGTTAGCAGGTGTATGAAGTGGCCTTAGATATTCCCAAGGAGCAATGGTGTTGCTCTGTCAGGTCAGCAGTGCTGGGAAGGGAGGCAGCAGAGCTACAATCACCAAATCACTTCCCCCTCAGGGCTCTTTTACACAGGATGTCCGTTGGACTCAGTTTATCTTGATTGATCCCCCGCTGAGCAGGAGAATGACAGCTGTTCTCTGCGCTGTGTGCGGAGACACAGCTGTCAGCTCCCCATACATATCTATGGGGGAAATCGGATGTCAACGGACTGTCGGTCCATTCGCATCCAATCCCATCCTATCCGGTCCGCTGGACGGATGGAAAACAGGGTTTCCATCCGTCCAGATTTGACGGATCGGATGTCAGCGGATATGTCTCCAATGACATCCGATGCCCCATAGAGATGCATGGGGGGACCGTTCAGATCCGCCAAAAAAAACGGACAGGCAGATCTGAACGGTCCGCCTGTGTGAAAGGGGCCTTAATGTTAACAGTGAAGTCACGTAAATGCCTTTGTTGCTGGCACCAGAGAAGCCAAAGCATAGAACTAATGGGTCCTCTGGCATAGGCTCTAGGTGCCATCTTGGGAGAGCCTGTCTAAGCTTGGACACAGAGCTCTTATGGGCGTCTGGTGGCCATTTCTGATACAGATGTGCAATATAAAGTGCAGTGTCGCTAAGCAGCCCAGAATCGGGAGAGCATAGATAGAGAAAGGAATCCATACTGGAAGGGATAGCCAGTTTTTTCAAAAAAGACTTGCCCCATCGCTGGAATTTGGCTAGAGACCCAAGAGCCTAGGGCAAGTTCTGTATGCCGTATGCCCTTAGGGGAAAGTATAAGTTGCATGGTGTGTCACTACAAGAGCTATCCTGTGATCAAAGGGGTAACTTCTACAAAGGGATCCATTATATTATGTAGCTTAAAAAAGGCTTCACATGGTCTCTGTTCTGTAAGAAGTGCATTTTTATACCGAACCAGCTCTGCTGTTAAATTATTTCTATTGTTTGGAAGTGCTTTTGAAGGACTTTAGTGTGTTAGCTTTTTTTCAATCCAGTCTTAAAGGAACAGATGTTTCACCTTCTTCCCTTGATAAGTCTACTACAAATTTCTTAAAACCTTAGTAAAGCATGGTTTACACAGGCAGCCAGGTAGTGGAGAAATAGGTGGCTGAGCTGTGGTTTTACTGCCCTGTCTGACAAGCTAACATGGCCTGTAACTTTATTGGTACACACTGCTGTAATTGTGGCACAGCAAAATGTATACAACTGGCTGTATTCAGCAGGCAGTACCACCAAATATGATCTAAGGGACTCTAAAGCCCCGTACATACTATCAGATTATCGAACGATCTGTCGTCCGTTTTTGTGGCATGCTAGTCTGATGTGGAAAGTGAAGAGGTTATTTTCATACGAATTTTCCCGTACAACAGAATTCTACTTCAGAAGTGATGTCATGTGTTGGATTGCTTTGTATGCGTTCTTTCGTCTCTGAGCATGCCTAGTCTTGCTCATAAGATCTTTTTCCATCTAAATTTGTACTATTAAGACGAAAATCAGACGCTGTTTTGACGGACGACAAAAATTTTATAGCCTGCACATCAGGATTTTGTCGGCCGAAAAGTCGGAGTCAGCTGTTGAAAGCACCATACTAACAATCCGAAAATCGGCAGATCGGTCGCCAGACAAATATTCCCTACAGATTTTCTTATTGTGTGTATGGGCCTTAAGGGACTGGGGAGCTATGCTGCCCCCCGAGAGTCAAACACTTCTTTATTTCAATAGAACATTCCCCTTTAGCGAGGGCACGCAGGAGTCAGGATGAGCTTTGGTATGTTTGAATCCAGTCTAAACCCACCTGAGTTAGCACTTCATCCTGCCTCCAGACCTTAAAGGATAGCTTCACCCAAAAAGAGAAAAGCTCTGCTTTAAGTACTCCTCTCCCCCTGCCACTTTAAGCATGTCTTTTTTTTGAAGGGCAGGGAAGGTATCGGGTACCTAGATTTGACAGGTACCCACCCCCACTCGATACACCTAGAAGTTCTTCCCTCCACTACACCCCCTGCAGTCATATGGGACACATCACAGGTCCCAGATGACTACCGGACCATTCAGGACACGCAGTGCAAAATGCGCATGCGCATCACGAGCCCGTGTGTGAAGTCGTAGGCTGTCACAGCCTGGTGCCCAGTTACAATACCGGTGCCGGAGAGAAAAGTCATGGCTCAGTCGGGCACATCGCTGGATGGGGCGAGAGCGTCTGTTTATTAAAAGTCTGCAGCTAAACTTTTTGTAACTTCTGACTTTTAATGAACACAGAAATGACTTGAACTCCTCTTTAATCATGGGGATATACATTATATTGTCAAAAGTATTGGGACGCCTGCCTTTACAAGCACGTGAACTTTAAGGACATCCCAGTCTTACTCTATAGGGTTCAATAATGAGTTGACCCATCCCTTCCAGCTATAACAGCTTCGACTCTTCTGGAAAGGCTGTACACAAGGATTAGGAGTTTATCTATGGGAATGTTTGACCATTCTTCCAGAAGCACATTTGTGAGGTCAGACACTGATGTTGGATGAGTAGGCCTGGCTTGCATTTTCTGCTCCAATTCATCCCAAAGGTGTTCTATCAGGTTGAGGTCAGGACTCTATGCAGGCCGGTCAAGTTCCTCCACCCCAAACTCACTCATCCATGTTTTTATGGACCTTGATTTGTGAACTCGTGTCATATTGGAACAGGGAGTGGCCATCCCCAAACTGTTCCCACAAAGTTGGGAGCATGAATCTGTCCAAGACTGTCTTGGTATGCTAACACCTTAGGAGTTCCCTTCACTGGAACCAAGGGGCCCAACCTCTGAAAAACAACCCCACACCATAATCTCCACTCCACCACATGATCTTGACCGGTGCACAAATCAATGTCCATAATGACATGGATGAGTGAGTTTGGGGTGAAGGAACTAAACTGGCCTGCACAGAGTCCTGATCTCAGCAAGAAAGAACTAGAGAGGAGACCGCAAACCAGGCCTTCTCATTCAATATCAGTTTGTGACCTCACAAATGCGCTTCTGGAAGAAGGGACAAACATTCCCATAGACACACTCCTAAACCTTGAGGACAGCCTTCCCTGAAGAGTTGAAGCGGTTATAGCTGCAAAGGGTGGGCCAACTCAATAATAAACCCTTATGTACCAAGACTGGGATGCCATTAAAATTCACGTGCAAGTAAAGGCAGGCGCCCAATACCTTTGACAATATAGTGTACACGTGAGACAGGTAAAGCCTCAGCCGCAGATGATTGGCCCAGTACAGGGACAGCTTCCTGTCCCAATACCTTTGACAATATAGTGTAGACGTGAGACAGGTAAAGCCTCAGCCACAGATGATTGGCCCAGTACAGGGACAGCTTCCTTGCGGGCTCACTCAGGTTGAGCTCATCCTCGTTGAAGAGGCAATAGTGTCTACCGAATATGAAAAATATTAGCTGCACTCCAGAACTTCACTTCTTTCTGTATCTATTGTAAAAAAAAAAAAAAAAAAAAGACTGCAAGTAGACTTCCCTATCCTAAGGAGCATGCCAGGAGTGGTGAAACGCATCGAGGAAGGGTGGTTTCCCCACGAGGACCCAATTGTATGCTGTCTTGGAGAAATAAAGAGCTAAAGTTCTGGGGCACAGCTAATATTTTTCATACCTTTGACAAAGAGTGGAGGTGGCCGGCACCGAGGTTGTCCATGTGTGATGGAAGGAGAGAGTCCATGGATTGGGGTTGGTTCTCATCATGCCTGGCAGCCATGACTCTAGCGCCCTCTAAAGAATGATCCGCAGCAAGCTTGCTCTTCTACAAACAGAAGGCCATGTGTAGCAGAGCTATGGATGATCATGTGATCTCTGCTGGTTGATGTGGCCAGTGTGGGAGGAGCCTGATGTGCCAAGGCAGGAGGTAGAAGGTGGGGCAAGCTAGGCGGAGTGCTCCATGTAGAAGGCTAATAAAGGAGTGCTGATCAAGGACAGAGGGAGGGCAGGGGATTTAGTAAAGCTTTGTGTAGGGCTGACATGGAGGATCGGGCTGGCTGATCATAGTGGGTGGAGGCCGGGAATAAGGAGGCGTCTCCGTCTCCCGCCATTTCTCAGTACGGACCCCCACCCCCCTCTCGCCATCCCCGGGCCCGCTATTCCCCTTCATTAGAACGTAGCCCCTCCCCCCGATCTCCCGCCACCCCGTCCACCGGGGGAAGTATGGCGCCTAGGCGGAGAACCCCCATATCCAAGGCCGCTAAGATCAGCATGTCCGATAGCCGTCTTCCCCTATACCTGAGCGTCTATTCCCGCAGGGCCCGCTCCCCGTACGGCCTACAGAGCGCCCGCTACCCGCCGCCGTCTTACCAGAGCCTCCAGCTTATTGACTGCTGTCTCCATGTTGAATAGTTTACATTCCTCAGGCGGACCCGGGAATACGAGCGGGGGAGGGCGCAGAGGAGGAGCCCTGCCTCTACTGTACTAGACTGAGGGCACACAATCCCCGCTGCTCATTGGCCAGCTGTCATGTCGAATGTAGCTCCGATTGGTGCGTCGCCGATGAGTCCGGCACGTTCATTGGCTGGAGCGATCTCGCCCGCGTTGCCTAATTGGTCCGCTCAGCGCTCAGTGGGTTTAACCCTAGGGGGGAAGCGGTTGGGTATGATGCGAGAAATACGATGCGCCGATTCGCTCTCGGATGGGCACCGCCCAGCTCCTTAGGTGTTAGCGGTAGCTGATTGGCTGGTTCGCAAGCACGCCGCCTCTGGTTTTGATTTTGAATGTAGAAGCTGTTCGGAAGAAGAAGGGGACAGCAGGCAAGTGT
The DNA here is from genome assembly GCF_965119305.1 of Pelophylax lessonae. NCBI lineage: Eukaryota > Metazoa > Chordata > Amphibia > Anura > Ranidae > Pelophylax > Pelophylax lessonae. The sequence goes on along the minus strand of NC_138769.1, from coordinate 388,574,622 downwards.
CCTGCATTCATCTGATCCAGGTGGGTGTGAGGGCTCCTGTCTTCTAATATATCATCTAACTCTTACAGCTGAACATCTGTGCATACATGGCACGTCCACCCGGCTGCTGCCATGTTCTGTGCACGTCCTAGATCAGAGCTGGACAACAGCTGCAAATAAAGGCTCAACCTATCTGATCATTGGCACTGCTTGTACTCCTTCTATCTGATCAAAGGAGCAGAAGGCATGCAATCTCATTTCCGCTCACCACATTACAATCTGATTGTATAATCTACTTTAGATCTACCAACAACTGTGTTGTGCAAGAGCTTGCTTTAACCACCTAAGCTACGGAAGATTTTACCCCCCTTCCTGACCAGGCCCTATTTTGCGATTCGGCACTGCATGACTTTAACGGACAATTGCGCGGTCGTGCGACGCTGTACCTAAACTAATTTGACATCCTTTTTTTCCCACAAACAGAGCTCTCTTTTGGTGGTATTTGATCACCTGTGTGATTTTTTTTGATCATGCGCTATAAATAAAAAAACAGCGACAATTTTGCAAAAATAACAATATTTTTCACATTTTTTTTTATATTAAATTCCCCCAAAAAAATGTAAAAATCAAAATTTTTTAACATTTTTGGCCAATTTGTTTTCTGCTACATATGCTTGGTAAAAAAATCACAATAAGCGTATTTTGATTGGTTTGCGCAAAAGTTATTGCGTTTACTAACTAAGGGAATGATTTGTGTCATTTTTGTTGTTTTTTTTTTTTTTTAACGAGTAATGGCGGCGATCTGCGATTTTTTTTTTTTTTGTAGGACTGCGACATTGCGGCGGACAGATCGGACCCTTGACTGACATTTTCGACACTTTTGGGGGTACCAGTGACATTACTACAGTAATCAGTGCTATAAATATGCACTGTTACTGTAAAAATGACACTGGCAGGAAAGGGGTTAACTTTATTGGGGAAGGAGGGGTTAAGTATGTCCCTAGGGGCGTGTTTCTAACTGTGATTGGACATGGCTACTGGTGTAAGAACAGAGATCAACGGTCCTACATAGTAGAACCGTGTGATCTCCATTTTTACACAGGGGAGAATGACAGGCGGATTTGTTTACATTAGCCGCCTGCCTTTCTCCCTTCACGGCGAACGATCGCGAGTGACCGGCGGACATCGAGTCCGCCGGTCACATGCACTGACTTGTCAGGGAACGAGCCGGGGCAGGCGCGCACCTCCGCGGGCGCGCGCTCGCCCGCTATTGGCTCACAAGCTAGTGACAGGCTAGTGACGTACCGGTACGTCACTTTGCCTGGCCGGGGCTGACCGCCGCAGTATATGTACTTGGGGCGGTCGGCAACTGGTTAAGGATACAAACTAGTTGGTTTAGGTAGGTCCTTATATTAGTTTTAGTAGATCTAAGGCGCCTTTCACACAAATAAACCGAACCGTGGACCCAATCTGATCACCCATTTCTCTCTATGGAGCAGCGGATGTCAATGGACATGTGTCTGTTGACACCCGTTGAGATCCGATCTGATCCTGTCTGATAAAAAACAGACAAATTGGGATCTGTTCCCCGTGGGCTAAAAACAGACTTATGGGGATTCATCCCCCCATCTGTCTGGTGGATCGGATGACAGTCGGATAGAAACAGGCAGACAGTCCATGTTCATCAGACAGCCCATAGAGGAGAGCAGGCTGTGTTCACTGTGCATCAGCAGAGCAGACACAGACCTGTCATCCATGGGATTACTGGACTCTGCCAGAGTGAAAGGGGCCTACGTTGATTGTACAGTTGGACTGTGACATGCATGATGATCTTAGATGAATCTTTTTTTTGATCAGACAGTTGGCTATCCAAAAGAAGAAAAAGGGGGGGAAAAAAAAAACATTCTGAAAATTACACATTCAAGGTAGGCACTATTGCATTTTTACAGCTGAGAAAGACACCTCTGCTGTCAGATTACTTTGCCTGGAAAAAGTATTCATACCCCTTTACATTTTCCACATTTTGTCATGTTACAACCAAAAACTTTTTTGGGATTTTATGTGATAGACCAACAGAAAGTGGCACATAATTGTAAAGTAGAAGGAAAATTTTATAAATGGTTTTCAATTTTTTTTTACAAATATCTGAAAAGTGTGCCATGCATTTGTATTCAGCCCCCGAGTCAATACTTTGTAAGAACCACCTTTTGCTGCAATAACAGCTGCAAGTTCTTTTTGGGTCTCTACCAGCTTTGCACATCTAGAGAGTTACATTTTTTGCCCATTCTTGGCAAAATAGCTCAAGCTCTGTCAGATTGGATGGAGAGCGTCCGCGAACAGCAATTTTCAAGTCTTGCCACAGATTTTCAATTGGATTTAGGTCTGGACTTTGACTGGGCCATTCTAACACATGAATATGCTTTGATCTAAACCATTCCATTGTAGGTCTGGCTGTATGTTTAGGGTCGTTGTCCAGCTAGAAGGTTAACCTCCGCCCCAGTCTCAAGTGTTTTGCACACTCTAAAAGGTTTTCTTCTAAGATTGCCCTGTATTTGGCTCCATCAATCTTCCCATCAACTCTGACCAGCTTCCCTGTCCCTGCTGAAGAAAAGGAACCCCAGAACATGGTGCTGCCACCACCATGTTTCACTTTGGGGATGGTGTGTTCAGAGTGGTGTGCAGTGTTAGTTTTCAGCCACACATAGCATTTTGTTTTTAGGCCCAAAAATTAAATTTTTGTCTCTTCTGACCAGAGCACCTTCTTCCACATCTTTCAATAATGGCCTTCTTCTTGACATTCTTCCAAAAAGGCCAGATTTGTGGAGTGCATAAATAATAGTTGTCAGGTGGACAGATTCTCCTACCTGAGCTGTGGATTTCTGCAGCTCCTCCAGAGTTACCATGGGCCTCTTGGCTGCTTCTCTGATTTATTCTCTGTTTGCCTGGCCTGTCAGTTTAGGTGGACGGCCATGTCTTGTTAGGTTTGCAGCTGTGCCATACTCTTTCCATTTTCGGATGATGGATTGAACAGTGCTCTGTGAGATGTTCAAAGCTTGGGATATTTTTTTTTAAACCTAACCCTGCTTTAGACTTCTTCAGAACTTTATCCCTGACCTGTCTGGTGTGTTCCTTGGCCTTCATGATGCTGTTTGTTTATGAAGGTTCTCTCACAAACCACTGTGATTAAATTACACACAGGTCAACTCTACTAATTAGGTGATTTCTGAAGGCAATTGGTTCCACTAGTAAAGAAACACCAAAAAAACCTATGCTATGTTCACTTAAAAACTACTAATTATTCCTGTTGCTGCTGTTGAAAGTAATTCAAAATCTTTACAAACCTTGTTTAGGGCATAATCTCTTTATGAGCAATTGGGAACATAAGACCATATATGATAGATCTAGACCAGAATTAAAAGTTTACAAAAGATTTATCGATGATATTCTTTTTGTGTGGTCATGAACACAAGAAACTTCTAACATTTTTAAAAGAACTAAGTAACAAGCATGGAATCATGTTTTCGGAAAGTTATGACAGATCAGCTATTAACTTCCTAGATCTCGTGATATATATATGTATATATATATATGTATATAGTAGAAAAATATACATGCAGACTTCTTTCAAGGATGTAGATCGGAAAGGATACATTCCGAAAGGAAGTTGTCATCATTCAAGATGGCTAAGTGCAATACCTTAAAGTCAAATGATAAGAATTAGGAGGAACTGTGATGAAGAAACCAATTATAATACACGGACAGCAAACCGTGAGAGAATTCAAGAAAAGGGATATAGGTCCAAAGATCTAGTTAAAACAAAAGAAGCCATTTTAAAATTTGGATAGAAATGACATGTTGAAAAAAAAAAAAGGAAAAATAGTACAAAGTGATGGAATAGCCTTTATGATTTTTGAAGGATGAGATACTAAATAAAACATTACCAAAAAAAACCCCAGCTTGAGAAATAAGCTGGCTAAAAATGTATTTAACCCCCCTAAAAGGACCACCACTTTTTTGGACCAAGTGGGTTTTTTTAGTTGTGGGCAATGTGTGGCACGTAGGACAGTAAAGAATAGAAATAAGAAAACTACACATTTTGAGTCTTGGGTAAAACATTTGAGATAAATAATTTTATCACTTGCGGGAGTACCTATATTACCTATCTTTTAGAATGTCCATGTAAGCTTCAATATGTAAGGAGAACTACCAGAAAGCCTGGAGTAAGACTCTCAACATGTAAATAATATTAGAAAGGGGTTTAAAAATCATAGCCTGTCCAGCCATTTTAGATTGGTCCATAGCAAAGCCCTCACACTGTGGGAGTTTTGTGGCATAGATAGGGTAGAGCCAAACTAAAGAGGAACAAACCTAAAAAAAAGCCAGCTCCCAAAATGAAACAAAATGGATCTATTTGTTGAGTACTTTAAGTCCTAAAGGGTTAAATATTGAATTAGATTTATATTGTTTTTAGTCTAATTGGTGAATACAAGTGGCATAGTACATATTTGATATTATTATAACAATCCATTTTATATTTAAATTATTTTAATGATCTATTTTAAAGTTTTTAAGATGTATGCGGCACAATAATAGGAAATAGTAGATGATATCAGAGGGGAAGTCACATTGGTAGCATCTGATTGTTAGTCACATGAGCAAAACAGATCTGATCCTGTCTGCTAAAAACAGACGGTGGGGATCCGTTCCCCATCCAAATGGCGGGTCCGCTGGAGATGGGCAGGGCTCTGTTTTTTCATCCAACAGCCCATAGAGAAGAGCGGACATGGACCTGTCTTCCTTATGTTCAGCGGGGATCAGGGGACAGATTGCCCACTGAGGTGAAGTCGTCCTGTGTGAAAGGGGCCTATTTCAGGGCATGACAAATTCGCTTTGAACCTAGGAACCAGCTAAAAAAGTTAGGAGCCATTTTTTTTTTTTTTAACTTACAAAGATTGCTGACCTGTGTACAGAGCCCTGTGTGTTTATAAACACAAGACTCTGTAGTGTTATTGGTTACAGCTGATCAGCAGGTCTCAGCTATAAATCATTGGCTGGGTCCTGTTGACAAAATCCCGCTGTAGCTAGTGTCAGTGCAGATCAGCAGGGAGCGTCCGCATGCGCGCCCCTCACCTGGAACTGGCTTGATGATGTACTTGTACAGTATGCAGCCTACTCGTGCCACCCACCCACAGTAAATGTACTGTGTGCGGATGCAGTTAGTATAATTATAAGGGGGAAGTTGCGCTGCATTTTAAACATTTTTTGTTCTTTGAGGTGTGAGAACACTCCTTAGAGACCAACCATTGGTCTTTAAGGAGGGGGAAGGGGCGTAGCTGATATAGTTACCATATCCTATTCATATGGTCCTGAATCAATACTAGAACTCCATCCTCCTCCCCCAGGGACATGGGCTGCTTCCATGGACACACTGCTGCTGCTTGCTCCAACTCCTGCCTGCTCTGACCCAGGATTCGGTAGGTAAGAACAGCCTGGCCCTTCCATCCCACAACCACCTCCTTCTCTAACCTGGGATAGACCAGCTGCAGGCCAAGCTCCCAGGAAGGACATACAGTATCTCACAAAAGTGAGTACACCCCTCACATTTATATAAATAATTTATTATATATTTTCATGTGACAACACTGAAGAAATTACACTTTGCTACAATGTAAAGTAGTGAGTGTACAGCTTGTATAACAGTGTAAATTTGCTGTCCCCTCAAAATACCTCAGCGCACAGCCATTATTGGCTAAACCGCTGGCAACAAAAGTGAGTACAACCCTAAGTGAAAATGTCCAAATTGGGCCCAATTAGCCATTTTCCCTCCTCAATGTCATGTGACTCGTTAGTGTTACAAGGTCTCAGGTGGTGTGAATGGGGAGCAGGTGTGTAAATTTGGTGTTATCGCTCTCTCTCTCTCATACTGGTCACTGGAAGTTCAACATGGCACCTCATGGCAAAGAACTCTCTGAGGATCTGAAAAAAAGAATTGTTGCTCTACATAAAGATGGCCTAGGCTATAGGAAGATTGGCAAGACCCTGAAACTGAGCTGCAGCACGGTGGCCAAGACCATACAGCAGTTTAACAGGATAGGTTCCACTCAGTACAGGCCTCGCCATGGGTGACCAAATAAGTTGAGTGCACGTGCTCAGTGTCATATCCACAGGTTGTCTTTGGGAAATAGATGTATGAGTGCTGCCAGCATTGCTGCAGAGGTTGAAGGAGTGGGGGGTCAGCCTGTCAGTGCTCAGACCATACGCCGAACACTGCTTCAAGTTGGTCTGCATGGCTGTTGTCCCAGAAGGAAGCCTCTTCTCAAGAAAGTCTGCAAACTGTTTGAAGACAAGCAGACTAAGGACATGGATTACTGTAACCATGTCCTGTGGTCTGATTAGACCAAGATAAACCTATTTGGTTCAGATGGTGTCAAATGTGTGTGGCGGCAACCAGGTGAGGAGTGCGAAGACAAGTGGGTCTTGCTTACAATTAAGCATGGTGGTGGGAGTGTCATGGTATGGGGCTGCATGAGTGCTGCCGGCACTGGGGAACTACAGTTCCTTGAGGCAACCATGAATGCCAACATGGACTGTGACATACTGAAGCAGAGCATGATCCCCTCCCTTCGGAGACTGGGCTGCAGGGTAGTATTCCAACAGAACGATCACTGCCTTGCTAAAGAATCTGAGGGTAAAGGTGATGGACTGGCCAAGCATGTCTCCAGACCTAAACCCTATTGAGCATATGTGGGGCATCCTCAAACGAAAGGTGGAGGAGCGCAAGGTCTCTAACATCCACCAGCTCTGTGATGTCATCATGGAGGAGTGGAAGAGGACTCCAGTAGCAACCTGGGAAGCTCTGGTGAACTCCATGCCCAAGAGGATTAAGGCAGTGCTGGAAAATAATAATGGCCACACAAAATATTGACACTTTGGGCCCAATTTGGACATTTTAATTTAGGGGTGTACTCACTTTAGTTGCCAGCAGTTTAGACCATAATGGCTGTGTGTTGAGTTATTTTGAGGGGACAGCAAACTTACACTGTTATACAAGCTGAACACTCACTACTTTACATTGTAGCAAAGTGTAATTTCTCCCGTGTTGTAACATGAAGATATAATAAAATATTTACAAAAATGTGAAGTGTACTCCCTTTTGTGAGATACTTTGTATACACACAGGGGAGCTAGCAGGAACTACAGTAGTATAGAGGAGGAAGAAGAGGAGCTCTGACAGCTGCCCAGGCCAAGTGCTTCTCCTCACTCTGACAACAATAAGGAGCCTGTTGTAGCCCCCTTCGTTGTCTGCTGGGTTATGTGGATGACGAGGACGTCCCTGCTCGTACTAAATTGTTTCTCCGCTTGACATTCTTTTATGCTAGGAAGACTATAGCTACTAGATGGAAGTCTACTGCTCCCCCTGACGTTCCATTATGGATTGCTCTCATTAATCAGGCATTGCCTCTGTATAAAATGACGTATGAGGCCAGAGGCTGCCCCAAGAAGTTCCGGAAAATTTGGTCTTTTTGGGTGGACTCTGACCGGACTGCTTCTTCAGTTTCTGACTAGGGTTCTATACTAATGGTACGGCTGACAGTTATGTATGTTATTTTTGTCATGGCTTTTGTTGTGAAATGGAGTCTTGTGTGTGTCTCTTTTGGCTCCTCAATTGACATGGTTCCGGTTATTTCTCTGTTATGTATTGTTTTGTTTGTTCAATAAAATACCTTTAAAAAAAAAAAACAATAAGGAGCCTGGGAGTGGAGGGTGGAGGGTGGAGGGGGGGGGGGGGGGTCAGGTGGGCGAAGATGAGGGGAGTGCTAAATGGAGCCGACACAAGCTACACTGGCCACACCTCTCCCTGGGATGGCGTCTCTCACACAGCTCCACGTCCCAGGCCCAGGAAGACACAGCCACCAGCAATGACCACTAAGCTCAGCCACAGATAGGGCTCCGAGCTGGTGCTGTCTAGACCGGCCACAGCCTGCCAAGTCAAAAGCCCAGGCAGTGAAAGATGAGGGTAGCCCAGCCACCTGATGCTTTGCCTGACTGAGAGCTGCTGAGGCCAATCACAGACGAGAATCCCACGGCCTTGCTTGTGAGAAAAAAAGAAACAAAAAAATCGTAAGGAGATGGCCAATAGGCTCATAGCAGGAGGGATTTGACGGGAGATTCACAGCCTATCATTTGGCAACTCCTGCGCTCGGGCAAGCTATGCTCACGCCTGGTGCCAACAGTAAATGGCCAAGTCAAACTCCAGACCTGAATCCAATCGAGAATCTGTGGAAAGAACTGAAAACTGCTGTTCACAAACGCTCTCCATCCAACCTCACTGAGCCCGAGCTGTTTTGCAAGAAGGAATGGGCAAAAATTTCAGTCTCTCGATGTGCAAAACTGATAGAGACATACCCAAAGCGACTTACAGCTGTAATCGCAGCAAAAGGTGGCGCTACAAAGTATTAACTTAAGGGGGCTGAATAATTTTGCACGCCCAATTTTTCAGTTTTTTATTTAACAAAGTTTGAAATATCCAATAAATTTCGTTCCACTTCATGATTGTGTCCCACTTGTTGATTCTTCACAAAAATATTACAGTTTTATATCTTTATGTTTGAAGCCTGAAATGTGGCAAAAGGTCGCAAAGTTCAAGGGGGCTGAATACTTTCGCAAGGCACTGTAAATAATGACCACCTTCCACCACCATAAAAAAGACAAAGTTGTACCAACCAGTGTGTCTAAAAGCCATGCACACATACTTTGTATATACACCTTAAATATATGAAATAAATTCCAATCATCATAGAGAGTAAACCAAGGGGAATGTAATGTATAATAAGACTCCTAGATGAGTGTCCCATGAAAGGAAAATGCAGGGCACATACAGCGATTACCCCAGTGTAACCACATTCCTAATATTAAATGGCAAACTACAGTTCTGCGAAATTCAAACATAATGGGACAGATGGGTACATACATATGGCTACTAAAAAAAAAAAAAAAAAAACATTCCATAAGGTAGCAATAGGCAACTACATATACCAGCAAATGTCAACAAGCATATAAAGTGAAGTGCAGCTGCAGGCAGAATAGATGGAAGCAAGCTGTTTCACGATGGCAAGCACAGTTCCACAGTAAAGAAGCAACTAGTCTGCAAAGCACAGTAAATACATGCCAGCATGAAAGTCTGCATTAGATCAGCCGAATATACCATGGAGGGAACAGTGGCATATATTTGCTCCAAGTGATGCAGCTAGTTCATCCACATATTACATTTTCTAAGGCAAATATTACCTCCTCACCCCTGGTGACAGCAGGATGTAAACAAAAGAGCCAACATTGAAAAAAAAAAAACAGCAGGGGATGGTCCCCCGCCAATCTATACCAGGATGTTTGGTACTGTCTGGTAGTGATTTTAGGAGGAACCCTGTGCAAAAAAAAAAAAATGCGTGGGGTTCCCTCCAAAATCAATACCAGACCCTTATCCGAGCATGCAGCCCTGGCAGGCCAGGAAAGTGGGGGGATGAGCGAGCAGCCCCTTCTTGAACCATACCAGGCCACATGCTGTCAACTTGGGGGGGGGGTCTCTTCCAGGCCACATGCCCTTCCATGGGGTGCAGGGGGTAGCTTTTCGAAATCAGGAAGCCCCCTTTAAGAAGGGAGCCCCCAGATCTTGGTCCCACCATGTAAATGAGTAGGTTCCCCTACTCATTCACCAAAAAATGTCAAAAGTAATTAAAAACACAAGACAGTCCTTTATCAAATAAATAAATGTGTCTCCCGATGTAAATCCATCAATCACGATGGAAGATAGGAGAAGATGAGAGATGAAAAAAAAGGAGGGCGAGGGTGGTAGAGGAGGGAGGAAAAGTGTAGGAAGCTAAAAAGGAACAGGATATTTTTAATGCAAGTACATGGTAACACAGACACCTATCAGAAATATGAAATGTTGGGGTAACCTACAGTTTAAAGTGTAACTCCTTTTTGGTGAGAAAAAAACATTCCCCTCTGGGTGATCAATTTACTATGCAAGGATTTTAACAAACTTTTTTGTAGATTCCTACCTTTTGTTATTATTAAAAAATAGCTGTTTATCTGTGTCCATGTGCCAAGTGAATGCTAATTGGAGTGATTTTATACTTTACCAGTCAGCTGCTGCACTTTCATAGTTCCAATGAGAAATGTGTCAGGGTCTGCATTCCTTTAGATGTGATATCTCACCAAAAATTACTTTTTGGTTTGTTGTAGGGGAATCCCAAAATCTGACTTGTATCTTAATGCAGACTTCTGGGAAAATCAGTAAGTCAATCATACAAGCAGGAAATTACATTTCTGGGTGGTGTTTAGGCCTCAAATGGTGGGCAGACTCCTAATTAATGCAATTCATGTTGAATAATACAGTATTATATGAATGCATACATTAGAGCCATATAAATCACAAAAAGATAATGATTTGATTTAAATTATAAAAATTACAGAATATGGCAAAATTCCTGCAAGCACGCCGAAGACCTGGAAAATACAAGCAGAAGAAACGATGGACAGCAAAGAAATCGGAGGCTTCCAGTTGTAACTCAGTTCAGTAAGTTAATACTGCATGATTTGCCTCTGGCTGCTGATTAGACCATACAGTCAAAGCTTATGTTATGCTGATGTGTAAGAGCTTTTTCTTAGCAAGTTTAACAAAACCTGTTCTTCAACCTTATTGCTTAGCAATAGTGATATAGGGCACAATTCACTAAGAGTTAAAGTAATTGTAAAGTCACATCTATTAATTACTTTGATCCTCTCTGTTTTAGGTCCATGTTTAGTACCATATATGTGTGTTTTCCTAAAATTATAATGCAAAATTTCTACTTTGCACAGTGCTGCTGTGGTGTCATTTATCCTCCCTCTGCTTCCCTTCTCGATCCAAGAGACTACAGTGGGAGGGGCTGAGATTTCCTTCTGATGTATGCAAGATGGCAGAGGGAGGCCACAAGACTGCACAGCAGCACTGTGCAAAGAAGGTATGTAGCACACACTGCATTAAAACATGCACCTAAAACAGAGAAACATTGCCTCTAACACAGAGGATCAAAGTAATAAATAGATGTTTCTTTACAAGCACTGGAGCAGCTGAAGAGAATAGAATTACTCAAGGCAGGAGGGGAGGGACAGGGAGGAGGTCGGCATCACAGTTCACACACAGGCTACAGAAATGACAGGGAGAGAAGGAGGGAGTGGGGGAGATGCAGAGATGCTGAGGAGAGAGCAGGATGATGGAGGCACATAATCTGACCACGCTATCAAGAATCAGCAGCCATAATTCACATGATTAGTACACACAGGCGAACATGGGGGACAGGCAGGATTAACCAGGTATTGTACAACATTGAAAGGGAAAACTGACACTGTAAAAGCACTATGCTATATACACTATATTACCAACAGTATTGGGACACCTGCCTTTCCACGCACATGAACTTTAATGGCATCCCAGTTTTAGTCCGTAGGGTTCAATATTTAGTTTCCTGAAAGCTCAAACAAGATTTGTAAGTTCTGGATTTTTGAACAGATGTAGAAAGAGATGGATGCATACAAACAGTTACAACTTATGTAGGAGGATTTGTTTCATCTCTGTGTATAACCTAACCACTTTACAGTGAAACTGAAGTCCCACTGTAAAAAATATGCACTGTTTGTTCTGCAATAAAATGCCCCTTCTGGCCTGCTCTCCATCTCCTTTGGGATGCGCAGCTCAGCTTACAGTGCTGGGCTGGTCTCAAAGTGGTGGAATGATGGCCTCCTGTGCATCTGTAGGAGTGATGTCACCCCCACTGGCCAATGAAGATGTCTGAAGACAGCACTCAGAAGAAGCTATGTATGGAGACTGAAGTTACGCTTTAAAGTGATACTAAACACACACTGTTTAATTTACATTATCCCTTCGCTTTCCAAATATGGATGATGGCACTTTAATGATTAAAAAATAAATCAAAGTACTGCTTTCCTAATTGATATACAGCTGTCACACGACCTAGCTCTTTCCCAGCCTGTCTGTAGGGACACAGTGGCAGTGCCAATCGCTCATTTCTTACAGCTCCGTGTGCAGACAGCTGCTGACTGCCAGTCGCGCCTCTCTCTACTGCCCCCCCCCCTCGCTCAATGGAGCACTGGACTGTGGAGGGGGCAAGAGCAGCCGGCTTAGGGTCTCAGCAGCTTTCTGATAGGCTGAGCTCTGTGTCTGTCCAGGCATGTGGGCGAGTCCCGACACCATGGTCATGATAACGCCCGAGCCGGAGCGGCTCTGTGATAGGAGTGCAAAACAAACTGCACTCCTGTGATTCACAGGAGAAGTACAGCCAAACAAGATTTGGCTGTACTTATCCTCTAAGACTCCCTGCAGAGGTACCTCTTACTATGCACAATAGGCAAAGTTTGTGAGAAGCATCTATCTGAGTGAACAGACTTTAGCCCTAGTTCTTCAGCTGGCTAGCATTGGGGCCCAGTCTTTATGGTTGTGCACTTGAGTACAGTCCCAGTAAAGTCTGCATGCAGTAAATAATGCTTTTAGGTAGATGGCCCATCCCTATGTGCTCAGTCTTTGATAGTGGCAACAGGGCAATGGCAGCAATGTCCTCTCAACAGTCCCAGCGACGCAGCAACAGGGGTCCAACTGTTCAGATGTCAGCTCACTTCTGGATCTGCCTGGAGCAACTCCAGTCCTCAGTAAATGGCTGCAGGCTTGTAGCAGGTTGATGTGCACACAGGAGCAGCTATGTGCACACCTTGGTCTTCTCATAGCAAAGAGGAATTTCTTTGTTGTCCAGGCTGTGAAAATTCATCTCTCTCTCTCTCTACCCATCCCACATTGGGAATTGTAGTCCAAAGATCCATTAACTGTTGTAATGGAGTTTCTTTCCAGAACTTAATCTCCCATGATTCATTGCTGCCAATCATCAAGTCTCTTGAGCTCCTTCTGCTTGTGAGCTCCTCCTGGTGGATGGAAGCAAGGTAGTGTTAACTCATTCAGCTGAACTCCATTGGGAGCACATAGAGCAATGCAGCACAGTATCCTGAATCTCTCTGTCTCTAGCCAAGCACCATGCTACACTTGGTATGCAGTGGTCACACAAGTGCAGAGCACTTAAAGTGGTGTTAAATTCAAAACCAAAAAAAGTAATATGTTGCAGCTTACCAATCCTTAGATGTGGTGGCTACATTATTTTTCTTTGTTTTAGGCTTTATCCCCTCTGTTTTCACCTTCGTGATCTGACAAATAACACACTTCTTGTATTATCCACTATGGATGAAGGATCACAAAGGGCACCTTTTAACAGCAGCATTGTCAATCGGGGGGGGGGGGGGAGTGTAAGATGTACTAGCAGATTTAGATAAACTAACAAATTAAAGCCAGACTCCAGCTCACGCTTGGGATAATGATTTTATGTACTGTAGATAAAAAAAAAAGCTAATCATTGTAAGCAAGCCTGCCATTGTAAAAGGGTTTGTCTCATCCCTGGCTGGATCACCAGATGAAAGTTGACAAAAGAAAGCCTAAAAAAGACCACTAATGCAGCCATCACCTCTAAGAATTGGTAAGCTGCAATATAATAAATGTTTGCTTTTGGAATTAATACTGCTTTAGGGTCTCCCAAAACTGTAAAGCCATCTTCCACAGATGTTGCAGTTACTTTAGGAATATGGGTTATGTGTGTAGGGTATTTGATTTTTAATTTTTTTTTCAAAGGGATATTGCTGCAAGTTGAAGTCCTGATCAACATAGTGATTAAATTATGCTTACACTTTCTGCTTTCCAGGTTGCAAGAACATACAGATGCAAGGTTGTCCTGGTATTTGGAATTTATTTCTTCTATATGGTTTCGATTTCCCAATATAAGAAATACTTTGAAATCCATTGTATATTACGCAATTAATCCATTTATATCTTTATTTGTGTGGAGCTATTACAGTCTGAAAAAGGTATGTACATGTTGCCTTCCTTTTTACTCTACCACTATTCTACCACATTTTACCAATGTCATTGTTTCATGCCATGAGATTATGAATAACATAGAAACATAGAGAAACATAGAATGTGTCGGCAGACTAGAACCATTTGGCCCATCTAGTCTGCCCAATATATCTGAATCCTATGAATAGTCCCTGGCCCTATCTTATATGAAGGATAGCCTTATGCCTATCCCATGCATGCTTAAACTCCTTCACTGTATTTGCAGCTACCACTTCTGCAGGAAGGTTATTCCATGCATCCACTACTCTCTCAGTAAAGTAATACTTCCTCATATTACTTTTAAACCTTTGCCCCTCTAATTTAAAACTGTGTCCTCTTGTGGTAGTTTTTCTTCTTTTAAATATGCTCTCCTCCTTTACCGAGTTGATTCCCTTTATGTATTTAAAAGTTTCTATCATATCCCCTCTGTCTCTTCTTTCTTCCAAGCTATACATGTTAAGGTCCTTTAACCTTTCCTGGTAAGTTTTTTTCCTGCAATCCATGTACTAGTTTAATAGCTCTTCTCTGAACTCTCTCTAGAGTATCTATATCCTTCTGGAGATATGGCCTCCAGTACTGCGCACAATACTCCAAGTGAGGTCTCACCAGTGTTGTGTACAGCGGCATAAGCACTTCTCTCTTTCTACTGCTTATACCTCTCCCTATACATCCAAGCATTCTGCTGGCATTTCGTGCTGCTCTATTACATTGCCTTCCCACCTTTAAGTCTTCTGAAATAATTACTCCTAAATCCCTTTCCTCAGATACTGAGGTCAGGACTGTGTCAAATATTCTATATTCTGCCCTTGGGTTTTTACGCCCCAGGTGCATTATCTTGCACTTATCCACATTAAATTTCAGTTGCCAGAGTTCTGACCATTCTTCTAGTTTTCCTAAATCCTTTTCCATTTGGCGTTTCCCTCCAGGAACATCAACCCTGTTACATATCTTTGTGTCATCAGCAAAAAGACAAACCTTACCATCGAGGCCTTTTGCAATATCACTTATGAAGATATTAAACAAAATTGGTCCCAGTACAGATCCCTGAGGTACCCCACTGGTAACATGACCTTGTTCTGAATGTTCTCCATTGACTACAACCCTCTGTTGCCTGTCACTCAGCCACTGCCTAATCCACTCAACAATATGGGAGTCCATGCTCAATGACTGCAGTTTATTGATAAGTCTTCTATGTGGGACAGTGTCAAAAGCCTCACTAAAATCTAGATGTGCAATGTCTGCTGCACCTCCACCGTCTATTATTTTAGTCACCCAGTCAAAAAAATGTATAAGATTTGTTTGACATGATCTCCCTGAAGTAAACCCATGTTGTTTTTCATCTTGCAATCCATGGGATTTAAGATGTTCCACAATCCTATCCTTTAATAGGGTTTCCATTAATTTGTCTACTATTGATGTCAGACTCACTGGTCTATAGTTGCTCGATTCCTCCCTACTACCTTTCTTGTGAATGGGCACGACATTTGCCAATTTCCAATCTTCCGGGACGACTCCTGTTACTAATGATTGGTTAAATAAATCTGTTAATGGTTTTGCCAGCTCACCACTAAGCTCTTTAGTATAAATAATTTTGGGTGTATCTCATCAGGACCCTGTGACTTATTTGTCTTCACTTTAGACAGCAATCTTAGAACGTCTTCCTCTGTAAAGACACATGCATCAAACGATTCATTAGTCATCCTTTCAAGTGGAGGTCCTTCTCCTTCTTTTTCTTCTGTAAAAACTGAACAGAAGTATTCATTAAGGCAGTCGGCTAGCCCTTTATTCTCTTCTACATACCTTCCGTCCTTTGTTTTTAATTTAGTTATTCCTTGTTTTAATTTCCTTTTTTCATTTATATATCTGAAGAATGTCTTATCCCCCTTTTTCATAGACTGAGCTAGTTTTTCTTCTGCCTGCGCTTTAGAAGTTCTTATAACTTGCTTGGCCTCTTTCTGCCTAATCTTGTAGATTTCCTTATCTTCATTGCTCTGGGTTTTTTTATAATTACAAAATGCTAGCTTTTTATTTTTAATGATTTGGGCCACTTCTGCTGAGTACCACAGTGGTCTCTTCCTTTTTTTGCTTTTACTGACAAGTCTAATGTAATTTTCTGTTGCCTTCAATAATGCACCTTTTAAGTAGTCCCATTTCTCCTGGACTCCATGTAATCCGTTCCAGTCTGATAAGTACTCATTTATGACTAATTTCATTTTTGAAAAGTCTGTTTTTCTAAAATCTAAAACTTTTGTTTTTGTGTGGTGTGACTCTTTCACAGTTCTTATATTAAACCACACTGACTGGTGATCACTAGATCCCAAGGTTTCGCCTACAATGACATCATATACCGAATCCCCATTTGTGAATACCAAATCCAAAATGGCCTCCCTCCGGGTTGGCTCCTCAACCACTTGTTGCAGAGACAACCCCAGTAGGGAATTTAGAATATCTGTACTCCTGGTAGAACTTGTTGTATTGGTTTTCCAGTTTATATCTGGAAGATTGAAATCTCCCATAATGATAACTTCTCCTTTCATTGTCATTTTAGCTATTTCTTCAACTAGTAGATCATCTAGTTCTTTAACTTGACCAGGTGGTCTATATATCACACCTACACGAGTTACTGCATGAATAGCAAACTGCAACGACCTCCGGAAAGTTTTACCCCCTTTATGAACAGAGCATTTTCTTGCTATTCTGCACTGTGCTTCTTTAACTGACAATTGTGCAGTTATGCAACACTGTACACAAATTACATTTTTATCTTTTTTTTTTTCACACAAATAGTGCTTTTATGTTTACGATATAAATTAAAAAATACTGAAAAATGTTGGAGAGAAAAAAAAAAAATTATCTTTCCCAGTTTCTGTTTTAAATTTTGCAAATACATCATTTTTCTTCATAAATTTAGATCAAAATGAAAATTGATCAATCCTGATGTACTGACGGCTTAGCTCCTTTCTTAAGGCCCTAAAATGCCATAACAGTTCAAATAACCCCCATTCCCAATCCCCCCCCCCCCCCACCATCACCAAATTACCCCTTTTTGGAAGCTAGACAGTCCAAGGTAGTTAATAAGAGGCATGGCAAGTTTTTTGAAGTTGTACATTTTTTGCAAAATTAAGACATTAAATGAAAAAAACATTTCTCCATTCTTTTCATATGGTCACCAGTGCAGGTATCACCAATACTGACTGGTGACAGTATGTAAAGAAAAAAAAAAAAAATTTTTTTTTTTTACATTCTGTCATCAGAGAACAGTGACCCTGTTCTACTTGGGGGGGTTGATCAGGGATTTTTTTTCTGCACTATTGTTGCTTATAGCAGTTATGAGCCTGCAGCTGCTGCCCGCTAGCAATCTACTGTTAGCGGGTAACAAGTGGTTAAATGACTATGGTTGTTTCACCATCAGAGAATAATTGGTGAACACCGCATTCACTGCTTTATAAATAGACTAGTAAAATAATTTAAATAAAACCAATATTCGTTAAGCTTCAGTCATGCGACTGCTGTTTAACTACCTCCCACCCGGGCCATAGTACATATACGGCCGGCGGGAGTCTCGTCCTTCTGAATGGACGTTCCGGAACGTCCTTCAGAAGGAGAGAGATCGCGCCGCCGCGGGCACGCGCAGCGGCGCGATCTCGATGTGCCTGTGTCCCTCGGACACAGAGCAACATCATTCGGCAGGAGGGCCCTGTGATTGGCCCTCCTGATCACATGACGGCTGTGTCCAATCACAGCCGTCATGTAATGTAAATAGAGCCGTTGTAACGGCTTCGATCTCTTCTCCTCCTGACAGATCCTGTCAGTGAGGAGAAGAGGGATGATCGGTGCTGCTGCGGGGGTGATCAGTGAGTATTTCTAATTACTCACTGATCACAGGGGGGGTCTGTGCTGGTAATCAGAACATTGATTACCAGTGCAGCCCTGGGGGGGGGGGAGGGGTGCCACTAAGCCACCAGGGATGCCCACCCATGACCACCAGGGATGCCCACTATGGCCACCAGGGATGGCAAGCAGGGCTCAGAGAGCCCCCCAGTGCCCTCCCTATCAGTGTTGCCCACCAATGCCATCTATCAGTGCTGCCCACCAGTGCCGTTATTGCCATCTATCAGTGCCGCCCACCAGTGCCCATTATTGCCCACCAGTGCTGCCTATCAGTGCCCCCCATCAGTGCCGATCAGTGCCCCCCATCAGTGCCGCCCAACAGTGCCACCTATCAGTGCCCATCAGTGCCGCCAATCAGTGCCCATCAGTGCTGCCTATCAGTGCCCATCAGCGCTGCCTATCAGTGCCCACCAATGCTGCATATCAGTGCCACATATCAGTGCCCATCAGTGCTGCATATCAGTTCCCATCCGTGCTGCATATCAGTGCCACCCCATCAGTGTCTCCTCATCAGTGCCTGTCAGTGCGACATCATCAGTGCTCATCAGTGCAGGAAAAAACATATCTATTTACAAAATGTTATAACCTAAACAAAAAAACTTTTTTTTTTTTTCAAACTTTTCAGTCTTTTTTTATTCGTGCACCAAAAAAGAAAAAACCTGACGGTGATCAAATACCACCAAAAGAAAGCTCTATTTGTGGGGAAAAAAAATGACACAAATTTGGTTTAGGTACAGCATTGCATGACCGCGCAATTGTCATTCAAATTGCAACAGCGCTAAAAGCTGAAAATTGGTCTGGGAAGGAAGGGGGTTTAAGTGCCCTGTATTGAGGTGGTTAAGCATGAGAGATGTAGTCTTGGAGAATGATGCAATCAGTCAGATGCAGGCGGGAGGAATCCCTTCATCTCCACTGCTTCTGTGACCATTTAATAGTACTCTTGTAAGTTTCTGGTAAGTCACAAAGTGAGAGGCAGCTATGTGACACCTTTACACAAAGCCAGTAAGAGGTTTATTGCACGAACAAAAATTCTCTTGATGGCATCTACTGGCCAGAAGCACTCAGAAAGTAGATGCTGTCCCTGGATGATGCCTAAACAAAGATGGTACCAGCCTTAATTGGAGAAGAGAAGATGAAAGACCTTTAGGGGAGTAGTGTGATCTCCCTGCAGGTCTTAAACATGCATGCACCTAAATTTAACCGGTCACTTTACTCATTTTATCAAAAAACAAAAGAAGAGAAAAGCACTCCTCAGAGAGTCAACTATGGACACCAAATATTGGAAAAAATACTTTATTCAAATTTGTGGAAAAAATCCATGCACTCCCAAGACAAACATAATCTCAAATAAAAAACATAGATGGTTAAAAACAATTTCACGAAGTTGCTGCAATAACCGAACACATCATTAAGCTTGTGAAGAAATTCAGATGTGGGTAAATAGAGACCCAGTGATGCAGAGAACACAGTCCCTAATAAGTAGAATAATGCACAAAAGCTGAATTAATGGGCAAAACAGGATCCATAGGGATTCAGGGAACAATCCGGTATAGGGGAACACAGTTCAGATAAATTGTAAGGAGGGATGGCTCCCTATAGATGGCCAGATGTGTGCAAACTTGAAGCCCAGTGGTAACAGTCAAGCGAGGTGGAAGATTGCAATACAACCCAGCTTGATTGAAACTACATAAGGCAATTGAACATGAGGCTAAACAGAAGATTCTGTGTGGTTCATGTACAAAGCACAACCGGTATAGTGAAATCTGCTTGAAGAAATTGCTCACATGGCTAAGCAGAGAACTCTGTATAGTTCATAATAGGGCACAAACTGGTATAATGAAAACTGCCTAAAGGAGTTGAACATGTGGCATAACAGCCGATTCTGTACAGTTTATATGCAGTTCTTATGCAGTGCACAATACCTCCTTGCAGTGCCGTACAATCACATCCTCTAAGGTTGTGTCTGGGGATCCTGAAGCTCTGTGTCGGTGTGCAGACTTCTGGCAACCTTGCCCAGCACGGATGCTTTCAGCCGCCTCATTCACTCTACCCGAGCATTTGCGGGAGGAGTTAGCAGCACGCCGTCACTGCAGTGACTTCCACGTTTGCTTCTCTACCGAGGCGATGGGCTTGCTGGTGCCAGATGACGCTGATTGGTGTGATGGCGATGGCGCGGTTTTGACGTGTTTCACCAGCCAAAGGGCGCTGGTTTCATCAGAGCTGAGCAATCTTCCACCTCACTGGACGGTTACCACTGGGCTTCAAGTCTGCACACATCCAGCCATCTATAGGGAGCCATCCCTCCTTACAATTTATCTGAACTGTGTTCCCCTATACCGGATTGTTCCCTGAATCCCTATGGATCCTGTTTTGCCCATTAATTGAGCTTTTGGCATTATTCTACCTATTAGGGACTGTGTTCTCTGCATCACTGGGTCTCTATTTACCTACATCTGAATTTCTTCACAAGCTTAATGATATGTTTGGTTATTGCAGCAACTTGGTGAAGTATACTGATATACGGTATTTGACTCCCAAAACAAAAATAAAAAGTAGTAGTAACTAAGGAGTCAATAACTTTCTGTAAAGGATAAGATCAGATAAACATTGGCTACACTAAGTACAATCACTTCTTCTAAGAAACAGCCTAATTCTTTAAAACTCTGTTTCTCTTACGTCCTCCGACAGTCGCCGCCTCTTCATATTCGTCACATATGGGGTATTAGACTTTGCTCCGAAGGAGTAGCTAGGCAACAGAATATGTTAACAATAAAGCTTTAACATATCCCACCCTCAAGGGGTGGTCCCCTCAGTCAATACCCTCCTACTTCCTGCAACCATATCTCAGTTTTAATGTCTAGCTTGTCAGGAGTGGCTGGCTCTCTCTGTGCTGGGACTTTCTGTCCCAGACTCTTTCTTCTTTTTATATATTTTGTTTGAGTTTTTCTCTCTACCTTTAATTAGCTGTTATTTTGTCAGCGTTAGTTAGTTCTTCGGACGAAGAGGATCATGCGGACTGGGTCTCGGGCTGATCCCCCTGGTCGCAGGTCGTGGGTCAGTGGCTTCCCAGTCTGCCATCGAGCGTTCAGCCAGGTAACGCTCCTGGCATAGTGAACGACCCATCCCTGTTCGGTGCAGGGATGATTGGTGAGGTGGCTACCTCACTGAACGCTGTGCGGTTTCTTAACCCCCATTTTGTGCGTCTTGAATTGCGACTCTCCCTGCCTCATGTGCAGCGGCTTGTTCGCCTGTGCGGGTCCCCCACGCCATGTGAGGTAAGTGTATTTATGTGGGGACCTGTCTGTCTGGGGGGGTGTCAGTCTGGGACTGTGTAACCTGCCTCTATTCACACTGCTTGTCTCCCTTTCTCTCGGCTGCATGCTGTGGGCTGCAAGGGGGGGGGGGAGCTGTATGACACTGTGTGTGTCAGACTGGGCAGTGTGAGAAGCTGTGTACTGTGGGGCATGTTTTTTTGGCATGTTTGGGAATATACAGCGATCGCTGCGGCGATCTGACATGTATTCTTATATTGGAATGTAATGTGTGTTTTAATGCACTGTGGAGCGGCGGTTTCGGCGCCAAACGACGCCATTTTGCCTACACCCGCTCCGGCCGCATGGTTTACATGCATGGCGGCCATTTTCTTGTAGCCTCCATAGGCTTACATAGAGCGCCCTGGCAGCATCACTTCCTCTTTCCAGGAACACCGATCGAGGCAGCAGCAGCGGCGAGGGTCTCCTCAGGTTTTATCCTTCTGTTCTTGCTATCCATTGCCTGTGTTCAGTTTGCATATTCCCTGTGGGGGTCTCATTGTGCTTGAGTGTGGTGCGGTGGGCTGCGCTTGCCGCGCTTGCTTAAAAGGGGCAGTTAACCCTTGGTTGTCTGGCATTACAGGGGCAATGGATTCTCAGGAGGGCAAATTTCCTACAGTATTGGTGGAAAGCCAGGGGACCGCTGTTTCCCCCCCAGGGGGGGATTTAGCCACTATTGTGGCTGGCCTTGCTGCTCAGGTGCAAATGCTGGTGGCTGCTCAATCTACTAAAAGGCCCAGAGTTGCTCTTTCCTCTGATTCTGAGGGTGAAGGTGATGGGGCTGTTCTGGCAGGGGCCTCCTTATCGGGGTCCCGCTCCTCTCTTGATCTAGTGGGGTCTGAGGTGGAGGCTGAATTTGAGGGGGTCGATAATTCTCCCCCTGGCTCGCCTGAAGAGCTTGCAATCATGGATGAGTTGATTGCTTCCATTAAGCAAACGCTGCGTTTGCAGGACGAAGTGTGTCCCCCCGCTGCCTTGGCGGCTTATGGGACGCAGAGAAAACGCAGGACGCCGCAGGTTTTTCCCTGCAATGCTGATTTTCAGCACGCTGTTAAGGATCAATGGCGCGATCTGCGCAAACCTTTTGCGGTACCAAGTAAATTCAAGCTGCGTTATCCTTTTTCGCCTGCCACTGATGAAAGGTGGTGTGTGCCTCCACCAGTGGATCATGCAATTGCGGTTTTGAACAAAGCCACTGCGATTCCTGCAGAGGGTTCCCCTGTTTTCCGGGATGCCACGGATAGGAGACTGGAGTCTCTTGCCCGTCATACTTATTCTGTTACGGGTTCTATGCTTAAGGCTCTGTTTGCTTCTCTCATGGCGGCCCAGGCGATCGCAAGTTGGACGCAGATGCTTAGGCGCGTCCTAGTGGCCGACTCGGCCTCGCCGGCGACCCTGGATATGGTGGATCAGATCCACCAGGGTGTCATGTATCTGTGTGATGCGGACCTGGACCTGATTCCGTTGGCTGCACGTGTGCACAGCGTGGCGGTGTTGTCTCGCCGCCTGGTTTGGTTAAAATGTTGGTCGGTGGACCAATCTTCACGTAAGACCTTAGCCAATCTGCCTTATGATGGGTCTCGCCTTTTTTGGGGAGTCCCTGGATGTGTTGATTAAGGGGATCACCGGGGGTAAGAGCACTCTCTTGCCCCATTTCCCTAAGGCTAAGGGGGCTTCTGGGAAGAAGCATGCAAATTTTCGGCCCCCTCAGGGGTCCTTTCGTGCCTTTCGGCCGCACTACAAGGGCAAACCGTTCAAAGGTCAAGGCTCTCAGAAGAAGCCCTGGTCTGGGAAACAGAAGTCCGGCCAATCCGGACCTGCAGCCCATAACAGTTCGGCCTGAAGGGGCGCCCTCACCCAGTTTTGGGGTGGGGGGACGCTTGCTCGGTTTTCTTCAGCCCTGGTTGGCCCGTGTGCGGGACAGATGGGTTCTGGAAATCGTTCGATCTGGTTACAAGATCGAGTTTCTCTCTCGGCCGGAGAGCAGATTTTTTCCCTCAAATCTTCAACTGTCTCCAGAGCGCTTGCGGGACCTGCACCTGGCGGTGCGGGACCTGAGGGCTCAGGGAGTGGTGGTTCCGGTGCCTCATCGGGACAGGTTTCGGGGGTTTTATTCCAATCTGTTCACCGTGCCCAGAAAGGAGGGCAAGGTTCGTCCGATTCTGGACTTGAAGGCTCTGAACCGCTCTGTGCGGGTTCGCAAGTTCCGCATGGAATCCCTGCGGTCGGTGGTGGCTGCCCTGGTTCCGGGGGAATTCATGGCCTCCATCGATTTGAAGGATGCGTACCTTCACATCCCCATATTCGAGGGTCATCAGAGGTACCTTCGATTTGCCATTGCGGAGGATCACTACCAGTTCGTGGCGTTGCCCTTTGGTCTCGGCTCCGCGGGTCTTCACCAAGGTGCTTGCACCGGTTCTGGCATTATTGAGGGCCCAGGGCGTTTCTGTCCTGGGGTATCTGGACGACATTCTGGTTCGGTCTGCGACCAGCCAGGGTCTGGAGGAGGACCTGTCTGTCACAATGCAAACTCTGCAGGAGTTTGGTTGGACGATAAATTTTCCAAAGTCGACACTAAGTCCGTCGGTTCGTCTCCCCTATCTGGGAATGATACTGGACTCGGTGCAGGCGAAGGTCTTCCTGCCGGAAGACAAACTCAGGACTCTCCGGGAGGAAGTCAGGTCCCTCAGGGACGTTCCGAACTCGTCTCTGCGGACGTGTATGAGATGTCTGGGATTGATGGTCTCGGCCTTCGAGGCGATTCCTTTCGCACAGTTTCACACGCGGGGTCTCCAAGCGGAGATCCTGTCCAGGTGGGACGGGCGACCTCAATCTCTGGATCTTCAAATCTCGTTGAGTCTTCGCACCAGGGAAAACCTTCTGTGGTGGCTCCAGTCCCCGTTGGTGTCCGGGGGCAAGTCGTTTCGTCCGATCTCGTGGACGGTAATCACCACGGATGCCAGCCTGTCGGGCTGGGGTGGAGTTCTGGGCGTTCTGTCCGCTCAGGGGTCTTGGTCGGAGGGGGAGTCTTCCCTTCCGATCAACATTCTGGAATTGCGTGCGATAAGTCTCTGTCTTCATCGCTGGACGGACCGGCTGCAGGGTTGCCCGGTTCGGGTGCAGACGGACAATGCCACGGCGGTGGCCTACATCAACCACCAAGGGGGCACCAGGAGTGCCCGAGCGGCTCGAGAAGTGGCCGACATTCTGTCTTGGGCCGAGACTCATGTCCCGGCGATAACGGCGGTTCACATTCCGGGAGTGGAGAACTGGCAGGCGGACTATCTGAGTCGCCAGACCCTGGATCAGGGGGAATGGTCTCTCCATCCGGCTGTCTTCCAGACGTTGTGCGCGAAGTGGGGTCTTCCAGATGTGGACCTGTTCGCGTCTCGCCTCAACAACAAGGTGAAGAGGTTCGTGGCAAGGACGCGCGACCCTCGGGCAGACGCGTCGGACGCGTTAGTGGCCCCGTGGCATCAGTACAGGCTGATGTACGTGTTTCCGCCGATTCAGTTGCTGTCCAGGTTCCTTCGCAGGTTACACTCGGAACGCAACACGGTGATTCTTGTGGCACCGGACTGGCCTCGCCGGTCCTGGTACGCAGGCCTCGTGAATCTGGCGGTCGACGCACCGTGGCGTCTGCGTCTTCGAGACGATCTACTGTCTCAAGGACCGATATACCATCCTGCTTCACAGTCGCTGGCTTTGACGGCCTGGCTGTTGAGACCGAGGTCCTGAAGGAGAGGGGTCTCTCTCCGGAGGTCGTTCATACTTTAATCAACGCGAGGAAGTCTTCCTCGGGGAAGGTTTATTACCGTACTTGGAAGGCCTATTTTGCCTGGTGTGAGTCCAGGGGGTTTTCACCCCGCACGTACTCGGTGTCCCGTGTGCTGTCTTTCCTTCAAACGGGTGTTGATCAGCGTTTGGCGCTGGCTACGATAAAGGGTCAGGTGTCTGCTCTGGCCGTTCTGTTTCAACGACCCGTGGCTTCTAACCCATTGGTTGGCACCTTTGTTCAGGGTGTGCGGCATCTGGTTCCCCCGAGGCGGGATCCTCTGCCCCCTTGGGACTTGAATCTCGTTCTATCTGTGTTACAACGTGCTCCTTTTGAACAGATCAGGGAGATCTCGTTGTCTATGTTGTCCAAAAAGGTCGCCTTTTTGGTGGCGATCACTTCGGCTCGCAGAGTGTCGGAGCTGGCGGCTTTGTCCTGCAAGTCTCCGTACCTGGTTATTCATTTGGATAAGGTGGTCTTGCGACCTAATCCTTCTTTTCTGCCGAAACGGGTTTCGGAATTCCATCTTAATGAGGATATTGTCTTGCCTTCGTTGTGCACGAAGCCTAAACATCCAAAGGAGGTGAGATTGCACTCTCTGGACGTTGTTCGGGCGATAAGGGTTTACCTTAAATCGACTGAGTCTTTTCGAAAGACGGACTCCTTGTTTGTTCTTCCAGAGGGTCCTCGGAAGGGCATGGCGGCTTCGGCCTCTACCATCGCCAAATGGATCAGGCAGACCATTGAACAGGCCTATGCTTTGCAGGGGAAGGTTCCCCCTGTGCCTGTGAAGGCGCACTCTACTAGATCTCTGAGTACGTCTTGGGCCTGTCGTCATGGGGCTTCTGTAGCCCAGGTGTGTAAGGCGGCGACTTGGTCGACCGTGCACACTTTCACAAAATTCTACAAAGTAGATGTTCAGGCATCGGCGGATGCTTCCTTTGGCCGCAAGGTTCTTAGTGCGGCTGTTCCCTAGGGTCCCTTGTTGGGGACTCCTGGCTGTTGGGATAAGTTTTGTATCCCCTGGTTTTTTTGTCTTTTCCTGGGTTGTTGCTCCTGTTGAGCACTTGTTTTTTGCTGTTGCCCAGCTGGTTTCCTTCCTTTGGTAAGGTTCCTTCTTTGATGCGGAGACTGCGTTGCCTTTCGGCGCGGATGCGTTTCCCACCCCTCATGTTTGCACTGCTTTGGGACGTCCCCATATGTGACGAATATGAAGAGGCGGCGACTGTCGGAGGACGTAAGAGAAAACGGAATTTTTGTAAAATCTTACCTGTAAAATTCCTTTCTCTGAGTCCTCCGACAGTCGCCGCCCCCGCCCCTCTTTTGGGGTTTGATTGTATACTCTACTGCTATTCCACTAAAACTGAGATATGGTTGCAGGAAGTAGGAGGGTATTGACTGAGGGGACCACCCCTTGAGGGTGGGATATGTTAAAGCTTTATTGTTAACATATTCTGTTGCCTAGCTACTCCTTCGGAGCAAAGTCTAATACCCCATATGTGACGAATATGAAGAGGCGGCGACTGTCGGAGGACTCAGAGAAAGGAATTTTACAGGTAAGATTTTACAAAAATTCAGTTTTTCTAACTTCCTGTCCCAGAGCCACAACAGACAGTGAGCAGAAATCTCCCCAAAGTAAGAGTAAATCCTCTTTAACAGATAAATAGGACAAGTAGTAAGGGTGGATTCTCAGAACAGAATTGCAATTAACAATTGATAATGGTCAAAAATGAGAAAATCTATTAAGGCAGAACTTTAGTATATATGGTGTTTTTGGCTCTCAACAAACATTGTGGATGCTTCTACTGCTAGTACAACCATGACATGCATCAACTGATGTGTCAGCACAGATTTCACCCATCGTCATTATAATAATTTTTAGATTTTGGCTAAAATGTGTTTTTCAAAAAAAAAGAGTGAATTTCAAGGGTAAGGATGAATTCATCTTTAAAATACTAATTTTGGCATTTGTAATTTAGTAACTCGTGTGTTTAAAATAGCTTCTAAAAAACAAAAATGTTTTAAAATTCTGTATTTCTTTTCAGCAAATTAATTTAGTAAAAAATACAATTGCTCCACCTTTAATCTGCCAACGTGAGTTACGCACACTGAGAAAACGCCTACACAAACTTGAAATTGAGTTTCTCAAGTTGCAGTTATCACTTCCGGTAAGCACTTCTAAATTTACTGTTTTTCTTCTTTTTGTTTTAGATAAGATATTTGTTTCCAAAATATTTTTTTTTAACCTGTCTTGCAAAGCATAGGTACCTCATCTTTGTCTCATGGTGAACATATAAAATTGAAGCCTTACTCATTACATAATGAGCACATCCTTCCTTCCTTATCCTTACTATTATTTCTTTTTTTTTTTTTCATTCAACCTGCTCGAAAAAAACCTCACAGCTCAGATCGGAGCCGCTGTACTAACAATCCAATGTTAGTACAACAATCTAACCTGCTGTGCTATTGTGTTCTGCCCCCCTCCAGAACACTCCAGTCAGCGCTCCCAGCCATTTGCTAAAAGCGCTCATCAGGAGCTGGTTGCATGCTGGTTTTCCAGGAGGAATGTCTGACAGTTGCCAGCTGAACAGCCGACTTTCATCGGTCCGGCTGCCATACACACAGGCCTGAATTTTGGACATTTTTTTTTTTTAACTGGCCGATGTCGCCCAACATTCGGCCTGTGTATACTATGCTTTCATATCCTCTCTGGGGCATCAGATCTCTAGGAAGTGATGCAAAATGGAGACAAAGCCCAGCCACAACATACACAAGCCAATCTCATTCTTTATTCATGAGGAGGATACTCACATACTATAAACAAGCCAATGAAAAAGTGTGTGCCTATCACTTTGAATTCCAAAATGTATTGAAATGGGCTTCCAACATTTATCACAAAGTACATAAACCAAGCCTATTTATTTTACTTCTAAAATAAACTTATGAGACACGGGTTATTTCCCAGGTAGATACTATTAAATGTTGCCTAATTTTCTTCTAGGATAAAGGAACTAATTCGAGTGTATCAGAAAATTCCATCTGCAGAAGTTGTCAGCAAGCAACCGCTGCTTCCTCTATTAAGGAATCAAATGTGCAAGCAGCAGAAGAATGTACTTTGCCTTCTCTTCTACCACAAGTTCCTCTACCTCCACCTCCCCCTCCACCACCCCCTCCACCGCCAATTCCTCCTTCCCTAGCCTTACCATTTCTAAACCGTTTGCCTATACTGAAGAAAACTGGAAGTACCAGACCGCCTAAGGTTAGATATGGTTGTCTTTTTTTACCATCTCACGTGTCTCCAATCAAATACTTTTCAAGAGGAAAAATTTAAAAGCTAGAAAACGAGCATACAATAATTTAGTATAGTCTGTAGCAAAGGAGTATTGCTTGTTGGACAAAGAATGTGGTTCTCCCTCCTTCAAGTTCGCTCTGCCCAAAACTTGTAGGTTGTGTCAAAAAAGCGCTTGTGGGAATATATATCTGTCCACACCTTTAGAGGAGAGGCTCAGTGAAAAGGTGGTAAGTCTTACATATGATATTAAGTCCATGGTTAAAGCTGAGAAAAGTAAAGGTAGAGCAGCCTCAAAACTTTATCTTCAGTTGTTCAGTGAAGTATAGAAATGTGGATGTGATCCAGATCATCAGTGGTTTATATTATATGGGCAACTTTTACTAAATTTTATAAAAATGTGCCTTATTTTGAACAACAGAGTGTGCTACAACAGAGATATAATAAATTTGGCTTCTAGCTTTACAATTTTCTTCTTGTACTCTCTTCAGGAGGAACCTGCAAAACCAGAGGGGCCCATTCAAATAACAATTAAAGACCTTTTGAATGTTAAATTAAGAAATACAAAAGATAATAATGAAAGACAAAAGGTAAGTTTCTTTCAATAATTCTCAATATGGCCACACACTACAAGCTACAAAGCTTCTTCCAGGTGCCCGGCTGGGGCTGTTTTCATTGTTCGGTACATGATGACATCACTCCTGCACTTACACAGGAGTTCAGTTATCCCGACACACAGGATCTTTGTCAGTATGTAACAGACATGGGAGTAAGTCACACATGTGTAACTCACAAGCAAGTCTCAAGTCTTAACCTTAGAGTCTCAAGCAAGTCCCAAGTTACTGTGGCGAAAAGCAAGCCAGTCAAGTCGAGTCCCTGCTAGAAGTCAAGCAAGTCAAGTCATTTATTTTGGTCAAGTCACAAATCAAGTCAAAATACTGTTCCTACCCCAATTTTCACCTTTAAATCAGTTAAAAGTCAGTAGTGAGGAAAGGTTTTGTTTTATTTTCAACATTAACAAAATGGCTTAGTGCTTTTTTCTTGGCATATGAAAGAAACACTTTGAATGCCCAAACAGCTCAAAATCCTTCGTCCGGTCATCAACACCACAGTCACTAAAAACATGTTAAGTATTTCCATTGTTAAACAGCCAGTGTCCTAAAAATCAGAACACACTGAGGTGTTTTAGGTAATATAACAGGCACATTGATTTTGCTTTAACACATCTTGAGAAAATGCAAATTTTTATTAACTTAAAAAAGTAAAGTCATTTCGAGTCATATGTCTCAATTAACCACTTGCCGACCGCTCACTGAGCTGGTACTGCGGTACTGCGGCCAAGTGGCTCGATATCGTCCAGCGACATCGACCTACGTGATCACCGCCACTCTTCCCCAATCGTCGGGGATCGAGTGTGGAGATCCGCCGGCTTGTGTAAACAAAGCGGGCGGATCTCCTAAGTGACAAACTGTGACAGATTGCAGGATTCAGCATAGCTGAACCTGCGATCTGTGCCTGTGTCACACAGTCTCCTCCCCCCACACACGTTAGTAAGCACCAGGCATACATTAACCCCTTGATCACCAATAAAAGTTAACCCCTTCCCTGTCAGTGTCATTTTTACAGTAACAGTGCATATTTATAGCACTGATTACTGTAGTAATGTCACTGGTACCCCCAAAACTGTCAAAAATGTCAGTCAAGGGTCCGATCTGTCCGCCGCAATGTTTCAGTCCCGCAAAAAAAAAAATCGCAGATCGCCGCCATTACTAGTTTAAAAAAAAAAAACAATAAAAGTGACATAAATTACCCCTAGTTAGTAGCTGCAATAACTTTTGCGCAAACCAATTAAAATACGCTTATTGCGATTTTTTTTTTCTTTTTTTACCAAAAATATGTAGCCGAAAACAAATTGGCCTAAAATGTTAAAAAAGTTTGATTTTTACATTTTTTTGGGGGGAATTTCATATAAAAAAATGTGAAAAATATTGTTATTTTTTTCAAAATTGTCGCTCTTTTTTTGTATATAGTGCAAAAAGTAAAAATCGGACAGGTGATCAAATACCACCAAAAGAAAGCTCTGTTAGCGGGGAAAAAAAGGACATAAATTAGTTTGGGTACAGCGTCGCATGACCGCGCAATTGTCCGTTAAAGTAATGCAGTGCCGATTCGCGAAATATGGCCTGGTCAGGAATGAGGTAAAATCTTCCGGTCTTAAAGCGGATAAAAATACGCTCATTGAGAATTTTTTTGTCAAAGACATGTAGCTAAATACATGTTGGCCTAAATATATGACAAAAATTGAATATATTGGATATTTTTTAACTGTCAAAGTAGAAAAATATTGTTGTTTTTCAAAATTTTCGATTTTTTTTTTATTAATATCGCAAAAAATAAAAAGCGCAGAGGTGATCAAATACCACCAAAAGAAAGCTCTGTTTGTGGGAAAAAAAGGACGTAAATTTCGTTTGGGTACGGCGTTGCATGACCGCGCAATTGTCAGTTGAAGTCGCACAGTGCCGAATCGCAAAAAGTGGCCTGGACGTACAGCAGGAAAATCCTCCAGTGGTAAAGTGGTTAAAAGTCAAGTCTCAATTGATGAATACCAAGTCAAAGTCAAGTTGAGTCTTTTATTAATTTTAGTCAAGCATGTCTCAAGTCCTCAAACTGGTGACTTAAGTCTGACTTAAGTCAAGTCATGTGACTCGAGTCCCCCACCTCTGGTATGTAAGCCTTCTAAAGAAGACTGTGAGCAGGCAGATAGGTTTTCTTGTTTTGCAGAAGGGCATTGTATGTTTCTTCTGCAATAAAAAGCCCATCTGCACACAGTCCATTTTCTTTTAAATGTATTTATTTTTTTTTATTAGAGATTTTAGTTCTGCTTGAGGTGCATGCTTATGGTTGCATGTTAACCTCTCTAGATGGTCCAGTTTTTATAATGATGGTAAGAATAGTTATAGACTGGCAGATGCTAAATAATAACTACAGTGGATGGCAAACTTTGTCTCTTGCTGTAACAGACTGTAAAATAATAATTACTTTTTCTTAGAAGTAAAGGGTTTATTATTTTATAATCTATAATGATCTTCCAATCTTGAGTGTGCCAAAGAGATTAAACAGTATTGCAAGCAACATTGTTAAGAGATTAATTTGTGTTCCTATTCAAGTAAATTAATATATTTCTTTCATGTCTGTCCCACTGCAATATTTTAAGATGGCAGTACACAAATATGATGTTATACCACAGATCACCATATCCGCATTAAAAGGCGTAAGTCTGAAGAGTGCTTCTAAGATACCACCGAGGCGGCTCGCACATGTTTTTAAGTAAGACGTTTAACTGGAAATCTTTATCGAAAGCACACTAGCATTTACATGTACACTGTATTCACTTAGTATGTTTTTGTATTATTTCACTGGATACAGAGATGCGCATAGTAAAAGCCCTCTCGACTTGAGACGCCATCTTAGAAAAGTCAATATGATGAGGTAAGCTTATCACTGACCTGAGGTATATAGTATTTCCATCCTGCTAAACTTTAATTCTATTTCCTCTAGCTAAATGGCATCTTCCTCAAATGTCTTCATTAAAATACAGATTAACTATTGTGATTACCAAATTCATTTTTGTTTACACTGAAAATTTTTGTACTGATCAGCACAAATGGTTTTAGAAGCCAGTGTCATATAGCAGAACTTTGTTCCCTATGTTTTACGCAGACAAAAATTCCCAGCTCAACTTACCAACCAGCCTGCATCCAACCGAAGGTGAGGGGACGCACTGCACACCCTTGCTGGCATTGTGCTATGTGCTGGGTATCCAGAGCGCCCCTGTGCCTTTAAGGCCTTCAGGCTCACCTGCCCCCTGCCTATTCATTAAAATGCATGTGCTTTAACAACGCCTGGGTCTCATACTCCCTTTCACTCTTCTTCTCCCTTGCCTTCCCCCCCCCTTTTTTTTCCCTCTCTTTCTTCCCTCTTTACTCTCCTTTTCTTATCCCTTCCGTCCTGCGGTCTCATTGCCCGGGACATTAACGTTCTGTTATATATTTACTATATGATGCTTAATAGAATTGACTGTTATACGAACCTTTTGCATAAATGGACTCGGGCCTTGGTTGCCTGCATATGTGAAATGCACAGGACCATGTGTCATTATATAATATTATGTCCAGTACCTATGACCTATTATTATTGCTTTCTTTTTTTTACTGATCCCGATTTGTTTCCGACTGGTGTTTCCTTGTTTTGGTTATCTCAGTATGTTCTATGCACTTTTTAAACTTCAATAAAAATAGATTAAATATAAAATGCATGTGCTTCCACAGTGGAGCTGTTCAAAATGTAGAGTTAGGACTGAAGATAATACTGGGGTTTCATGAAGTGACTCTGCGGCTTACATTTATTTGCAAATGTGTGCAAACTAAACCCCTGTTTTTAGCGCATATGGTTGGACAGGATAATTTGGTTGGTTGCAGGCCGATCAGTAAGTTGAACTGCAAATTTTCTTTGGTCTTGTTTGACATGCGTCGCCCTTCCATGTGCTCCATGCTTCAAAGGCCAGTTATAGGTGAGGGCAGTGGCAATTTGTTTGTACCCATGTTTCTCTTTCATTCATTGACGGACACAGCTCATGATATCCTTTACCATTGGGTTATACTGCCCCCTACAGGAGTAGTACAATAGGCAGAAAAAAAGTCTGGCTACGTCTATGGGCAGTCCCAGGGGGTATACTCCCTCTCTCTGTTATAGGTACTTTTTTTTCTGCCTAGTCAGAAGTAAGGACCTAGTTCCTTGCTGCAATCTTTGGTCCTGGCAATTTTTTTTTCTTTTAGATATTTTTTTTTCTCCTGATTTTTCCTGCGAGATCTACAATCAACTACCAGACTGG
This sequence comes from Pelophylax lessonae, assembly GCF_965119305.1. NCBI lineage: Eukaryota > Metazoa > Chordata > Amphibia > Anura > Ranidae > Pelophylax > Pelophylax lessonae. Next base: position 388,541,496 of record NC_138769.1, on the reverse strand, counting down.
GCAAGAGGCTGGATAATCTAGATGCAGTGGTCATGCCTGTCTGTCCAGCGAGCGTGCGCTGGCCTGCGAGGTCGCATACGTCCGGGTCTCACCCCGAGTCGCAGTATTCCTCCTGGACGAGAGCCCCCAATTTTGATGGTGAGGAGGTTCTGTCTGGAGCAGTGCCCGCCCGGTTCCTGGTATGGTGAGTAGCTGTCCCGCCTCTCCCCCTGGAGGGTTTTGGGGTGGACGTGGGCCCCTTCATGGGAAGGTCAGACCCCCGGGTTTGCCTCCTTCCCCTTAGGCACCCCCCTCATCTGTCCACCCATCCTACCCCTCCCCCCCTCCACTAATGCTGAGGCTGTGTTGGTGGTCTGTTACACCTCTCGGGGTGGGGGCAGGGCGCTATGCTGGCGATGGGGGGTGCACCGCCGGCGACCAGATGATCGGCTGTGCGGGGAGGGGGGGTTGTACCTGGTGGGGGCTCCTGCCAGGTCCCCCGTCCTGCCTGTGCCTGTCCTGAGACCTAGGCATCCTTTCTGGGTCCTTGGGAGCCTTGTGGTGCCAAGCGGGGTTGCTATTTTCTTGTAGCCCTTGTGCTGCAATGCACAGCGGCCATGTTTGTGTAGTCCAGTGTCCATTTTGCGATGGTTTGTCAAAGAAAACAGCGGCGATCATGACAGTGGAGCCCTATGGGCGGTGATTTCAGCGGTGGGAGCCCCTCCTCATCCCCTGTGGCTGACTCCTGGATCCTTTCCTTTTCCTGATCGCTGTACAAGAAGTGCAGATTCTCCTGGTGGCTGCAATGCCTGGTTTCTGTGGGGTGGGGAGTCTGGTGGGGTCCTCTCCCTCTCTGCTGAAGATCGATTAGGTGCTCTGTGATTGGCAATGGGGTGTGCTGCCAGAGCAGGGGGTGGCCCTTAGTAGTGTTTTACACTTTTTTGTGGAGTACCCCTGGTGACTCATGGAGTCTTTTAGAGCACATCTCCCAAACTGATTCCCCTCTCTGAGACCACGGGACTCTCTGGGTCCCAACCATCCATTGACACACTGACAGCCAGTGGAGTTGGCTTTTGGGTGACAGGCTGGCAAAAAAAACGCCCCCCGTCTTCCCCTGCCTCATCTGTCCCCTCAGATCCTGAATCTGATTCAGCTGCCGTGGACTTGGGTCACCATGCATGGGTCTACGACTATGCGCCCTACATCTTCAGATAGTGAGGAGGATTCTTCCACTTCTGCAACTGCGCACGAAAAGGCGCTGGGGGACACACTGATTGTATCTGTGCGTGAGACTTTAAAGATGGAGAACGCAGCTGCAACGGAGGCACAGGTCCCCTCTGGCACTTACAAGCCATCCAGAGCGGCAAAGGTGTAACCTTGTCCCTTCTATTTTGGCAAAATTGTCACTACAGAGTGGGGACAGCCAAAGCGTCCCCTTGAGGTCCCTAAACTCTTTGCTAGGCGATACCCCTATAAGGAGTCCCTTCTTAAGAAGTGAACTGTTCCACCGGTGGTGGACCCCCGGTTTCCAGATTAAACAAGGCAACCATGATTCTGGTTGAAGAGTCTCTGGCTTTGAAGGGCCTGACTGACGGGAAGGCGGAGGCTGTGGCCCGCAATATGTACTCTCTGGCTGGTTCGCACTAAGGCCGATATTCACCATTGCCCTAGTGTAGCAGACTCTGATCAAATGGGCTAAGCTGTTGCACGGTCACCTGGAGGGGGAGCAGCCCCTCCCCCTGCCCTTGCTAAGCTGGCGGACCAGCTGGTCCAGGGGCATCTGTAATGCCTCTTTGGATGCGGCTCCCCTAGTGGCTCAGCCCTCTGTTTCGACAGTGGTCCTTCAATGTGTCTTTTGGCTCAAGTTTTGGTCTGCGGACCAGACTTCTAAAAAGGCCTTGACTGATCTTCCTGTTTTAAGGAGATCGCCTGTTTGGTGCTACCCTGGATGACATTGCTATAGGTCTCACAAGGGTCCAAGCAAACTTGGTCTGGCAAGTCAAGAGTGGGCTTCTCCAGACCTGAGGACAAGCCCCCTTCAGCCTTAAGGTGCGCCCTCACCCGTATCTGGAGTAGGGGGATGTCTTCACTGATTTCTGGACCCGTGGACTTCCCCGATACAAGACAAGTAGGTCCATGTAGTCATACGGTCCGGCTCTAAGATCGAGTTTTGTTCTTACCCGCTGGAAAGGTTCTTTCCTTCCAACATCCGTCTGTCCCCAGTCTGCTTACAGGCTCTCTTTGGGGCATTGCAAGACCTTTTAGTTCAAAGGGTGATTGTCCTGGTTCCGACTTTGGAACATTTTCAGGGGTTTTTCTCAAGCCTGTTTACAGTCCCCAGAAAGGAAGGCAAGGTGCCTCCAATCCTGGACCTCAAGGTGCTGAACTTCTTGTGCAGGTGCAGAAGTTCAGATTGGAGTTTGTTTGCATTGTGGTGACTTCCCTGCATCAGGGAAATTTTCTTGCCTCCATCGACATCAAGGACGCTTACCTTCACATTCCTATATGTGTCAGTCACCAGCGCTTCCTCCACTTTGCCGTGGAAGAGGAGCATTGTCAGTTTGTGGCATTTCCCTTTGGTCTCGCCTCCGCTCTTTGGGTCTTTACGAAAGTGTTGGTTGCTACGTCAGCAGGGGATCGTGGTCCTGGGCTACTTGGACGACCTTATTCTGCGAGCAGAGTCTCCTACTGCGCTGGTGGAAAACTTGGAGATCTCCATACAGACCCTGAGGAAGTTTGGCTGGATTCTGAATCTTCATAAGTCTGCTTTGGTTCCTTTCACGAAACTAAACTATCTGGGTCTGACTCTGGACTCGGCCTTAGCCAGAGTACTCCTTCCTCTGGACAAACTCCAGAAACTGCAGGCTGCAATTCGCCTTCTGCTGTCTAGTAGATGGTCATTCCTCCGGAGAGTGCTGGGCCTGATGGTGTCTACCTTTTGAGGCGGTCCTGTTTGCACGGTTCCATACGAGGTCCCTGCAAGGGAGATTCGGATCAAATTGGACAAGACTCCGCAGTCTCTGGACAACCAATTCCAGCTGAGTTGGGGTGCAAAGGGGTCCCTGATCTGGTGGCTTTGTTCTCCGGCACTCCAGCAGGGCAAATCCTTCCTTGCCTTGTATTGGACGGTGGTCACTACGGATGCCAGCCTGTCTGGGTGGGGAGGCGTTCGACAGAAATTCTGCTCAGGGGGTCTGAACCCTGGAAGAGTCCAGACTACCAACCAATATCCTGGAGCTCCAAGCGATCAGACTGTGCCTGGAACATTGGACAGATCATCTCCAAGGATGTCCAGTGCGCATTCAATCAGACAATGCCACAGCCGGGGGCACAAAAAGTGTCCTGGTGGCTTTGGAGGTAGCCAGCATTCTCAGGTGGGCAGAACTTTTGTTCCAGCCCTTTCCGCTGTACACATTCCCGGAGTGGGAAACTGGCAGGCGGATTACCTCAGTCGGCAGGCGTTGGATCAGGGGGAATGTGCTTTCATCAGTTGTGTCTCCGGTGGGGCACCCCCGAGGTGGATCTGTTGGTGTCTCGGCTCAACAAAAAGGTACAGAGATTCATGGCATGGTTACTGGATCTTCTGGCGGATGCCAGAGACGGGCTGGTGGCCCTGTGGGGTCAGTATCGTCTGATTTACACCTTCTCTTCTCTAAAGCTTCTGCCAAGACTTCTACACAGGATAAAGGGAGAAGGGATTCTGGTCATCTTAGTGGCTCCGGACTGACCTCGCCGGGCTTGGTACGCCGATCTGGTGCAGCTGGTGGCTGACATTCCTTGGAAGCTTCCTCTTAGGGAGGATCTGCTGTCCCAAGGGCAAATCTTCCACCCTGCTTTACAGTCGCTGGCTTTGATGGCTTGGTTGTTGAAAGCCAGGTAATAAAGGATAGGGGTTGGTCTGAATTGGTGATTTCAGCGCTGTTAAAAGCTAGGAAATCTACTTCTAAGAAGATCTACAATTGTACATGGAAGATGTACATCGCGTGGTGTGAGTCCCTTGGGGTTCATCCTCGCTCGTTCTCGTGGCTCGGATCTTGACCTTCCTTCACTGGAGGTTGAACAGAAATTGGCCTTGAGTACCATTAAAGGCCAGGGGTCAGCTTTGGCGGTCTTCTTTCAATGACCCTTGGCCATACACTCCCTGGTGTGTACCTTTCTTCAGGGTGTTCGCCGCTTGGTTCCTCCAGTGCGGTCTCCGTTGCCGCCTTGGGACCTCAATTTGGTGCTTTCGGTCCTCCAGAAGTTTACCTTTGAGATTCTTTGGGAGCTTCCCTTGTTTACAATGTCTCAGAAGGTGGGAATGAAGACATTGTGTTGACTGGCTGTGTTATCCTGTCATTCACCTTACTTGGTGGTTCACAGAGATAAGGTGGTTCTTCGTCCCTGTCCGTCATTCCTTCCAAAGGTTGTCCCTGATTTACATTTGAATGAAGACCTTGTGTTGTCTTCCCTGTGTCCCTGGCCAAAACATCCTAAGTAAATAGCCTTGCATGCCTTGGATGTGATTTAGGCAATTAGGGTGTACCTGGCAGCTATGGAGTCTTTTAGGAAGTCAGACTCACCATTTGTGCTTATGGATGGGTCTCGGACAGGAATGTCCGTTTTCCTCTGCGACCATTCCCAGATGAATCAGAAAGACAGTAATTCAGGCCTATTCCATTAGAGGTCAGATTCCTCCTTTCCCTATCAAGGCGCACTCTACTTGGGCGCTCAGTGCCTGCTGGGCCTTCCGTCATCAGGCGTCAGTGACGCAGGTTTGCAAGGCAGCCATCTGACCATCGGTGCACACTTTCACAAAGTTCAAAAAAGTGGATGTGTTGGCATCAGCAGGTGCCTTTTTTGGCCGCAAGGTTTTGCAGGCTGCTTTTTAGAAAACTTGCTCCTCTTTGATGGTGTATTGTTTTTTTCAGGTGAGCTCCAGTTGTTTTGGTTGAACCCCTGTTGCCTGGTTGGGTACTGTCTTTAGCCTTGGGAATTTTTTGCAGTTCCCACCCCTCATGTTTAACACTGCTTTGGGACATCCTGATGGTTAGGAATATCAAGAGCTGTGTCCGTCAATGAACGAGAGGGAAAATTTAATTTTTGACTTACCGTAAAAATCAATTTCTCTGATGTTCATTGACGGACACAGCACCCACCTCTCTGTGGAGTTATATTTTCTCTGACACTGCTTGTAACAAAACTGAGTACCTATAGCAGAGAGAGGGAGTATACCCCCTATGACTACCCATAGGCATAGCCAGACTTATTTTCTGCCTGATATAATTCATAGCAAACAAATATACTCTGGTTTGTTCACCTTTGTTGTACTGAGATAGTAAAAAGAAAAAATCTTATTGCATTCTTTTGGCAGTATATTAATACATATAGTACACCTTTCATAAGAAGAGCAACTCTCTAACTTTTTTTTTGTTCCTTTTTTGGGTGTTTTTTTTTTTTTTTAGGAGCCCAGGAGGAACCCCAATATATGATAGAGATAACAAAGAGAATGGCACAGGACTGACTCCTTTAATGACAAAAGCTCTCAGGCAAAAATTTCAGGCAAGTGTATTATGTTTTCATTTAGGTTTGTAATTTAAAGTGGCAGTAAACTTATTATTTTGAAAAGTTGCTGACAGGCAGGATATGTATGACAGAAAAGACCCTATCGGTTTCTTCTGTCATAAATGCTTCCTCCTGCCTGTACGCCATGATGAAACTGGAGAGAGTCCAGAGAAGGGCAAATAAACGAATTAGGGAATTGGAGGACCTTAATTATGAAGAGCGTCTACAATAGCTTAATTCTCCCTGGAGAAGAGACGCATGAGAGGGGACATGATAGCAATTTACAAATACCTCAATGGTGATCTCAGCATATAAAAAAAGCTATTAAGTCGCAGGGATTGCATGAGGACGCGAGGACATACAATGCGATTAGAGGAGAAGCGTTTTAACCTCATGCAACGCAGGGGGTTCTTTACTGTTAAGGCTACAAGATTGTGGAATTCTCTACCACAAGAGGTAGTTTCTGCGGGAAGTATGGCTACTTTCAAAAGACTCTTGGACATACATCTTAAGGATCAGAACATTAAGGGGTATGAGAGATGATTACGGCCACACACACCTACACAGGTTGAACTGGATGGACTATTGTCTTTATTCAACCTCAACTACTATGTAACTATGAACACTGAGCCATATTTGTGCAGCTCGGCGAACATTTTTGGCCCCAATCTGTGCCACTGCGATGTGACTCCCGTGCGCATATGTGGGAGTGACGTCATTGCAGCCTTGCCTGTCAAGCAGTCAAAGGCACAGAACTCGTAAGGAAGACCAGGGAGAAGATGGAAGCACCGGATTAATCACTGCAACGCTGGAGGGCTTAGTTTGACAGGTAAGTATGCCATAATATGCTGTGCAAACTAGTACGTACATTATGGCATAACCCACCTTGGAGAAAAGAAGAAATTATAGCGTACTTAACCACTACTTTAAGCCCTCATTCACACAGAGGGCAGGTTTGAAATCGTGGGAGTTCAGCTGAACTCCCACGATTTCAAACCCACATTTCAGTGCGAGTTCGGGGGTGATTTGACAGACATTTGCACAGATGTCTATTGAAATCGTCCCCGAAGTCTCCAAAAGTAGTGCAAAAACTACTTTTGGGAATCGGTGTGGCGCCGCAAAGTCGCGTCAGATTCGGACAGTGCAGTTAAGGGCAATAGGCTCCGATTTAGCATGTGATTTGACATGTCAAATTGGGCCGATGTGAACATGGGCTGACGGTATGCATAGTCAAAATGTTTTCAAGTTAGTTTTTTAAGTTCTATTTAATGCTAAATTGTACATCGCTAGATACAAAATGGTAGTTAAATGAATGCTTAGAAATATTCAATTTTAATTCACAGATGGCTCACCCAAAAAGCCCATCACCACTGCGAATGTCTCCAGGAAACCAAGGTCGTTAAGAAGCATGTTATACCCACAAAAATTGTGTGGTACATAGAAAAAATATAGGAGCTTTCCTACTTTTTGTAACGGCATTTATACTGGGAATTTTATTCAAGAAAGCCACTGAGCAACGTGCAGTTTTTAACCTTGTTTTTAACAATAGAAAAAAACCACAGTCTCTGTTCACTTTTGGTCTTGTTCCAGCATTACTGGTCATAATAAGTTATGGATAAATTTATGTTTGTCTTAACTTACTGAAACAACACACAGTTTACTATAAATTTGCTCATATGAGCAAGTGCCTCACTTCTTTGATGAGCAATGTGTACACACTATTAACAGATGCAATGGTTATTTTTGTCAATGATTCTTGCTCTGTATTAGTCAAATCATTTGTTAGAAAGGAATACATCACATAAGATAATAGTCTACCACATTTATTTTTCAGTATTACAAATTATAAGTAAATATATTATCAAATATCAATGCAAAGTTCACTTTCACACTAGAACAAGCCTTATATTTTAGTTTACATGTTGCGCTGCTGTTTTGAAACAAAGGCTGCCTGGTATTATAAATGTAAAAAAAGTCTGTTCGCTGTGTCTTCAGTTTTATTCTCTATGTGCATGATTTTTATTGTGGTCTTGGTGTCAAGCTTTCGTTGTTTTTATATGTATTATTTCATACTGTAATTTAAAATGTTCCTGACAGTTTTAAGTTAAACTGGAAGTCGGACACTTTTGGGTGGGGGAGCTCTATTTAATCCATAATCCCGTTTTTACTGTTGTATAACCACCAGAAGGGAGATTTTGGACATCTTTAATCCTACCAAGAATAACCGGGTTTAGCTACGTTCCTATTGATAAATTACTAAGGTGTGGTGACACCATAGTGCTGCTGTCACTAGCCCTAGTGGTTCTTTCAAAGGAATATAGGCAAAATGCACTCTGGGTAAATTAAATTAGGAAATGAAGCTCAGATTGCCTAAATGGTAGGTATTAATGTAGGGCTATCTCTTAAGGGTCACAAGTAGCAGTAAACAGCTGATAAGGATCGAAACAGAACCACACAATAATAAAAATCAGCATACTTCTAATTGAAAATCCTATTTTTAAGCTTGAGTTGTGGTAAAATGATTAAGAAATCTCCTCATTCCCACCCATCAAACAGAACTGATCCTATATATTTGATCTTTTCACCAAAATAGTTTATTACATAACTGTATGCCTAGGTTACAAAGGCTGATCCTCTTATAGTTTAGTCTAGACATTTTAGTGTTAAGCCATCTATGAAGTCATTCCCCCACCCCAAAGAGCAGGTGTCTGATGAGAGTAAAGCCCCGTACACACGTACCGATGGTCGGCTTACAAATGTTCCTCTTTTCTCCCCGGGATGTCGGTGTCTGCTGAAAAGTGCAAAGACAGCACAAGGACAGCACAAGAATTTTGTCCGCCGACTGCAGAAGTGATGTCATGTAATGGTTAACTTTCCCTGTGTTTTCTATTTTCTGAGCATGCCCAGTCTTGCAAATCTGCGGTCTGTCGGCCGAATTGTGTACTGACAGGCGAACAATCGTCCGTTCTGGTGTCGGCATACAAATATTTTCATGTTTGCACGAAAGACTTTTGTCCGCGGATTGTGCGCAGACATCTGTCGGAGGCACCATACTAACACGCGTACAATCGGCAGATCCTTCGTCCACCGACGTTTGTATGCCGACGATCGGTACGTGTGTACGGGCCTTTAGGGATAAGGAAGAAATGAGGTAGCAGTCACATGGCTGTCTGTATAAAGAAATACATGCACAATTGCACTGAACAAGTCCAAGATAGCAAGAATAACTTGCATCACATTGGTGGCAGTGTTGAATTTTAAGTCTTGTTAACTTGCTGAACATTTTCACTGGCAAGTTGTACACTTGCAGAGCACTTGCAGCACAAGTTCTAGTCGACACTTTACCAATTTGTAGCAAATTTAGATGGCGAGTTTCTAGAAAGAGCAAAGTTGCAATGGTGAGTCTGCAGCAAGAGCTCTGCAAGTTTACAGCAAGAAAATTCAGCCACAGTGACCCCTGTGGTGGGAAGACTATTGCACAACATAACAGAACCAGAACTTGCAGCAGACTTGCAGAATGTTTGCAAAGAAATTTGATCTGGAGTCATTCAATGCGGACTTGCTGCAATTTTGCAACAAACTTGTGAAGCCTAGCAATAGCTTAGCAAGTCATTTTCAAACTCGCTGCACAATTGCTTGCTATCTGGGGTGTGTGTTTTCATGCCCCCTAGAGACACCTCCGGCCCAGTTTTTATTGAAAACCATGGTGATCAGTCAGGCAAATCCATCCTGAAATAGTCTTTTCACTTATTGGTTAGCCTGGGAGTGTCTAACCATTAAGCTGGGTTGGGTAACAGTTACTTTACCCCAATGTGTGCCTTTACCTATACACATGCTGACCATGGCCTGTTCCTTTTTTATTTTGGCAGGATAGGGAGTGACCATTTTTTCTAATATATACAAAAACATATAGTTTAGCAATGATACTGCACACAGATGGATGTAGTCACTGTCAAGCACAACTACCTTTACCATTTTATACCTGATAATGCCAGATCAAACATTAAATGGCCTTTGGAATTATTTTTGCACGGGGTGATATTCTGTTCATTAGGCAGATCAGGCAGTTGCCTGATCATCTGCCCTGACCTTCCTATTACCCTCAGTGCTTTGGTATTTCTACCTGGTCAAATGATCTTTTATTCACCGATGAGGAGCTATGTACGTTTTATGGTTGGCACGTGGTATTTCACTAGGATTTCCCACTTAAACTGAGCACATACAGTAGGTGTTAATATGTTATACTGGTGAGACAAGAAATATACAGTATATAGATCACCATTCATTTTCAAAAATGTGTTGGGTTACTTTTTATTCTTTAAAAAGAGAAAGATGTAATGTCAAACGACCACAGCTCCAATGTTTTGAAGTACACACCTTTTAAAAAGGAATAAACCACTAAAAGAACACATTTTTCAAAACCTTTACAGGTCATTCAAGCTTTCAAGATTTGGAAATAAATATAGAATGTTTCCTATTGCTTTACGTTTGCCATCTGAGTCCAAAGACTATTTTAGGTCCCTACATTTTAGTGGTCGTCTTCATCACTAAATGAATGAGCTATAGCAGGGATTCCCAAACTTTTTTGGGCCGAGACCCAATACAGTTATTTTCTCGGGACCCACTTGCTTGTAATTGAATATTGTAAAGTGCTACGGAATTTGTTGGCGCTAAATGAATGCAAATTTTATTAATAATAATGCATATTTTAAAGGGAAGGGGATGTTAAATTAAATATCAATTTACAACTTTTTAATTTATTTTTGAATACATTTAATATTTAAATAAATATAAGGCTATATGGCACTCACCCTACTTCCTCTCCCAGCGGTCCATAGTGAAGGTGAAGCCCCTGTTTGCCCTCTCCAGGGCCCAGCACACCTCACCCAGAGTCTCCATGATGAGGAGCTCTATATTGGTCTTGGTGTCCTGGCTCTTCTCCTTCAGATCCTCTACTGGGGTCACAGAAGCTGCCATGAACTCCTGACACCGCCAGGCCACCTGGTCCTCCTATGACACCAAGGTTGCTGTCTGCCCGCAATAGCTGAGAGAATCCCGCCGCCAGTCTAGCCACCACCGCTGCCACCAGCAGGACAGAGGAGCTGGCTCTGCACCCCATGAACACATCCTACATAACAGCCAACAGACGTACTTACTGATGCAAGTATCTTCCTCACGGGAAATGCAGATCAGTCTCCATTAACTGCGTGGGCGGGTCCTCAATCCATGGCGATTTGATTGCCTGGCTCTCTGTAATGTGCGCAGGCTCGCACAGCACAATTTAAGCAGGCCCGCTCTCAGTGATTTCTGGCTCTTCGCGACCCACTCAGACGCAGCTCGCGACCCACCAGTGGGTCCCGACCCACAGTTTGAGAACTCCTGAGCTATAGGATATGTAGTACAGTATGCTGTGGCTGTTTATATAAAAACAAGCATATATAGTTAGATCTTACAAATTATTAGATATATAAATATATACAACATTTTTTTGTTGGTAACTTGCACTAAAAAAAGACATTCTGGGAATAGTTTACCAAAACTGGAAGTAGTAACAAAGGGGTTGAGTTATTACAGGGAAATTGCACTTTGCAAGGGCATTTTCCCCAGAGCTTAGTGAATGAGTTGATGCTCTTGATGACTTGCATCATCCAATCATATACAAGTGAAAAAAAAATGTTTTTTCTTTGTACGTGATGGTGTATTCTTTGAAGAGTGAACTTTCATCACATTCACTAAGCTCTGGAGACTACATTCAAAATGCAAATTCTCTTGGAAAGTGAACAGGCTACTTGCCTGTAGCAAACCAACCCTATAGTCTATGTTACCCATATCCATCAGGGGGCAGGTTGGAAAAAGAAAAACTGCTATGGACAATAATTCAATTTTCTTTTACTCCAGTATCTGATAAGTACCAGCATGCTACAGACCTATGTATTTTAAACATTTACTTGTGTTTTAGCTGTGACTAATACTGTATGAAGTGACTATACTATGTAATGTTTTTTCCAGCTGTTATATATATGTAATTGCTGTAAAGTTTACCGCTGATGTTCTATCTTGGCTTATGTTTTATATTAAAATCATGTCTTATAAAATAAATTATTGTTTTAAACAATGTTCTGTTTTTATTTTACCAGAGGCAAATCGGCTGTTCAGATTGCAAGGAAAGTTTCCCTTAGCTTAGTGAATGAGCTAAAAATTCACTTTAGGAGGAATATCCAATGACGTACGTGCACACACATGCCACCAGCTTCTGGTATATGGGCACTTTAGCGGGTGTGACACATATGTGCATGCACAGAATTGCTTCGCGTGTGCGCAGATGTGCAGCACAATTGCAGCCAGTCTATGCATATGCTGAATCTTGCAGAGCACATGTTCAGCTTTCTGGGATAGATGTCATGTGGAAATTCCAGGAGGCAGTGGGGCACGGCTTAGGCCAGAAAGCAGGAAGTTCTGCCATGAAGAGCAAAATAGTACTGCAAAATAAAAAGTAATAGCGAAACATGCTCTCATTTTTGTAAGAGGAGGGGGGGGGAATAAACAGAGGGAAGGTTGCTGTTATGGGTGTAGTTCCGCTTTAAACATTCACCATTATATTCTCTGACACATTCCAATATTTGTTTTTTAGCAGAAAAAGTGTTTTAACATTAAGGCCCCGTTCACATAGGGGCGACGCTACTTCGCACCGCGACCCCCGAGGTCGCGGTGCGAGCAGCACGCCGCAACCTCGGAGCGGCCGCCACGGACTTCATAACATTGAAGTCTATGGCGGTCGCCTCCTGGTCGCCCCAAAGAAGCTCCGGACCCTTTTTCTAAGTCAGAGCGACTTGTGTCGCTCCTATTAGAACGGGTCCGCAGCTTCCCTATGGGAGGCGACCTACGGCGACCTGTGAGGCGACCAGGTCGCCTCACAGGTCGCCCTAGTGTGAACCGGGACTCACTCTGTTTATAAAGGGTGAATGTTACATGTCTTTCACAATAACTGGTCACATTTTAAAGCAGAACCCCAGGCAAAAATAAGATTAAAAAAATAGCACATTAAAAGATAAAATAACAAAACCAGCTCCTGCTGCAATATTCACCTTAAATTTGAAAAATTCCCCAGTACTTTAGATTCATAAAACTCTGCTCCTCTAAGATCAGGAATATAGGGTAAGTTCACTGCGAGAGGAGAGTCACAGTTTTTATATCAATATATATATTTTTTTTTAAAGCCCGTAGCGTGTGAAACACACTCAAAAGACTTAACACCCGGTGCATAAAAAAGTGCACACATGCAAACGTGAAGAAACACAAAAACTGCAGAGGGTGTGCGAAAATGGTCTGGCCTCCGAAGAGGTTGGACCTATACCTTGATCCCCTGGGGCGCAAGACTCCTGACAGGGACTGAGGTACTTCCTATGGTTTGCCTGGCCGAGACCTGGCAAACCCCGTTCTCCAGGGGGACCGCCGAAACAGCCCACCCCAAGTACTAGGTGTGGCTCCCCCGAAGGGTTTTTATATCAATGTGTTGATATAATTTAAATCACTTGCTTCATGATATTGAGGTAGAACATCTATTAATATTCAATATACTCTTGTTATAGTCTTAGTTACTTGGTGTGTCCCCACATTCTTTGTGGCAGCAAGTGTCACCTCTGCACAATGGATAAATACCAAACATAGTGTTGATGCAGATTTATTGTTTAATGGCCAGACAGGTGACAAATTACACAGAAAAGGTGACATGAAATACTAGTGTCAACTGCTGGGCTGGTTGACTGTTAATAATGAGCAGCCCAATGCAGTACCTACCTACCTGTCTCTTAACGGAGTGCTAGCAGTAAGCAGGAGTATCTTAGCAGGAACATTTGATGGTGTAAACACAGGACACAGCCAACACAGTCCAAAATGGAGATTCTCTTTATTTCTAAACATAAAATAACTATTTAAAAGCTATGAATGTTTAAAAGGTATAATTAAAGCAGTTTTGCCTTCAGTTTTGGACAGTTTTACAGGTCACTCTCCTGTTTGAAATTGTACATTAACCTGTGGATCCCAAGGAAATACCGTAGAGCTATCCTCTGCCCTACACTTTCCCATTCTTTACAATTATGGGATATGAGTTGCAGAAAATGGCATTTACATTCCGTGCACATCCCTGTTGCTCCTCTTTTCAGAAACCTCATGTTCCCACCAAGTATGCAACCCGATATATTTAGTTAGTGGTTCAATAAGGGACTAATCTCATTAGGCAACTTCCTTGATCACATGGGCATATGCTCCCTATTCTATTACACAGGTATCCTGGAGATGCCCCCAACAGAGAATTTCCAAATACAACAAATTTACCATTTTCTTAAATCTCTACAAAAGGAAAACACGGACATGGCAGTTCGAACGATGTTCAAAAATAGATGCATGCAAGACGCTTCTCAATGTGGGGGTGTATCCATGCTATACAAACTACAGGTGAACCCTGTCTCTAAACAATCCTACCAGTCGGCATGGAAGAGGGATCGGTCTATTGCCCCTGAGGTGGAGGACTGGCGCAAATGGAGCGCAAGAATCCACAGAGGCATTCTCAATGTTGCCTTAGTGGAAGCAGGATACAAAGTACAGGCGAGATGGTATCTAGTCCCTGAATGCCTGGCCAAGATGTTTCCAAACACTTCTGCTTGCTGCTTCAGGGGCTGTGGACAGATAGGTACATGGTTGCATATGTGGTGGACATGCCCCACGGTTCGCCGGTTCTGGATCAATATCACAAAGAATGCGAGCATCTCCCTACTAAATAAACCTGGCGAAAACATTCCGAGACACACTCAAACCTTAATTTATTACATATTTTTGTCAGCCAAAATAGACACCACGTTAGAGAAACGCAAACTCACTTGGATTATGCTGAATAAAAAAAATTGTGAGCATCTTACAAGAGAAGCAAAGCATTTTCGACAAAGTATGCTCTCCTTGGCTCGCCTATCTACAGGTTCCAAAAGAACAAGGCTTAACACATTACGTGTTGACGTACGAATCCACCAGACGGACCCACCCCCCTACTTTCCTATCACCTTCTTTTCCTATCCCTTTCTAATACATACCTGTTAAGTATTGTATCCTTCATGCTTCCTTGCTTTTGTTTCAAGGTATAAAGGCTACATTGGGATGTTATTACCAGACATCCCAACCTGCAAAAACTAATTTCAGGGAGGTGGCACGCCACGCCTCTGCACCCCCCCAACAATTTAACACAATTGGAGGATGATCAAATGAAATGGAATCAGTATACAGAGGTTTACATCTTTTGAGACGTATTAAAAGGAACACTCTAACCACCATGACCACTTGAGTGATTTGAAGTGGTCATGGTGGTAGGAGTCAGAAACACTGCACATGCTGGAATATTTAGTTATGTGCTGCGGGCTATTTGCACCCCTAGCACATGTGACTTAGGCAGCCAGAAAATGTCATGTCCTTGTTCATACATGTATGAACAAGGACATGACGTTTTAATATGACAGAACACAACTAGGTATTAAAAAAACATATTGCAACAATTAACACACGCTAATGCACAGACCGATCGTGTGAAAGGGGCCTAAGGCTGCTTTCACATGGATGCACTGCGGTTTACCTGCTGGAGGGTACTGCTGGCTTGTACTGCTGGTGGGTACTACTGGCTGGTACTGCTGGTGGGTACAGCTGGCGGTTACTGCTGTCTGGTACTGCTGGTGGGTACTGCTGGCTGGCACTGCTGTGGGTACTGTTGGCTGATACTGCTGTGGGTAGCACTCACTGCTGGTTGATACTGGTGGCTGGTACTGCTTTGGGTAGTACTCACTGCTGGTTGATACTGGTGGCTGGTACTGCTGTGGGTAGTACTCACTGCCTGAATAACCATATGTCTGATCCATCTGGGAATGGTCGCAGACAGGAAACAGACAACCCCTTCCGAGGCCTATCCGTGAGCATAAATAGTGAGTCTGACTTCCTAAAAGACTCCGTAGCTGCCAGGTACATTAGTGTACAGATGTCAGTAATATGCAGGGCAGTGTACAGAGGTCAGTAGCAAGTAGGGCAGTGTACAGGGGTCAGTAAGATGTAGGGCATTGTACAGAGGTCAGTAGGATGTGTAGCAGTGTACAGAGGTCAGTAGTATGTGGGGCAGTGTACATAAGTCAGTAGGGCAGAGGGTCAGCAGGGCAGAAGACAGGGATCAGCAGGACAGAGGACAGGGGGTCACCAGGGCAGAGGACTGGGGATCAGCAGGGCATGGGAGAGGGGTCAGTAGGGCAGGGGAAAGGGGCCAGCAGGGCAGAGTACAGGGGTCAACAGGTCAAAGTATGGGGATGGGCAAGAGGGCACAGAATGGGAAGGAGGCCACAGTACAGGGAGGTCATAAGGGCATAACATTTGGATCAGGGGGGCAGCAGGGCACAATACTGGGGTCAGGAGAGCACAGTACGGGGGGTCAGGAGGGCACAATACTGGGGTCAGTAGGGTACAGTATAGGGGGCGGTAATGTGTAAAAAATATATGGTCTCCTTAAGCAGAGCAGATTTACCTGTACTGGCATGCTGTCATTCAGCTAAATATACAATCAGAATGACATCTCGCCTACTGTACTTTTCCCCCCGCAGTTTCCTGCGCTTTGCAGGGGTTAGGGAAGAACCCCAGAGTTGGAGCATTTTACAGCTGCCGTGGCTTGTGTGGACAGGATATGTACTGCTCTGATCCCCGCCGGCCCTCCTCTCCTACTCATCCCATATGATCAGAGCAGTACACATTCCACCCACACAAACACCGGCAGTGGTAAAATACTCCTCCTTGAGTGTTCTCCCTTAACGCCTGCAAAGTGATACAGGAGGTCAAAATGTCATTCTGATTGTAGATTTAGGCCAGTGACAGGCTGCTGCTATACCCGCAGCCCAGATTTTGGGGCCCTGCCCAGGACATGGTCAGCCTGGGACAGCTTAGGTAAAAGCTTGACAGCCCAGGCAAATCTGGGATAGTTGGAAAGTATGGTGTTATAATACCAATAAAGGATCTTGGACTTCTGAGTTTTCACATGAACATTTAAAGTATAACTAAAGCCAACCCATTTTTGTTTTTAATATAGTAAAGATGGAATAGAACACATATCAGGTTTTTATTGCTGTCTGTGCCCCCGTTAGGGAGATTTAACCTCTCTATTTATCAATCAGTGAAAGTAACAGAAAACCCAAAATTTACCAAAATTCCAAATCTTCCAATAGGGACACTATTTCTGGTGACAACAAGGGATTCCCTTACTTTGGAAAGGATTTCCTCTCACTTCCTGCTTTGGCTACAGTGCAGAAAGTAAACAGAAATGGGACACAGATAGCCAAACTGTCAGGGACATTCAGGTAATAGGCAGATGCACATCAGCGTGCGCACAAAGATTTGCATATGCGCGTGTTAGCCGTTTTAGCATTGGCGCCTAAATGGCATTTATAAGGACAGCAGCTGCACTAGTGCAGTCTGATTGGCTGCTTTACCTGAGTTGTGTTCCTGTGCCTGTACTGATCTCTGTTGTGACCCGGCTTGTCTGACCACGTTTGCCTATCTCCAGTCCTGACCCGGCTTGCCTAGACTTTGTTATACCTGCTTTCCTGCCTGATATTCTGCTGCCAACCTCTGCCTGTACACCAAATATTCTCTGCCTGCTGTTTATGCCATATCTTACTATCTGTGACCGATCCGACTTGTCTGACCCTGCTCCTGTCTTTTGCCTATCCTGCTCCGTCCAGTGCCTAGTGATGCAGTCCTGCATCTGCTGTGCATCCGCACCGCTGTACCTGCTTCTACCTGTTGCTCAGAAATCCAGTCCTGTCCAGTGACTCTTTGGCCACACATCTCGGCTGCCAATGGAAGACCAGCGCAGGTATTCTTACCCCACTGCGCTCTCGCATCCACTGTTGCAACTCCAGTGGTGCCTGAGCCAAGGCTGTACGAGAGTTCTCCCTCTGCACGTCAGGCTCTGCCACAAGGTACGTGACACAAACAAAAAAAATGACAGGGGTTATAACTCTCCCTTACTCTTTCCAAATTTAAAAAAATGCCTTAAATGTCTTAAAATGTTTTATTGGATTTTTTAAATAATAAATTATGTACAGTAGAACAGGCCATGGGTATACAAGTTCGCCAAATTGACAGAAGCATACAAGTTAACCGGCATCAGTACCAGAAAACAAACACAGAGGCAATTTAAAACACAACTCCAAAGGATCGTCATTTATGTGAGAACGGTAAGGGTACAAATCCTATGGGGATGCATGAATGATGAGAAAATAAAGTGCCTCTGTAGGGAAGGGAAGAGGTAAATGGATTCACTCTTAACTCAGACACTAAAAACCAGAAAAGGGGAAAGAAAGAAAGAAGAGAAACAGAGAGGTGGAAAGGGAGAAGGGCAAGCATGAAAGAGAAAAATAGGACATGGGAAAGGAGAAAGGGGGGAGGGGTGAGGGTAAAGAGAGTTATTGTTAGGCCCAACTAAACAGCATCATCTGTGTAAATCGGTGAGCCCAGCCACACTGAAAGTAGGGAGCGATCCAAATTCAAATCACCATTATACATCATCCACGGGTCCCAAACCTTATGAAATTTTGTGTATTATGTTTGAAGTATGGAAGTGAGCATCTTATGTGTCATAGTTCCCATGAGCATGTGTTTAACCTCAGCAAATTTAAAGTGATTCTAAACCTTTAATTTTGCACAGAGCAGCCCTGATCCTCCTCTTCTGGGGTTCCTTGCTGGCGCTCCTGGCTCCTCCTGTTTGATAAGTGCATGCTGCTTCCTATGGGGTAATTTGTGCAGGCTGGATCCCGAGACGCGCTGCCTGCTTCCATAGAAGACTCTTTAAAGGTAGAGTTAGGGTCGGCAGATATCAGGGTGCCTTGGCGCGGCCTGCAGCTTGCGCATGCATTTGCAAATGTGTGCAACTAAACCCCTGTTTTTAACGCATACTGTTAGACAGGTTAATTTGGCTGGTCGCTGGCTGGTTGGTAAGTAGTGACTGGAAATCCCTTCGTTTTTGATCTGCGTTTGCCCTTCCAGTGCTCCTTACTATCAAGACCAGTTATAGATGGAGGAGGTGGCCACTTTTTGCAATATCGTATAACGTTTATATTGGTCAGGCAACGCACTGCCACCTTGGCTGCCATTGTGCTATGTGCTGGGTGTTCAGTGTGACCCTGCGCCTTTAAGGAGGGGTGGGCTCCCTCCAGTCACCTGTCCTCCATCTATCTCATCAGAATGCATGTGCTTCCATTGTGAAGACTCTTTAAAGGTAGAGTTAGGGACTGCAGATATCAGGGTGCCTTGGCGGGGCCTGCAGCTTACGCATGTATTTGCAAATGTGTGCAACTAAACCCCTGTTTTTAACGCATACTGTTAGACAGGTTAATTTGGCTGGTTGGTAAGTAGTGACTGGAAATCCCTTAGTTTTTGATTTCCATAGACACCGACAGCACTGTTTGACCCCATCCCCCACTGCCTCGTCATGGGATTTGATTGACAGCAGCCAATGGCTCCTGCTGCTGCCTTTCTGTCCTATGAGGAAGGACTGAGATAACAGAGAGCCGCTGCTCTTGGGCACAGTGCTGGATCGAGATCAGGCTCAGGTACTGTAGGTGTATAGGGGGGGGGGGGGGGCTACAGGGATCCTGATCATAGGTTTTTTCCTTTTATGCAGAGAATGCAATAAGGTAAAAAACATTAAGCCTTTACAACCACTTTAAATGATGGTTGTCTTCAAGCTTTGGCTAATGTCTGCCGGGCCCCCAAGAACACAAACCCCATCAGCTTTCTCTTGTTTTTATTAAGGGCTGGGATAGGCCTATGTAATAGGGCTTCCCATGAGTTATGAGTAAGATGTACATTTAAGACTGATCTTATCGTGTTATACTGTAAATACTTGTATCCAGGAGCAAGATACGTTGAGGCAGGACCACCAAATGTGGAAAAGAGTGTGGTGCTCTCTACAGCCACCACAATTTTAGATATGTGGTCAGGAGTCATATACCCAGAAGATACTAATTTGTAAACATTTTCTAGTTTACTGTTAAAAAAAAAAATGTAAACATTTTCTTGGGCTAAAATGTTTTGGGAACATTTGGAGGTGGCCAAACAAATGTTATTCTAGTCTACTTGGTTAGAGTTGCGCCCAAGTCTGTTTTTTCACTTTTCTCTCACTAAACTTTAAAATGGTTGTAAACCCTTACATATACCCAGTGAAGTGACTGGCCTTGTGTGATACACAGAGATGAAACATAAGTGGTGCCTGTTTATCTGCATTCATGTTTATTCTTCATCTTTTAAAGTACAGAATTTTTACAGCTGTCAGGAAACAGGTGGTAGAGAGCTGGAGTTACACTCTGCATAGCTCAGTGTGGAGAGCTCTAAGAGCTAATTGGAGGGAAGTAACACGCACTCCTTTACACAGCACACAGGAATGGAGCTGAGGCTGTCAACCACAGGCTACATGCTGGAGCACCTTCCCCTGTCACCTTTTTTCTCTTGATGTTTAAAAAAACTTGTCAGAAGTGATTCATACTGATAGCAGAGAAGGGAAGCAGCAAACAGAAATGGCACTTAGTGTTTTTAATGAAGTCAAGTACACACTATAGAGGGATAAAAAAACTGACAGGGCTTACAATCCTCCCTTACTCTATCCAAAATTAAAATAAAAATGTTTTGCTTTTAGTGACACCTTAAAAGATAAGTTTACTTTTGGAACATGTTACATGTATTAGGGGGGAAGATGTAACATGTTCCAGCTCCTGAATCCTTATCCCCCACCCGTACCTTTGACAGCAGGGTATCTTTTCCCTGCACCCGCTGTCCCAATTTAAAAAAAAGTACAGCCATTCAGGGCTCTGCCCACAAGGCTGCATCATTTATTCACAGAGTTCTGTGAATAAATAAACTACAAGCGGTCACTGGGTTACAAACATCTGACTTACAAATGACTCCTACTTACAAACGGAGGCATTTAGGGTCTTTTCACACGGGCTTTCCGCCCGGTGGACTCAGATTTGCTCAGGGGGGATTGATCCGCCCATCCCCGCTGAGCAGGCGGATTACAGGTCCACCTCCGCTCACTGTGCTGAGACAGACCTGTCAGAGCACTGCTCTCCTTTATTGGAGATGGGATAAAAATGGACCGCCTGTCGTTTCTATCTGATCCTATCCTCCAGACGGATGGAAATCGGTTTTCCATCTGTCTGGCTTTTACGGACAGGATCTGATCGGATAGCAGCGGGTGTCAGCAGACATGTCACCGCTGAAATCTGCTGCCCTATAGAGGTGCATGGAGCATCCAATCAGGTCCGCCTGAAAAACTGACAGGCGGACCTGATCGAAAAGCCTGTGTGAAAGGCTGTTTTTTGTCCGTTTTTCATCCATCTGTTGACAGATGAAAAATGGACATCAATGCATCTCTATGGAAAAACAAATGTAAATGAATGACCATCCATATACATCAGTTTACATACGCATCTGTCAGCATCCGTTTTTTGAAACTGATCAAATCTCTATTTTTATTCCGTTTAAAACGGATCAGATGAAAAATGGATGGAAACTGATAAATGGTCAGTTTTGCAACCGCTTTTTCATTGGTAGTGGATTTAAAAAAAACATGAAAAACTGATGAAGAACAAACGGATAACCACTATTGAAAAACTGATGAAGGGTCCTTTAAGGCTGGCCATACATGTTCAACTTTTGTTGTACAATTTTCTGTTAGATCTACCACAAACCACATAATGTGAGGTCAAAGCTAAACAACACATTCACTTGTATCTAATTAGGCAGGCCTTCGTACTACATACTTTAAGGTAAATTTCAAGAAAATTGGACAGAAAATTGTAAGAAAATTGGATCATGTATGGCCAGCCTTACACGGGCTTTCCACCCAGCGCACTCCGTTTTGCTCAGTGGGGATTGATCCGCCGATCCCCGCTGAGCAGGCGACAGGTCAGTCTCTGCTTACTTTGTAGAGACAGACCTATCAGATCCCCGCTCTCCTCTATGGGAGATCGGATGAAAATGGACCACCTATCCGTTTTCATCCGATCCAATGGATGGATGGAAAATAGGGTTTCCATCTGTCTGAATTTCCTGGACAGGATCGGATAGCGGCGGGTGTCAGCGGAGATGTCACTGCTAACATCCGCCGCTCCATAGGGGCGCATGCAGCATCCGATTAGGTCCGCCTGAAAAACTGACACGCGGATCGGAAAGCCCGTGTAAAAGGGGCTGAATACTTCATCTATTTTGACGTGACTGAACTGATGAAATGAACAGTCCCCATGTTTGAAAGGTTAAACTTTATTCAAAATGGCAGGAATCGGATGTGAGTTGAAGCTAGAATCTTAGCAAGTGTACAGTTCTTCCACCAGGCTCCAGAGGGCGCACCACAGGAGTATTACGTTCCAGGCACTTTAGGAAGGAGCGGAGTAAACGTTTCCGGTGGGACAGTTTAGATTGGTGCACCTGACAGTCCAGCGCACAATTGCTTCCCCCGGAAACACCGCGGGTATTGAGGGTGGAGATGAAAATGTCGGCGGGTGGGCCGTCTCTGCTTCGGGAGTTGCTGAGCTCTGAGCCGGCCTGGAAGGAGGACGAGGTGTGTGTGGTGGGGGTGTTCGGGAAGACGGCGCTGCTCCAGGGCGGCTGGGACAAGAGCTGCCTTGTGAACTCTCTGTGTGACCGTCATGTCTTCCCCCTCTTTCACCGGCCGCCAGAACGGGCCCGGGAGCGCAGCCTGTTCCAGACCTACTACGAGCAGGAGTCCCGGGTGCTGTACGTGCTGCTGACTGGCATCAATGACACGGCACAGCTGGCCCGGGCATGTGAGGAGCTTGCCAGGGTGGTGCCTCATGCGGAGGCTCATGAGTTCTGGAAGGATGAGGAGAAGTTGTATTGCATGCACGTCCTCTACCTGTTCTGTGTGTGCCACCTCCTGCTCCTTGTACACCCCACCTGCTGCTTTGACATCGCCTACGAGAAGCTCTTCCGCGCCTTAGACAGCGTCCGCCAGAAGCTGCTGCCCTCCCTCAAGCCGGCCCTCAAGGAGTGCCCAGTGGGTCTAGAGTGGAAGCTGAACGCCAGGCCCTGCCCTCCCCGGCTGCTCTTTGTTTTCCAGCTGAACGGAGCCCTACGAGGCGTGGAGCCCAGTGGCCGCGGAGGGGGCCAAGTGGGCGCAGACAGCAAGCCCAAGAAGCACTCTCCCAAGAGGAGGCTCCAGCACGCCTTGGAGGACCAGATCTACCGCATCTTCCGGAAGAGCCGCGTCCTCACCAATCAGAGCATCAATTGCCTGTTCACCGTACCGGCCAACCAGGCCTTTGTCTACATTGTGGCCGACCAGGAGGATGATCCCATTGGGATGTTACTAGAGGGCTTGAGGCATCACTGCACTGTCAAGGACACTGATTCTTCTGGCATTCCGCAGCCGATCTCAGGACCCCGGCGCTACCAGATGATGAGGCATAGCCGGCAGCAGCTTTCCTTTACCGCAGAGAGCAGCTCTGGGGTGTCTGGGCAGCTAGTGGACTGCACACTCAGGGAGTTCCTCTTCCAGCATGTGGAGCTAGTGCTCACCAAGAAGGGTTTTGATGACAGTGTGGGCAGGAACCCACAGCCCTCGCACTTTGAGCTACCTACCTATCACAAATGGGCTAGTGTGGCCCTGAGACTGTATGAAGTCATCATAGAGAATAAAGACGATGATCCTCCCGCATTCCCAGGGGGCTATCCTCCTAAACTATTGGCAAACATGAAAGTGCTAGAAGGATACTTGGACGCTGACACAAAGTTTTCAGAAAACAGGTGCCAAAAGGCTCTTCCTTTAGCCCATAGCGCTTACCAGTCTAATCTGCCACATAATTATACTACCACGGTCCATAAGAATCAACTGGCACAGGCATTACGTGTATATAGCCAGCATGCACGGGGACCAGCTTTTCAGAAGTATGCTATGATCCTTAATGAGGATTGTTACAAATTCTGGAGCAGTGGCCATCAGCTTTGTGAAGAGAGGAGTTTAACAGATCAGCACTGTGTCCATAAATTTCACTTGTTGCCAAAACCAGGTAAATGCATCTACATCAACCACTTGAGTTCCAGAAGACTTTATTCCCTTCACGACCAGAGCATTTTTTGCCATTTAGCACTGCACTACTATAACTGGTCATGCAACACTGTACCCAAGCGAATTTTATATAATATTTTTCTTTCTTTTCGTGGCATTTGCTTGCCACTGTTTTCTTTTTTTTTTTTTTTATTATATAGATGAAAAAAGTTTGAAAAAAAAAAAATATATCTTTTACCTTTTTGCTGTAAAACCTATCCAAAAAATCTGATTTCTTCATACATTGTGGGCAAAATGTATTCTGCTACATGTCTTTTGGTTAAAAAAAAAAATCTGAATAAGTGTATATTGATTTGCGTGAAAGTTATAGCATCTACAAACTATGGGATATAATACTAGAATTTTTTTATTTATTTTTATACTAATGGGACTGTGATCATGCAGCGGTCAAATTGACACTGACCCTAATGGGCTATACACACTATACAATTGTCTTTAGATTTTTTCCTTTAGATTTAACAAAACCATATATAAGGTCAGACCTAAACACTTTCGATTTGTATGTAATCAGGCAGGCCCTTACACTACATAGTTGAAGGTAAATCTAACAACAAAAGTTGTATAGTGTGTATCCAGCTAAAGGGGAACTGGCTAACTGCCATTGACATCACCAGTGACACTAATACACTGATTAGTGCTAATACTATACACTGTCACTATACTAATGACAGTGGCTGGGAAGGGGTTAAAATCTAGGGTGATCAAAGGGTTAAATGTGTACCTAAACAAGGTGTAATGTGTGCTGATTTTTACAAAAGAACTCTTGAGCGATGGTTCCGTCATTGTTGATTGTCAACACAGGACTCTGTGCTGTGAATGTACACAGCCAATCAGCAAGTCCAAGCCATTAATCATTGGCCAGGACTTGCTGACAGACCCCTTCTGTGTACAGCCACAGCAGGGGGACAGGTGGGACGCATGTGTGTGTCCTAAACCTGGAAGCAGGCAGCAATGTACAGGTACGTCACTTTGCCTGCACTGGCTGCAGGTCCGCAGTACATTGTGGGAGGGTGGTCAGCAAGTGGTTAAGCTTCAGTCTTGCACCATTTGTATAGGCTTCTTTCTCTTACTGAAATTGCTTACTTTTGATTTCATAGCACACAATGAACTCCTCATAGTGTGCATTAGAAGTTGCAGCAGATTAGCTGGAGCCCACCTCATTTCCTTTTCAGAGGACCATCATCCATGGATTTCTACCTCCGCCTGACTGTTCCTGCCCCACATCTTTCATACATTGGATTCAATTTCCTATAACTATGGAGGCTCTGGATAACACGTGAGTGCTCCCTGGGGTGTTCACCATGCAGATGCAGTCTGCTTGGCAATTCCCACCCATCAAGGCAGTTTGATAGAGATATATATATATATATATATATATATATATATATATATATATATATATATATATACATACATACATACACATATTTCCTCTAAAGTGCCAGCCTACGGCTTGCATGATGGCAGAGGCCTCTTAAAAGTAGTACTGGAGCAGGTGCTGTGATGATTCTGGCCCCTCACACTAGTCATGCTCTGCCCTAATTGCATAGAGAGGCAAATAAGGTATGCAGTGAAAACCAGGTTTTATTTAAAAAAAAATTGCATGTTGATTTAGAGAGGGCAAAATATAAGCAGATTATACAATTGTCTTTTTAATTTTTCTTTTAGATTTATGCTCCTTTCACACACTCCGTCCGTTGGACGGAGTCCGTTTTTCTCAGCGGGGGATCGAGCCGCCCATCCCCGGCTGAGCAGGAGAATGACAGCTGTTCTCCGTGCTGTGTGCGGAGACACAGCTGTCAGTTACCCATGCATTTCTATGGGGGAAATCGGATGGGTACGGACCGTCGGTCCATTCTCATCCGATCCGATCCGCTGGACGGATGGAAAATAGGGTTTCCATCCGTCCAGGTTTGCGGACATGTCTCCGCTGACATCCGATGCCCCATAGGAATGCATGGGGGGACCGTTCAGATCCGCCAAACACTGACAGGCGGATCTGAACGGTCCGCCTGTGTGAAAGGGGCCTTACTTTCAACTATGTAGTAAAAGGGCCTGCCTGATTGCATACCATTTGAAAGTATTTGTTTGACCTCATATTATATGGTTTTGGTAAATGTAAAGGAAAAGTGTACAAGACAGTTGTATAATGTATGGCCAGCCTAAGAACCATTGTGTTTTATTGTAATGATTAGACCAGGCATGTCCAACCTGAGGCCCGAGGGCCGCATATGGCCCAGAACCGTAGGCACTGCCCCCTGACAATTTTTTTTTTTTTTTTGCTGGGGAGGAAGGAAGTCGGGTCGGGGCACGGCCACAGCAGCTTTCAGCTAACGGTAGGCAGAGGCTGCCTCGGAGGCAAGCATGTGCAGTGTTTCTGACTCCTACCACCATGACCACTTCAAATCACTGAGGTGGTCATGGTGGTTAGAGTGTTCCTTTATTATCTCTCAGAAGAAGTAAACCTCTGTACACTGATTCCATTTCATTTCATCATCCTCTAGTTGTGTTAAATTAGTGCGGGGGGCACAGGAAGGGCGCAGCGGCATTTTATTACTTTATATGCGGCCCAAGAAAATTTCTCTACACTCAATGTGGCCCAGAGAAGCCAAAAGGTTGGACACCCATGGATTAGACGTTTTGCAGTTCCTGCAAGAACCAGAGGTGGTTAAGCAGGTTTATCTTAGGAATTTCACTTTAGGCCTTTTAATTCTACATATGTGCCCCTTAAAGTAGAAGTCTAGACATTCGCGATCTAACACTAACCTATCTAGCTTTGTAAAGAAGAAATCTCTATACTGCACAATTCTGGATAAAATGAGAATCACAATTTTTTGCTTAGAATAAAGATCATGATTCGCTTCTGATTCTCGACGTAACATCCTCTTTTACATTATTCAAAAAAATTGGGCTAACATTACTATTTAGTTTTTTTAAAATTCATTAAAGTGTATTTTTTCCCAAAAAACTGCGTTTGAAAGACTTCTGCGCAAATACAGTGTCACATAAAAAAATTGCAACGATCACCATTTTATTCTCTAGGGTGTCTGCTAAATAAATATATATAATGTTTGGGGGTTCTAAGTAATTTTCCAGATAAAAATACTGATTAAACTTGTAAGCAACAAGTGGCAGAAAAAGGCTTAATGCGCTTTCACACGGCCCGCCTCCGTAGGCGGATCCGTACTCCTCAGCAGGGCATCGTAAACACAGATCCCCACTGAGCAGGAAGGTGACATCTCCCTCTCCGCTCTGTGTGCGGAGAGGGAGATATCAGAGCCCCATGCATCTCTATAGGGGAATCTGATGAGAGCGAACCTCCTGTCCGCTCTAATCCAATCTGATCGCCTGTGCAGATGGAAAACGGGCTTTCCATCCGTCCGGATTTCACGGACAGGATTGGATGCAGATGGCAGCGGGTGTCAGTGGACATGTCTCCGCTGACATCTGCTGCCCCATAGGGATGCATGGGGGATCCGATCAGATCCGCCTAAAAAACTGACAGGCGGATCTGTTTGGATCGCTCGTGTGAAAGGGGCCTTAGTCTTTAAGAGGTTAAACTGCCCTCACTTACAGATGGAGGTTTATTCCTTTGATCTAAAAGAAATAAATGATACATTGTGTTTATAGTTATCGTAGCCTTAACAATGTTGATAAACATTTGCTGGAGGAGGCTTTTAAATTTTTTTTTTTGACACTGAGCGAGCAGAGAGCAGCTCTGTATGAATCGAGGACATGCCGTTTTAAGATCGTAAGGGGGGGTAGGGGGGGGGGAATCGAGATCGCGATTAATCGTGCAGCTCTATTCTATACATACCTTTTTTTTTTTGAAGCTAGTTCCATGCTGAGCTGTCAGCAGCAGCTTCACTATAGAGATTGTGCAGAAGAGTCAGCCGACAACGGAAGCCCCATAGTAACTCTATGGGTGACGTAATTTCCCAACTGTTGTCGGCTGTCTCCTCTACAATGCTTCCACCACTGGAGACGGGACCAAATCAGGTTCAGAAAAGGTATGTATAGGGATTTCTTTACAGGGCTGGATAGGTTAGTCTTAGGTCATGGAGGCCAGTAGATTTAGAGATTTCAATGTTGGGGTGAACTTATACTTTAAGTAAATATCACACATAATACTGTTTTATGTTTTCAGAACGAATTCTCACAGCACTTAATAAATGTTTTATGAATGTGTTTTGATGTAGGTTGTTCCATCGCTGCTGATGGCAGCACAAAGGTTGTGTGTGCAGAGAATAAACAAACAACAATTTTAGAGCCGGTTCACACTAATCCGACGAAGTCGCCCCGACTTAGAAAAAGGTTCCTGCACTATTCTTCATCTATACTTCATCGCGGCTTGCAAACGACTTCTCATAATAGTCAATGCAAGTCGCTCCGACTTCGCCAAAAAATAGTGCAGGATCCTTTTTCTAAGTTGGAGCGACTTGAGTCGCTCTGATTAGAACGGTTCCATTGCACAGCATTGGGAGCTACTTGTCAGGTGACCAAGATGCTCATTTTTTTTACCTGCAAAATAATGTGCATTTATTATTTTATTTCTTTGAAGTGAACCCCCTATGCTTTAAGATCTACCACTTTTTTTTTTTTTTGCTAAGCCCATCCGTTATCATTTTGATGTTAAATTCTAGAACCTAACTGAGCAGTAGAGGCTGTACTATGTACAGTCTGAGCCTAACATATTAGGAATGCAGGAATTACCATGAAGGTTAATATAGGTACTCGAAGGCTTCGTAGTTGCATGTGTAGTGCTGGCTGCCATCAACTAATCATCGGCCATAGATGGATTAAAATTTGTCCACTTAAAGCGGAGTTCCAGCCTAACCGCACACTCACCTGTCCCACGGTCCAGCGATGCGCCGTCTTCTCCCTCTCTGCTCCGCGGCGCCGGCATCACTGATGTGGGCACCCGGCTGTGACAGTTTGCGGCTTCACAGCCAGGTACGCACTGTGCATGCGCGAGTTGCGCTATGCGTCGTGATTGGCCGGCAATCTTCTGGGACCTCTGACATGTCCCAGAAGATTG
The DNA here is from genome assembly GCF_965119305.1 of Pelophylax lessonae. Taxonomy (NCBI): domain Eukaryota; kingdom Metazoa; phylum Chordata; class Amphibia; order Anura; family Ranidae; genus Pelophylax; species Pelophylax lessonae. The sequence goes on along the minus strand of NC_138769.1, from coordinate 388,512,778 downwards.
CAGGGAGGGAGAGAGGAGAACTTCCGCTCAGGGCGGCGCTCCGAGCGGAAGTGGGAGCGGGTACATGTCAAAACTAGGTACCCGCTTCCCCCCCCCCCCCCCCAAAAATGACATGCCAAATGTGGCATGTCAGGGGGTTAGGACTATTTAAAGTGGAAGTTCCACTTTTGGGTGGAACTCCACTTTAAAGTGGAACTTCACTCACCAAATCAACATTGATTATTTCTAATTCTCATGCTGCTCGCATTAGTAATTAGATAGGCAAGTATATCATATTTTCTTGGTTTTAAACTTTTTTTTTTTTTTCATTTTCTTCAGCTACTTCCTGGTTTCCTGCCTAGGCAAATTATGTCATAAATCCCAAGAGTCTTTAGAAGGGCGGAGAGGAGGAGGGGTTTTCTCAGCTAGGCGCACACTCCTGCATGCATACTTGGGCTAAGGGCAGGAAGTAAATGCTGTATGAATCATTTGCCCTTACTCAAGATGGCCATGGCCAGAAATGCTAAGGGGTTGTTGTTGTTCAAAGTGATTTCTCACCAAAATAAATCATGGAGACATGGATAGATGGGGGAGTTTGCTTTGAATATTAAAAATGAATTAAATAGCAGTTTTTGTTTGTGGTGCTCAGATACAGTGAAGATCCGCTTTTAAGCAAGGAGTGGATGAATTTCCTTCCGCGAGTGTCTGTTCCTTTCTGACAGAAGTCAATTGCTGGATCGACTTCCTTGAAACAGCTGCTGATTATTGTATTCTGACAAAGCCGTATCCCACTTCAGAAAACAGTGTGTGTGTTTTGAGCGGTTGGCCTACCATCCACTTTTTTTGTTTGTTTTTTTTCCTTTTTCTTCTTCAGCCCACTAAGTGCCGGTTCAGACTAATACGACTTGTCAGGCGACTTGGTCAGCCAGGCAAGTCGCGCACCGTCGGGTCCATTGAGTAGTACAGGACTGGTTCTAATAGCTGCAACACAAGTCGCTCCGACTTAGAAAAAGGGTCCTGTACTACTTCGGGGCGACCTGGAGGCGACTTGCATAGACATTCATTAGATGAAGTCCGTGCAAGTCGCGCCGAATTCGCGGTGCACGCGTCTTCACAGGTCACCCCCGAAGTCGGAGCGACCTAATGTGAACGGGGACTAACTGAATGTAAAAAGAACAAATCTATGGCTAGCTTTAGCAAAGATCTTTGTCAGTCACTTCTTTACTGGCTTCTGTCATTTGATCTATATGCAGTGTTGTTTGCTGAGATTTGACTGAACACATGGTGTGTCCATATGTAAAAAGAAGATATTAATTTCAATAGGGACAGTAAAATTAGGCTTGAAGCTTAGTTTTTGTTTTATCCTTGATTTATACCAACTGTTTATGTTTGATATATTTTTAGGAGAGAAAATTGAACCCGATAGAAATCCTCCTATACTGTATCACAATAGTCGTGCAAGGTCAACTGGAAACTGTAACTGTGGAAGAAAACAGGCACCTCGTGAGGACCCATTCGACATAAAGAGCGCCAATTATGATTTCTATCAGGTACTGTGCATGATCTAGTAGTTGTTAAAGCTGAACTGTAGAAAACTAAAGTACTTCCTTCCAGTGTGGCTGTGCCCATAGCCCTGCAATGGATGTGAGGACGCCGAGGGACAGTCTGCTCCCACAATTTAAAGGAACACATCTTCCTAGGGGAGGGGGTTATTGGTTAAGTAAAAGTGCTTTTCATGTCCCCTACACTAAACATGCAGAGGAGGACTTTTTAGTTTTCTGAAGTTCGGGTTTATTCAAAGTCTTTAGCTGCTGCTTCTAGATTTTGTCTTCCTAAACCCCATTGTGCTAACATTTGAGTGCAAAGCTAATTGTGCAGGGACCCTTTAGTGCTGCTGACAGAAAACGGGAACTGCTATTCTCTTTTTATATTCTACAAAAAGGGAGTGCTGTTATACAGTGCCTTGAAAGAGTATTCGCACCCTTTGAAATTTTCCACATTTTGTCATGTTAAAACCAAAAAACGCAAATGTATTTTATGTGATTGACTGACACAAAGCGGCACATTGTGAAGTGGAAGGAAAATGATAAATGTTTTTCAAAATTTTTTACAAATATCTGAAAAGTGCGGCATGCGTTAGTATTCAGTAGGGATGCACCGAAATTTCGGCCACCAAAATTATCGGCCAATAATGGGTTAACATTGCCGAAAATAAATATGGCCGTTGTGGGGAAGGAGGAGGGCGCAGCGCAGTGCAGGGCAGGTTTTAAAAGTCCCGCCTCTGGCCGGCCGTCCGCCTCTCAGTGACGTCACTACTACGATCTGTGCATTATGAATGGACATACCAGGCGGGGGGGCGGGGCGAGCGGCCGCTATAGAGAGAACTAATGTGATCCATCCCTGTCAGCTCAGCACGACTATGTGTGAATGAGAACAGAACTGACCTGACACCGGGCGGGGGAGCGGGCGGAGCGGCCGCTATTAGCTGTAACTATGTGAGCGCTTCACTTCCCTGACAGGCATGTATCTCCGCTGACAGGGAAGTGAAGCTCTCACATAGTTACAGCTAATAGCGGCCGCTCCGCCCGCCCCCCCGCCCGGTGTCAGTTCTGTTCTCATTCACACATAGTCGTGCTGAGCTGACAGGGATGGATCACATTAGTTCTCTCTATAGCGGCCGCTCGCCCCGCCCCCCCCCCCCGCCTGGTATGTCCATTCATAATGCACAGATCGTAGTAGGGACGTCATTGAGAGGCGGTGCCGCCGGCCAGAGGCGGGACTTTTGAATGAGGGGGACGCTGAGGCAGTGGGGGGGGGAGATGGGGGGGGGGGGGGGCTGAGGCAGCTTACCAATGGTATTTGTATTATGAAGCATGAGGGGTTAATGTATTGTCACTGCTGGTCACTCATCTATTAGTGACCGACCAGTGGCAGGTAATTAACCCCTTTGTGCTGCAATAGTGCAACCAGTATCAGTGTTAATTAACACTGGTTGCACTGATACTGGTTGCACTAATGCAGCACAAAGGGGTTAATTAACTGCCACTGGTCGGTCACTAATAGATGAGTGACCAGCAGTGACAATACATTAACCCCTCATGCTTCATAATACAAATACCATTGGTAATTAAATTAACCTCTTGCCAACCCATCACAGTACATATACTGTGACAGGGTGGCAGCGACAGGTGTACGTCACTACCTGTTTTTGGTGTATGCCCCTGTTCTATCCATTTTAAAAAAATTTTGGGGAAAAAGTCATTTTCGGTTTTCGGCCAAGGACATCCTGCATTTTTGGTTTCGGCCCAAAATTTTCATTTCGGTGCATCCCTAGTATTCAGCCCCCTTTTACTCTGACACCCCTAACTAAAGAGTAGTGGTACCATTTGCCTACAGAAGTCACCCAATTAGTAAATAATCTACCTGTGTGTAATTTAATCTCAGTATAAATACAGCTGTTCTGTGAAGCCCTCAGAGGTTTTTTATAGAACCTTAGTGAACAAACAGCATCATGAAGGCAAAGGAACACACCAGACAGGTTAAGGATAGAGTTGTGGAGAAGTTTAAAGCAGGGTTAGGTTATAAAAAAATATCCCAAGCTTTGAACATCTCACGGAGCACTGTTCAATATATCATCCAAAAATCGAAAGAGTATGGCACAATGGAAACCTACCAAGACATGGCAGTCCATCTAAACTGACAGGCTGGGCAAGGAGACCATTAATCGGAGAAGCAGCCAATTGGCCCATGGTAACATTGGAGGAGCTGCAGAGATCCACAGCTCAAGAGGGGAGAATCTGTCCACAGGACAACTATTAGTCATGTACTCCATAAATCTGGCCTTTATGGAAGAGTGGCAAGAAGAAAGCCTTTGTTAAAAGAAAACCATAAGAAGTCCCGTTGGTGAGAAGCCATGTGAAGGTGCTCTTGTCAGATGAGATCAAAATTAAACTTTTTAGCCTAAACGCAAAACGCTATGTGTGGTGGAAAACTAAAAATTGACATCACCCTGAACACACCCTCCCCACCGTGAAACATGGTGGTGGCAGCATCATGTTGTGGGGATGCTTTTTTTCAGTAGAGATAGAGAAGTTGGTCAGAGTTAATGGGAAGATGGATGGAGCCAAATACAGGGCAATCTTAGAAGAAAATCTGTTAGAGTCTGCAAAAGACTGGGGGCAGAGGTTTACCTTCCAGCAGGACAAGGACCCTAAATATACAGCCAGGGCTACAATGGAAAAAAGATCAAAGCATATTCATGTGTTAGAATGGCCCAGTCAAAGTCTAGACCTAAATCCAATTGAGAATCTGTGGTAAGACTTGAAAATTGCTGTTCAGACGCTCTCCATCCAATCTGACAGAGCTTGAGTTATTTTGCAAAGAAGAATGGGCAAACATTTCACTCTCTAGATGTGCAAAGCTGGTACATACCCAAAAAGACTTGCAGCTGTAATTGCAGAGAAAGGTGGTTCTACAAAGTATTGACTCATAGGGGCTGAATACAAATGCACGTCACACTTTTCAGGTATTTTTTTGTAAAAAATGTTGAAAACCATTTATCATTTTCTTTTCACTTCACAATTATGTGCCACATTGTGTTGGTCTATCACATAAAATCCCAATAAATAATTTAAGTTTTTGGTTGTAACGTGACAAAATGTTGAAAATGTCAAGGGGTTTCAGTACTTTTTCAAGGCACTGTGGTGTCCTTTTATGAACGGGTGAATTTTTTTCTCCGTTGGCTTCTCTACAGTTCTCCGGGGAAAATGATCACATCTGGCACCCATTTTATGAATCGGAGAACTTCAGTTCACCCAGGGTGATCAGAGGAGAACGGTTTTCTCGGAGATCTGTGTAGAAGTCAATGGAGCGTCTGTAATCTCGTGAGACAAAGCGAGATTACAGTAGTATGAAAATCCCTCGCGCGCTTTAACAAGCAGAGATAAATTATCACTGCTGAGTACACGAGGTTATAAATAATAGTCCCCTTACATAAATATATATATATATACACTGAATACACACACACATACATTGTATATATATATATACACATTAAATATATATCTACATGTATGTGTGTATATATATACATGTATATATATACATAAATATGGCAGGGGGACATGATTACTGTGTTGGGGGGTCTGAACGAGGAAGAAGGAAGTCCATAATCTTCCTTTTTCCCCCTCAGTTCTCCCCCGATTCTGTCTTCACTCCCCGCTTCACAAGCTCCAGGCTGGTGAACCCAGGAGTGTGAATTCTGGCACAGATCACCAGTGAAGTGCAGGGATCGCAGCTTCATAGCCTGGCTGTTTCTGTGTCTGTCAATGACAGATTCCCATGTGAAGAGATGATCAGCGGAGAACATGTTCTCCTGCGATCATTTCTGTTTCATAAACTGAGAATGATCGGAAATGAGCTGTGATCAGCAGGATCACTGCTCATCTCCGTTTCATAAAAGGACACCTGTATGTGTCAAAATTTCTCAATATAAAAAACTATAGTAAGGGGGTTTTTATGTATGCAGAGTCCTAGGTTCTTTAAGCTACAGGGATTGTCAATGGTTCTGTGACATCTGAAGTTTTGAAGATGTTCTCAATGACTGGCTCCTACTACAACACTGCTTTCTGCTTTTGTTGAACATAAAGCAGCATTACATTTTAAAGCGGATATCCAGGTTTCCCTGTTATGTAAAATAGTTTGTTTGGACCAAGGTGGTCCAGACAAACTATTTCTTTCACAAAGTGCTGTGTTGGCTCCAAGTGCTGTATGAACTGTATATAGCTTCTGCTGCATACAGTATACAGTGCTGGGTTCTGGCTATGACACAGAGACTTACCGTCTCACACATGGAACAATGCAGAGTCAGGCTGACAGGCACTCTGCCATTCAGAGGCAGCTTTGTATTCTGTGAATGAATACAAAGCTTCATCTTATTGGCCATATCGGATATTGTGTTGTCAGCCACCCACCTCTCTGCCTCAGCCAATCAGAGGATGCTTTGTATTAATTCACAGAATACAAAGTCGCCCCTAAATGGCTGAGTGCTCCTGAGCTTGACTCTGTTTTCTTCTGGGTGTGAGATGGCGAGTCTCTGTCCCACAGCCAGACTCCAGCACTGTAAGCTACATACAGTTCATACAGAACTTAGAGCCAGTGCAGCACTTAGTGAAGGAAATAGTCCAAACAAACTGTTTAAAGTGAAAGGAAAGCTGGAGAACTATTTGTACTTATCTTATTTTTCAGATAGTTGGTAAAATATGAATTATCATATCACTGCTTTTTTTTTTTTTTTTCTTGTGCTGGCTTTATGCTGTGGTTTAGCTCAGTACATTTATTATTTCTTTTTTTTTTTTAATAGATGTTAGAAGAGAAGTGCTGTGGAAAGCTGGATCACATTAACTTCCCAATATTCCAGCCTAGCACCCCTGACCCTGCACCAGCGAAGAATGAACCCTCTTTTACTTCTCAAGAGGGTGAAGTAGAAACAGAGAAGCTAAAGGACAAAGAACCTCAAACACAAGGTGAAAGTACTAGTTTAAGTCTGGCCTTCAGTCTGGGTCAATCCACTGATAGTTTGGGAACATATCCAGCTGAACCTCAAGCAGGGGGAGATAATGGAGATGCTCCTGGACAGGGTTCAGAAGACAAAGGGGAAAAGAGGCCAAGTTTAGTGGACCGTCAAGCATCCACTGTAGAATATCTCCCTGGCATGATGCACTCAAACTGTCCAAAAGGTCTTCTTCCTAAATTTTCCAGCTGGTCACTTTTAAAGCTTGGTTCTGCAAAATCATACAATTTCCACACTGGGTTAGATCAACTTGGTTTCATTCCTGGGACAAATTACCTGATGCCTTGGGACATTGTAATCCGAACGAGGCCTGAAGACGAAGGTGATCTAGACACCAATTCCTGGCCAGCTCCGAATAAATCTGTCCCTGGAAAACGAAGTGGAGTGGCAATGGGAAGAGGCCGTAGAAGAGATGATATTGCAAGAGCATTTGTGGGTTTTGAATATGAGGACTCGAGAGGCCGCAGATATATGTGCTCAGGCCCTGATAAAATAATGAAAGTATTAGGCAATGGACCTAAAGAATCAGCAGTTAAAGCTCTTAACAGTGACATGCCTTTGTATATGCTATCGCCGTCACAAGGGCGAGGACTTAAACCTCATTATGCACAGCTCATGAGACTGTTTGTTGTGGTTCCTGATGCACCTTTACAAGTTATATTGACGCCTCAGGTAATGTGTACTGTACTTCTCATTATTTTTTTTTTTTATACTGCTGTTATGATCTATTATTTTATAAGACTTGGAGAGGTGACTAGAATAATGCCATGTAAACATTTGTTAACATTTCTAATATATTGATCGTAAGTGGTGTATCCAGGTCACTCTATTTTGAGAGGTATAGTTCTTCTAAAGTAAGGGAATATAATTTTATTTCAAATAAGGCACATTGTTAAAATGTGTGTGTACAAGCTTTTGTTTGCTTTAAAATGGTTTCTTTCTCCATACAAGTTAATAAGAATGCTAAAGTAGGCTGATGTAGTTTAGAGGAATGTCATTTACAGTTGTTAATGAGCTCTAAATAATTGCAGAAGTGTCTCAAAACTGATTGCCTAAATAACTTAGGTCCTTACTCCTAATAAAGGACAAGTTTAAAAAAAAATTAATGCACATCTTTTTTTCGGGTAAAAATATATGCATTTATTTATTTTTTTTACACTGCAGCCTGTAAGGCATTGCCTGCATGTTTACTCTAAATCAGCTGTCTGCCTGTACTTCCTGTGAAGAAAAGAGGTTAACCACTTAAGCCCCGGAAGATTTTACCCCCTTCCTGACCAGGGGGTTTTTTGCGATTCGGCACTGCGTGACTTTAACGGACAATTGCGCGGTCGTGCGACGCTGTATCTAAACGAATTTGGCGTCCTTTTTTCCCACAAATAGAGCTTTCTTTTGGTGGTATTTGATCACCTGTGCGATTTTTACTTTTTGCTCTATAAACAAAAAAAGAGCGTAAATTTTGCAAAAATAGCAATATTTTTCACATTTTTTTTATATGAAATTCCCCCCCAAAAAATGTAAAAATCAAACTTTTTTAACATTTTCGGCCAATTTGTTTTATGCTACCTATGTTTGGTAAAAAAAATCGCAAAAAGCGATTGTTTTTTTTTTACCGCGTAATGGCGGCGATCTGCGATTTTTTTTTTTTTTTTTTTTTTTTTTTTTTTTATTATTGCGGCGGACAGATCGGACCCTTGACTGACATTTTTGACACTTTTGGGGTTACCAGTGACATTTCTACAGTAATCAGTGCTATACATATGCACTGCTACTGTAAAAATACACTGGCAGTGAAGGGGTTAACTTTTTTTGAAAGGGAGGGGCTATGTGTGTCCCTAGGGGCGTGCTTTCTACTGTGATTGGCTGTGGCTTCAGATGTATGAACAGTGATCAACGGTTCTACATAGAACCGTATGATCATCCTTCATACACAGGGGAGAATGACAGGCAGCTTGTTTACACAAGCCGCCTGACTTTCTCCCTCTCCCCCGACGATCGCAGAGTGACCGGCGGACATCGGGTCCGCCGGTCACACGCGCGGGGGGTTGTGCGTGACCGCGCCTCCGGCGGCGCACGCTCGCTCCCTAGACCCTCACAAGCTAGCGACGTAGACCTACGTCGCTTTGCCTGTGAGGGGCTGACTGCCGATGTAGATCTGCGTTAGGCAGTCAGCAAGCGGTTAAAGAGTAACTCCACTTTGTTGAGATAAAAACATTCTCCTCTGGGTGATCTATGTACATTACAAGGATTATAACAAACTGTTGCAGATTCCTACCTTTTTGATATTCTGCCCTGCAGGGCACTGAGGAAATCTGCTGGGCCTGCATCCCTTTAGACGTGTTCCTATTAGGAGTATCTCGCCAAAAATGAAATTTTTATTGCAGGGGATGCCAGAAATCTGGCTTGTATCCTAGGCAGACTTCTGGGAAAATTGGTGAGCCAATCACACAAGCAGGAAATTATGTTTCTGGGGTGTGGTCAGTACACATTCTGTGTACAGAACACCTCCAGGTAGCCATATTGCATTGCAATTTCAGAAAATTACAGAGCTGCAGATTGAAAAGTAATTTTTAATAACATTTAATTGCAATATGACTTGTGTCGCAATTGTATACGCTATATTTATTTATTTTCTTTATTTGATTTTTTTTTTTTTCCCCACGAAAGTGGAATTACCCTTTAAGGTATAGCCAGTTAGCGAATTGTAGGAAGAATCGATGAAAGAGAAGAGCACTCACTGGTGCCCTCCTAGTTCATTGAGAACTACAAGCCGTCAACTGCACTGGCTGAACTCTGTGAACTCTTTTCAAATTGTCAGAGCAGGTGCAGGGAGAAGATCTCCGGCCCGCTGTCATGGGGGTTGGAATCAAGAGGAGAGCTGCAGGAGCAGGAACATGTTCCCAAAGGTGAACTTATTCTTTAACTTTGCACTGACACCAGAGATTCACAAGTAACTGCGGGAAGAATGAATGAGCTGTGTGCCCTCTCACCAGTGCCCTTGTAGGTAATTGAAAACTACAAGCTAGCCGACTTCAAATTTGCGCGATTATCAGTGCATCTTTGGAGTCCGACTTTGATATGACTTTTAATTTAATTTTGATAAGACTTTTACACTCTTTGGCATTGAAGCCATGTCAAAGTCGGATCAAAGTAGTGCAGGAACCTTTTCTGAAGTCGCAGCAACTCCAGTAGTGTCAGTTAGAACGGCTCCTATAGAGGTGCATGGCATTCCATATGCCCTGCGACTTTGGGCCTCACAAGTCAGATCCAAGTCAGGGGGGGGGGGCAGGTACCTAGTTTGACAGGTACCCGCTCCCACTTCTGCTCGGAGCGCCGCGGGCGCCCTGCACGGAAGTTCTTCTCCCCCTCCCTCCCTGCAATCTTCTGGGACATGTCAGAGGTCCCAGAAGATTGCCGGCCAATCAAGACGCGCAGTGCGTACCCGGCTGTGAAGCCGCTAACTGTCACAGCCGGGTGCCCACACCAGTGATGTCGGCGCCGCCAAGACCAGAGGGAAGAGGATCGAGGCTTCGGGCGGCCGCATCGCTGGACCGTGAGACAGGTGAGTGAAAAGGCTGGAACTCCGCTTTAAGAATTTTTCATTGCTGAATATTTGCAAGCAATAATGCACAAATGCTGGAAGCACCATTACCTTCTAAGCATCAGAAACGGGGATTTTTTTTTTGTTGAGTATTCTGTAGCATAATCTTATAGCGGAGTTCCACTCATTTTTGTGTTTATTAAAAGTCGGAAGCTTCAAAAAGTGTAGCTTCTTACTTTTACGGCCGCCCCAAAGCCTCGCTTCTCTCCCTCTCCTTTCTCCCTTTCCTCTCCACTGCGCCAGCATTGCAAGTGTGGGAACTTGGCTGTGACAACTCGCGGCAATCTTCTGGGACCTCTGACGTGTCCCAGAAGATTGCAAGGAGGGAGGGGGAGAGGAGAACTTCCGCTCGAGCCACCTAGGCATATTTGGGAAAGAGGAGTGCTTAAAACGAAACTTCCTCTTTTGAGTAATGTCCCTTTTGCCTTATGGGACATTTGAAATAGTGGAGAGTACCTCACCACCTCATTAAAAATGTGTTTTTCACCTTCAGACAAATACAGGCAACAATGACGTTACAGTATTTGCATTGCACCCATCCATCCACCCTGTTCACTTTATCCAGTCATTTTTGACCTAAAGCATTTCCTTACACACCCAGTCAAGTTTGCTGTTTGACGCATGCAAACAAAAGGGAGTACTAAGATGTTTCTGATTGGTACCAGTTTGATTCAGGTCTGCTTTCAAATTTTTCTGTTCAAATTTTTAATGTTATTGGCGATAAAGTAAGCTAATAGAAAATGATATGGCACAATTCTTGTAACTCTGAGGTGCTCTCAGGATTCTAGTGGCAGGGAATTGCAGGAGTTATACATTGAGTTAACATGTCTGTTTTAATATGAAGTTGCTGTTTTGCTGGATAATAGCTAATGAATTTATTTCATTTGTTACCTTTCATGGGGATAACATGGAGACTGCCAACACTGACCTCTCCTGAAAATACTAGTTGCATAGTTGTCATTTTCATGTCATTGTCATTCACTTTCTTGCCTTAATACCTTGAGTCACTTACCCAGAAAAAATATAGAATATAAAACTTTGTGACCTTTTTTTCCTGTGTTCTGATCTGCAAAATGTTTCCCAGAACAGTAACTTAAAATGTATTATAATGAATAGGTCCACACAAGAGCCAGGCAACCATCATATTCGGAGGGAGATTTAATTCTGTATTTTGCTACTGACATTTTTGCTTTAAAGTCGTTCTGAAGCTACAACCTTTTTTAAAGTGAATGCATTCCCTGCATTAAAGCGGAGTTCCATCCTGAAAAAAAATTTTTAGATAAAAATACCCCCCGGCTAGTGCATTTAAGCAACGATAGCCTCTGAACTGTCCCCTGTTTCACTTACCTTTTAGAAGAAATGCTTACCTTGAAAATGTCTTGTCCAGCGCTGCCATCTCAGGTCTGGGCAGCTGAAGCCGGAGCGTCCTCTTCGGTGACGTCGGAGTCCCAGAATGTCCTGCACCGGCCCCGCTCGTCACTTCCGGTGCAGGCGAGTCATCCCTGCACAGGTTCTGGGCATGCCCAGAAGCTGTTTAGCAGGGAATGACGACCCTGCATCGGAAATGACCAGCAGGGCCGGTGCAGGCCCATTGACTCCTGGGATCGATGACGTTCATCTCCCCGGAGTCAATGCAAGGAGGAAGTGACGGCGCGGGCCGCGGCCGCAGAGGGAGGAAGAGGAAGGAAGGTAAGTAAGTATATTTTCTTTAAAAACAAGGTAAGTGAATCAAAAAAAAAAAAAAAATTAATTATCCAATTCTTTTTCAGGTAATTTAGAGCAAGCGGACGGGGAAAAGTTGATTTTTGAGGGTGGAACTCCGCTTTCAGCCACTTTGCTGGGTCCTTACTTAGGTTCTGTATCAATTCCCTTTGTGTGCCCGTCTGCAGTTGTTCTCCTCTGTCTTTCTCTTCTCACATGAGGATCGGGCAGGAGTGGCAGCCATTGGCTTCTGCTGCTGTCGATCAAATTCTGTTAGCGGGGACAGGGCTGAGCAGCACTGTGTGACTGTGGAGAAACACAGCCCGTCTCGGGACATCTGCCCCCATAGCAAGCCACACCGAAGATAAGGTGTCGTAGTATATTGATCTTCCTGCTCTCAGGAAACTCCTTGCCCATACAATGTACACGCAGATGGCTATCCTGAAGGTCTGCAGGAGCCTAAGTTTGAATCCACGATCTGCTGATCGCAGTTGCAATGCTCTTCTTAAAACAAAATAATAAATGCACATTTTTTTTATATTATTTATGGTGATCTTATCTGTTGACTTGTTACAAATGCTACTTTAATGCCTATTTCTATCATCCCTTTGTGGCAGAGTTTTGTTTTGTTCTTAAAGCGGAGCGCCAGGCTCCTTCAGAAAAAATTAAAGCGTTGGTTACGATAAAAAAAAAAAAAAAAAAAAAAGATCATGTTCCTTTAAAGCATAAATGACAGCACAGTGCTTGTGCTGTCATTTGGCCCCTTCCATCACCTGTAATACCTGGCTGATCCTGCCTGGTTTTGCCCCCCTCCCCCCCCCTGTGAACTGACCACTGTGTACCATGGCTGCTGAGCCCTAACACCGTTGTCAGTTTACGTGCCTCAGTCATCCGCTGCCCTGCTCTGTTCTCCTGTGTCCTCCTCTGTCTGCCTCCCCCCCCCCCTACCCTCCCTGCATGCTCTTTCTAGCACTGTTCCGAGCATTGCAAACATTACTCTTTCCAATCACTGCCAGCCCCTCTGCTAGGATAACATGTAGTATATACTGTGTGCCGTTTTGTAAAATTCATCTTCTAAATACCTTAATCCTTTTCCCCGATCAGCGGTCACGTGACCGCCCGTCGCTCTCTTCCCCCAATGTAAACCCTACATAGGGAGCCCACCAGAAATCGGAGGGAGATCTCGGCCCCTTCCTCTGTTGTACATACATCAGAGAAAGAGAGCGACGGGCAGGTATTTACAAGATGAATTTTACAAAACAGCATACAGTATATACTACATGTTATCCTAGCAGAGGGGGGCTGGCAGTGATTGGGCCACCATAGGTCAGCAGCTGCAAATACTGTAGCTGCTGACTTAATATTAGTACACTTACCTGTCCAGAAATCCAGCAGTGTCTTCACCCTAGTCAATTTTTCAGTCTCCTCTCGGGTGCTGCTTTCACCGTTTCGGAGACAGGTACCCACTCCCAGCAAAGTCACCCGGAAGTGGGAGCAGGTACCTGTCAAAACCAGATACCCGCTCCACCCCCAAAAGGTGCCAAATGTGGTGGGGAGGGGGCAAAGAATCGGAGATTCCCCTTTTGAGTGGAGCTCTGCTTTAAATATTCTATCAGCTTGGACAGGGCTTCTGTTTTGACACCTGTGCAAAGTCTGTAGCTTCTTTGTGGCAACTGTACATAACTGGCTATTGCTTGCTTACTTATGCATCAGGTTGCTGAGATATTAAACACAGCAATGTATTTTTTGGCCTCATTTCCAGCTTTGTAAGCCAATGTTTCTACTGTTTCTACATTTAACGTACTGTATTCTTGATATGAAATAAACCTACATTTATTGGTGTATTTTTATATTTTTAGGTGCAGCCTGGATCACCTCCCTGTTCAGTTTTCTTTCCTGAAAAGCAGGAAATCACCTTGCCATCCGATGGATTATGGGTTTTGCGATTCCCTTACTCTTATGTGACAGAACGAGGACCTTGTTACCCTCCAAAGGAGAACCAGCAGCTGATCAGTTACAAAGTTATGAAAGGCATATTAAAGGCTGTCACAATGTAACACATTCATGGAATATATGAAATTAGATTTATTTGGTTATACATAGACTGCACTTTTTTTTGCTCTGCACTTGATGAGCCTACATTAATTACCGTATGTTCTTCTGTATTATGTTATGTCTGTGATTTAATAATCACTTGGAACTTTTGTTATTGTGGTTCTCGTATATCCCCAAGGGTAGGTTAATGCTGTGCTAAAGTAACCATTTATCTACCTACAAATATAAAATCAGGACTGAGTAAAATGTGAATATTGGCAATTACTTTGTTGTCCATTTTTTAAAATACAGTTTCACTTACTGAATTAGGGTCGGGAACCGGATGCACATTAGTGTACTGCATTGGATAATTGCTTGTTTTAAAGCAAAATGAGGAAATAAAACAAATGTCACTGTAAAATTTCTTGAGATTGGTAACAAATCTCATATATTATATTGGTAAATTGTTGCATTTTATAGGTTGCAACATATTGAGGTTAATTTATTAGAGTGAACTAATTCTGTTTGGGTTAAACAAGAAATATTTAGGAAATACTCCTATTTTTTTTTTAGTTTTTTTTTTTTTTTTTTTTATTTCTCTACATGTTTGGATATTTGACGCTAATATAGATTAAAGTCATCTGATTTTTAATTGGCTTTAGTAAATGTGCAGCATGATCTTTTAAAGTATGGACCTTCATTTGTGTCAATGCCCTCTAACTGAACATCTTTTTACAGGGCAAATCATGCACATTTTTTCAGTTTTGGATATATGTATATATAATATTTGTGTGTGTTCTTTAACATGCTTGTGTAAAATATATAAATAAATCATATTTAAGATTTGACTGAGGAACTGATGTTTCAAAAGAATATGGCTCCATATTCCATCTTATTGGATAGTAGGGCTAAGTACTGGGAAGTTTACTAATTATTATTTACCCGTACAGCTGGAGATCTCCCATTTTAAAAGGTCATACAAAAAGGTCTCCAGCTATTTGGGCAAGTCTAGATCCTTGTGTGTTATTGCAACATAGGAGAGAATGGCTTCCTACTTAGTTTATTCCTCGGTTTCCATGTAGATTTGCAACTGAGACTTATGTTTTTATTTTAAAGTAGAAAATAATTTATAGGACATATTTACTAACTGGTAGGTGCTTAGTTGTAGAGAGGGGCTGCCAGAGCAACTAGAAATTACAGCTTGTATTTAACTTCTGTATAACTGTTATTTTTTAAAGTTGGAATATAGTTCAAAAAGAATCCCTGATACCCTACCCAGTTCGTAACCCATATTCAGGGTAAGATGTGAACCAGGGCCGTAGATATTTCTTTTTGCGCCGCATTTGGCACTAATGCATTGTTTTTTGTTTACAAAAGATTTTTATTAGAAAGTCATAGAAAACAACACAGGTCATACCATATAGAAAAATACAAAAATATACAGTGTATATAAAAATAGTGCACGTATCAAAAGGACATTGGTCATGATATAAATGCATATCAAACAGACAGCAACAAGCAGAAGATCTTAATCATCATAGAAGATATAACATTGGCATCATGAGGTACAATAACAACATTCATTGAGCATCCCAGAAATCCCATTTGGCATGAAATATCGGCATTGAACCATGCAGAGAGTGATAAATTCTCTCTGATAGTTTGATGCATTCCATTCTAGAAAGTGCCTGAGACCATAATAGGGTGTCTGATCATCCAATGGATGGAGCACATCAACGTGTGGATCAAACTGGAAGTAGAGTTGGGAACACCTGGGATTTTTGTAAAAAGTAGACAAATTTTTGGCGAGAGAGAGAGAATGAAGAACCTAACATTTTAGATATGAGCCTGATCCCAAATAGGCTGCCGGTGACTGCAGCTCCAAAAGAGATGGAGTAGATTTCCCTCCTTGAGGCAACCCCTGTAGCATAGAGGAGATACTGAACCATAAAAGGAGTGCACCAAGGAGGGGGTTAGATACCACCTCGTAAAGAGCTTGAGAGGAGTCTCTCTGCATGCATTAGAGGGTGAGCATTTACGCAGGTTGGACAACATATGATGCCATTCAGGGACTGAGAAAACACAATTAAGGTCTTGTTCCCACTTCATCATATATTTATGTTTATCCTGGAGTGTGAGAGTAATCAAATGTGAGTATAATAATGATATAAGACCTCTACCTCTAGGAGAGGAGGAACAAATGTTCTCAAAAACTGTGAACGGTGGATTCAACGATAGAGCCTTGCGACTGAAAAAATGCTTTTATTTGGGCATAGTGTTCTAGTTCCGAGCTAGGGAGTTTATGCAGGTTAACTAGTTGCTCAAAAGTACAAAATATATTACCTACAGATAGCGCTTTAAAGTTTACCAAGTTTCTAGATAACCATGGAGTTAACTCAGCTCCGTTCAACGGGAAAGACGGGGAGCCTATATGGCCCAAATAGGATGTCAAAGGAAACACCTAAGAAACTAATTTAAGGGGAGCCTTCAGTTTTGACCACATCCGGTATAAGTGATTGATTATTTTGTTAGGAAATGAGCTATAACTAACCGAACGTGAACCATTCCAAAGAATAGCATGAAGGGAAATCGGGGCAACTGAGGCGTGTTCAAAAGATAGCCATGGAATGCTATTTTCGGTGGCACTCCATTGCGCCATCTGCAACAGTTTAGCTGAGAGATAGTAGGACCATAGATCCGGGAGACCCAGTCCACCAAGGGATTGAGGGGCATAAAGGATTTGATTATTATATCTAGATCTTTTACCATTCCAGACAATTTCGATATTTCCCGCTGAAAAGAGACGACATGAGACTTAGGCACATTGACCGGGAGTGCTCTAAAAAAAAATAAGATCTTTGGCAGTATAATCATTTTTATAGCTAAAACTCTACCCAGAAATGATATATGGTAAGTAGAACAAGTTTTTAATAATAACCCTAGTTTTTTAAATATTGGAGGGAAATTTGATATGAATAAAGAATCATAGTGAGGAGTGATCTGAACCCCCAAGTATCTAAATGATCTAGTACACCATGAAAATGAAAAAAGCTTTCTTATGGAAACTTGCATCCAATTTGGTAAGTTGATTGGCATAAGAGAGCATTTGGAAAGATTAACCCCCAAACCTGACATGGATCGAAATTTCTCCAAACATAGAAACATAGAAACCTAGAATGTGTCGGCAGATAAGAACCATTTGGCCCATCTAGTCTGCCCAATATATCTGAATCCTATGAATAGTCCCTGGCCCTATCTTATAAGAAGGATAGCCTTATGCCTATCCCATGCATGCTTAAACTCCTTCACTGTATTTGCAGCTACCACTTCTGCAGGAAGGTTATTCCATGCATCCACTACTCTCTCAGTAAAGTAATACTTCCTCATATTACTTTTAAACCTTTGCCCCTCTAATTTAAAACTGTGTCCTCTTGTGGTAGTTTTTCTTCTTTTAAATATGCTCTCCTCCTTTACCGAGTTGATTCCCTTTATGTATTTAAAAGTTTCTATCATATCCCCTCGGTCTCTTCTTTCTTCCAAGCTATACATGTTAAGGTCCTTTAACCTTTCCTGGTAAGTTTTTTCCTGCAATCCATGTACTAGTTTAGTAGCTCTTCTCTGAACTCTCTCTAGAGTATCTATATCCTTCTGGAGATATGGCCTCCAGTACTGCGCACAATACTCCAAGTGAGGTCTCACCAGTGTTCTGTACAGCGGCATAAGCACTTCTCTCTTTCTACTGCTTATACCTCTCCCTATTCCAACTCTATTATTAGATGAGGCAGCGACACATGGGGGTTGGACAAAAAACAACAACACATCATCAGCATAGAGACTAATGTTTGAAATATCAAACATGATGTTATTACAAATGAAGATGGCAACCCCTCTAGTTTTATTCTGGAAAGAGGAGCATTTGAATTGTCTTAAAGACTTATCAAAAAATGTAGGATGTCTGTCTGCTGCAAAGTGAGTTTCCTGTAAAAGGAGTATATCAGCGCCTAACCGCTTCTATTGTCTGAAGGCCTTATGTCTCTTATTGGGGGAATTAAACCCCTGGACATTATGTGATAATATTTTAAGACCCATAACTAAAAGGGAGAGAACCACTATCAAGCTGAAACAACTGAAGGTTGGGGTTTAGAATCAGAGACAAACGGACCAGACATGATTTTGGGTGTGCGAACAGGGAAGAAGTCAGGTATAAAGAGGGTGTTAACCCAATCCCACGAGAGGGTGAATGCAACCCAATGATGGGATATGAGCCAGCCCCTATCACAAAAACCCTAAGCCTGTAATTTGACCAAAGTACCAACAATGTCCTTATGAGGACCTGAAAATATGACTTTCTTTTTTTCCGAAAATTGTTCTTGAAACAACAACTAACAAAACATAAAAGAATCATAAAAATGTGGGAATCCGGGCCCCCAAGACCAGGAGTCACAGGCCCCAATAGGTACCCGATCACGGCAGGAGCCCAAACCTCCACAAAACAGCACATAGGGGACAAACCAGCGGGAGGGAAGAGAGAAAAGCTAAAAATACATTTCAACAGTATGCAACTTGTTAAATAATGCCGTCAGAGTGCTACGGTAGAAATCCAGGTGGGCAAAGTCGCCCCAGCATGCCCACCCCAAAATGTAAGGGGTGGACACACAGACGAGGGCCCACCAGAGTCACCAAACAACTGGAATCATGCACCAATTCATCATGGTACATCAAGAAGAGTTCCCATCCTCAATGTGCAGGGTCAGAATGCTCCATCCCTGAAGGGATTGCGCCATCTTCGCTGATCTCTTTTAGTCGCAGGAGTGGACCATGTAGGCGAGGGCCTAGGAGTGATCTGTGGACGAGCTTCTGGTGCAGCATCCATGAGGCCCAGCTTAAAGAGTAATTCCTTTCCTTCTGAAAGATTATAGACCACATATACCGATCCGTTGTGGGGGACTGTGAGCTTAAAGGGAAAGCCCCATCTATACCGGATTCGAGCTGCCTGCAGCACTGAGGTGACTTCCTTCATCTTGCGGCGCCTCCCCAACGTAGCCTGGGATATATCCTGGAAAATTTGGATCCAATTACCCTCCATTAATATATTAGGAGTGTTCCTGGAAGCCTGCAGGATGTCCTCCTTGACCAAGAAGTCCTTAAGACATAGAAAAACATCTCTTGGAGGCTTATCAGGGGGTGGTTTGGGGCGCAGGGCTCTGTGAATCCTATCACAGATAAAGTCAGACTCAAGCTTGTCAGGCAGTAAATCGGGGGCAGTAAATGCAGGGATCAGTAAATGCAGGGATCAGTTCAGTAACTGATTCTGGGATGCCTCTGAGGCACAGGTTATTCCTGCGGTTCCTATTGTCCAAATCTTCCACTTGTGATTGTAATAAGCTATAGTTGTCAGATCAAAACTCAATGTCTTTCCTAAGATCATTGTGGGCAATAGAAAGTTCATCATGCTTGGCCTCTAATAGGTCTGTACGGCTAGAGCAGCGATCTCCTGTGTCAAAGTGTTGGTTGATTTATGAATTTCAGATTGGAATTTATCTGCCAGTTTTTCATATATAGCAGCGAACCCTGCATCCAAATCTGCTTTAGTGACACCACAAGAGTACTCGCGATTCCCAGCCGGTATAGTGGAGGTGGAGGGCGGTGGTGTGGTCTCTGCTTGTGGCGTGGGGAGAGCCTGGGTGCCATCTTGAGACATCCTAGTGACTTCTTTAGTGCGCAGGAGATAAGTTGTCAGGGAGTGCTGTGGAGGGCGTCCCCGGTTCTTTTTCTTCGCTGACGGCATGCACAAGGTATTCCCACGGGGGTGTTGAAGGTAGCGGGCTTGAAAATTGTAGAAATGGCCCCACGGATCTTGCTAATCCCTCTCCCCTCCGACGGAGCTGAGACTCTAGCGACCGTCCAGCTTCGCGCCGCGCATGCGCCCCATGCATTGTTATTTTAATACTGCTACCTGTTGTTACTCCACCTAGAGCATCGCCCGGGCTGTAGGCTTGGCTTGGGATGAGGGAGACTCTGGCTGACAGTGATCTCGTCTGTCTGCTTTGCCTCCACACCTCCTCTCTAGTCCAAACTGAGACTCCAGAGACATGTCTTGACTTGTCCAGCCAGTTACAGAAGCTTCCTGGGGGACAGCAACACTGAGAGCAGAGCGGGAGGGAGTGGGCAGCACATATCCTGCCCACTGACACACATGATCGTCTCCTCCTCTCTTCGAGCTGCCACTTCCTGCCTTTTGAGTCTGAGTGCTGTTAGCTCAGCTGAGCCTGCCTGTCTGCTTGCCAAGACCACGTGGAAGGATCATCTCAATTTTTTCTGAAGTGCTGCTTTGCTGTGCTGGAGTCTGGACCTTAACCTTAACTCCAGGAGGACAGATCACCAAAAACCACCAGGTGTTTCTCTGTGTGCTGTGTTCTAGATCTGAACTTCAACCATGGATCAAGTTCAGGGCTGCTAGAACAGTTGGAGTTCAGTTTTTTTCTTCTGTTCTTTTATAAACTCTTTCATAATATCTCTACTTATCCTCCTCTTATTTCATGCTTTTCAATGCACACCTCAGTCTCAACATTAGAGTGTAAAATAGGTGTAAGGTTGATGATCTCTTACAAAAGCCAATCCTGCCATTCTGAATATAAGCACAGTGGGCAGGATGGATTTTTTTTTTTTTGTTGTTGTGTTATCTATTTTATGACAAAGATTGGCTCTGAAAAAAAGGAAGGAGAACTACAAATGAACAGGCTCTCTCTCCCCATGTATGTGCTATCTGCACATTCACATAACAGTGGGAACATTCTGAGATTTACCCTTAGCTGTATGGAGTGCTGTGCTACTACATTTGAATGCTGCCCTGAAGGTTATTAATCCCTATATAAATGTATGCTGCTAGCCTGCTACATTGTAATCCTGCTGAGGAAGTTGTTGACCCTTTTTCCATGCGATGCTAGGCCTACTGGTCTTAGCTTAAAGTGGTAGTAAACCACAAAATATCTTCTCCCTGAAAGTTAATGGCATAATGTGCTAGTTTGCGTCGAATACATTATTATTATTATTATTATTATTATTATGATTATTTTTATCACTTTATTTTTGTGTGGCTCTTTTGTTCTATATTTGAATGTATTCTGTGTTATATATCTCACAGCAGAGCAGAGTCGCTGCTTATATCACCAATTAGTGGTGGTTTTAATAATGCTGTTTTTCCAAGTGCAGTTTCAAATTTTTTAATTTTATTTATATACAGTAAACCCCCGCTCCATCGCGGTTCAGTTTTTGCGGTCCCGGTATATTGTGTTTTTTTGTAATGTTATTTTACTATATAAATCATTACAAATTTAATATTTTTGTGTTTTCCATAGCTCTTGCTATGTCTCTCAGTATCTTTTATGTGTTTAAATGAGTTTCTATTGTTTTAAAAGTGTGTTTAAAGACCTTAAAATGCTTTTACACGTACAGTGACAGTAAAAAAAACATGCCTACAATGCATTTTAATAGGGTTTTTCTATTTCGCGGATTTTCACTTTTCGCGGCTGGGTCCAGAACGTAACCCCCGCAATGGAGGGGGGTTTATTGTGTGTGTGTGTGTGTGTGTGTGTGTGTGTGTGTGTGTGTGTGTGTGTGTGTATATATAATATATATTGTGAGGGATTAGCTCGGTAGCGAGAGAGGGTGACCCCTTGGGGGGGGTTCGTTACACAGAGAGATAACCGAGGAGTAGTTGAAAACAACAGTCTATGGTTTATTCTTGCAATTTTCTTCACACAAGTGCAAGCATCAAAAACAGCATTATTTGAAAACAAACATAAAATAAACCCTGGCCACTGTGGGCGTCTACCTTCACACACAGGAACCTACCTAGGGAGTCTGTCCCAACCTACTGCT
The DNA here is from genome assembly GCF_965119305.1 of Pelophylax lessonae. Lineage (NCBI taxonomy): Eukaryota > Metazoa > Chordata > Amphibia > Anura > Ranidae > Pelophylax > Pelophylax lessonae. The sequence continues at coordinate 388,491,011 of NC_138769.1, read as the reverse complement.
GGGCAGACACTGCTGATCCTACAGCAGTCAATCAATAGTCCATTTATTTTCTCTTCACACAGAAAATGTCCATTTGTTTTTCTTCACACAGAAAAAGTCCATGACCTCACCTTGAGAAGTCTTCAGCTGACTGCTCTCCTCAGCTCACACAGCCTCAGGAGGCAGCAATCAGCAGTCATCCTCTGGATAACTTATAGAAGCCTTAATTGCCTCATGCTGAATAGCTGAAGCCTTTTCAACATCCTTACACCTTTCTGGCTACCTCTGCAGCCGACACCCTATAGTAATTGGTGAATTGTCTAAACAACGCAGAGATGTATCTCCCGTCTGTGACAACACCCATAGATTTACCTGACTTCCTGTCACAATATATATATATATATTAGGGCTGTGCATCTTCACTTACCTCACGATTCGATGCGATTACGATTATTAGGGTCGCGATTCGATACGATTCGATTCCGCAATGCATCACGATTATTGCCCAATGCCCATGCCCAGCCCACTGCCCAATGGTTTTCAAAACTTTATCAAAAAAAACAATCAAGCAGTCACAAATAAAAGAATCCTTTTTATTTTCATTTACTTCAAAGGACACTTTCCTGGACCCTGTCATGGCCTGCAAGCCCTGCATACTTTAGTTCACTTGCACTGCAAACATATAGGAAGGTCTGAAAATGCAAACAGCATAGCAGAGACAGACAACAACACTAGTATTTTACTAGAAGTAACAGTAAAATTAGTAAAAAACTGTAGTAGTGCAGTTTACTGCTTCATAAAAGAAAATATTAATATAAGCCAGGCCTACCACCATTTAAAGTACAACTAAAGGCCAAACTTTTTGGATTTTGGATAAAGTTTGGCCTATAGTTGTACTTTAAGGCAAGCCAAGATAGAAGAAGCCAGCCAGCCAGCCAGCCAAGCTAATATTCTTGTGAAAATGGTCATCATAAATTCCCACAAAACCTTATATATAAATCCTTTTATGTGAATATGCATTGCAATAAATTCCAGGTGTGCCATAACCTGTCCTCTACAAAACAGAGCACTTCCTGACTAGTAGCAAACATCAAGGGTGAACCTGGCAATAGTGCACTGCTGCATAACTTCCATGTTCACCGAGATGTTTGTTTCCCTCTGCAACTGCCAGTCAACTCAAGTGAGTTGATGGATTGGCTGCTAGAGGGGAGTTACAAATATAAGCTTTAAACTTATCAATTCACTTATGTCACTTTTATGTCACTTACTTTACAGAAAACGTTACCTGTCCTGCAGACAGTCTGTCTCTACCACGATTAAACCCAACTGAAGCCAAGCCAAAGCCACCATTAGAGGAAGGAAAACCCTTGACAGAGTAAATCATCAACTGAAGCTTAAACCTTGAGTAAATCTTCATGGGATCACAAAAAAACACACAACACGATTGTCTGCATCAGAATCATGAGAACTGAAGAAAGGTTTGGCATTGCCACACTGGTACAACTCAAGGCATATAGGTTAGGTCAGGTTTGTGTGTATTTGTGATCCAGTAAAGATTTAATCAAGGTTTTACGCTTCAATGTTTGATTGATTTAATCTTTCAAGGATGTCCTTTCCTGTACCGTGGCTGCCTGGCTTGCCTTCAGTTGTCTAGATACACTTTTACCTTTAGTATTTGTTTGGTTGAGGGAACCCCCTACACTTGCTATTGCTACAGAGTACAACAGACCAGCAGACAGACATGCGTTGCAATAAATTCCAGGTGTGTGCCATAACCTGTCCTCTACAAAACAGAGCACTTCCTGACTAGTAGCAAATATCAAAGGTGAACCTGGCAATAGTGCACTGCTGCATAACTTCCATGCTCACCGTGATGTTTGTTTCCCCCTGAAACTGCCAGTCAAGTGAAGTGAGTTGATGGCTGCTAGAGGGGAGTTATACAAATATAAGCTTAAGCTTAAATAATTATCAATTCACTTATGTGAATGGACTATTTTTGAAAACAAGCCATTCTCCATCTCTCCAGTGCCAGAAAAGCTGTAAAAAATATAAAATGTTCCAGGTTCACTGCGATTGTGTTTGCCCCTGCCATTGCCAGTCAACTAAACACAGTGTGTGTGTGTGTCGTGACAACTCAAAAGCTTATACGCAGCCTCAGCATCAACTCAACACACACACTCACACACTGTGTGTGTGTGTGTGTGTGTGTGTGTGTTGAGTTAATGCTAGAGCTGCGTTATAAGCTCTTGAGTTGTCACGACAGTCAGTCAGTCACGTTACAGAAAGAAAACTTTACCTGCACTGCACTGAGCAGCACTCTACCATGTCGATTACCTCTGTAACTGAAGCCAAGCTAGCCAACAAGCCACCATTAGAGGAAGGAAAATCCTTGAGAGAATAAATTGTAAACTGAAGCTTAACCTTGAGGAAATCCTATGGGGGTCACATTCACAAACTCACAAATATAGTATATTACACAAGAATCCACAATTGGTGTTTGTGATCCAATAAGATAAGATTTACTTGAGGTTAAGCTTCAAATGTAAAAGTTATTTCTCTCAATGATTTTCCTTCCTATAATGCTGCACCGTGGCTGGCTTAGTGTCAGTCAGTTGTCTAGAAGAGAAAATACACTTTAATATTATTTATTTGGTTGAGGGTTAAATGAACCCCTGCCTACTTGCCTAGACACTTTTAGTGTGAAGCAACGGAACGGATTATGGATTGGAAATGGACACATTGGACAGGACAATCTTCAAAAACAAACCATCAGTGCTATAAAGCTATAAAACAAGACTGGTGATGTGACTGACTGGTGACTGGCGGCAGACTGAATTAGTAATTACTAATTCATTAAAAACATGAATTAGTAATTATTTCAGTGCTTAGCATTTGGGAACATGTAGGTTTTTCTGTAAGAACACTAGATGATCCACATGCTCAGGTTTAAGACTGCTTCTTTTCGCTGTTATAACATCTCCTGCAGTAGAGAAAACCCGCTCTGCAGATACACTTGTACCTGGGATACACAAGTAGTGCTTTGACAGCTGAGAGAGGAGGGGGAATATGACCTCATGCTCACGCCACCATTTTAAAGGGTCCTCAGTGAGAGGCAGAGGTGGGGCTTTACAATATTTTTCCATTTCGTCTTCTGCCTTGGCATAGGGGGTCTTAGGTTCTATTGCACCATCAGTGAAAGACTGCCCCAGCAAAGTCATGAGCAGCGATGTTGTGGCCTTTTTTTTGGGAGGAGAATGGCTGTCCTCAATGGGTGTTGTTTCTTCTTCCACAGTTGCTTTTTCCCTAGGCACTTCATCCACATTTGTCCTTCTATTAGATGTAATCTGTGTGTTTGAACAAAAGATAATAGTATAAGAAGAGCTGAACTGACTAAGAGTGTGATTCATTGATGAGGTGTGGGAAACTGCACGGTAATCCATACCATACAGTTCCACTTCCCACACCGCATCAGTGAATCAGGGCATGTTATTACACAACACAATGTAGCTGAGCTTCTAGCTGTCTGGCAGGAAACATGATGAAATTCTAATTACCTCCAAAGATGCAGCCTCCTCAGTCACTCCTCTGTATATCTCCGATCTCTCCTCCTCTGTGAGAATAAAAGGCAGTCCTTTAAAGCGAGGATCCAAAGCAGAGGCTGTATGAAGGATCTTCTTCTCTGCCTCACTGCTGTACCTCTTCAGGAGATCTGTTTTGATGGCATTCTTGATCTCATGGGTCATGGCTGTGTCTCCCATGGTGTCTGTCATGCTCTGGAGCAGTTGTGCATTTAGAGGGGCAATGAGAGACACTGTTGGGTTGCGCTCTTCTGACATCAGCAAGGTTGCATCCTTCATTGGCTTTAATGCACTCACAGCGTCCTCTGCATTTGACACATCTGTTTCATTGAGAGTGCAGAGATCAGACTCTCCTTTTCTGACTTCTGGAGACAGCAAGGTGGCACAAACTGCAGGTTGTTGTTCTAAGAACCTCTCGACCATGTCATATGCGCTGTTCCATCTTGTTGGCACATCAGTTATTAGCTTATGATTCTTCAGGCCCAGACATTTCTGTTTCTCTTTTAGACAGTGGCTTGCTCTAGTGCTGCGATGGAAGAATGTGGATATTCGTCGCACTCTGGCGAGAAGCCTGGAGAGCGTGGCCCCTTTCAGTGCCCGCTGACATGCAATATTGAGTGTATGGGCAAAACATTTAACATGAGGAAATTTACCAACTTGAGCTGCAACTATCATGTTCGCCACATTGTCGGTCACAAGCACTACAGATTTATCAGACAGCTGCCATTCTTCCACAACACGAGACAGTAGCTCTGCCAGATGAGCACCTGTGTGAGACTCATAAATGGCTCTTGTTTGCAACACATGTGATAAGACCTGCCAGTCCTTAGTAACGTAATGTGCTGTTATTGTAACATTGGACTCCGTTGTGACTGACGTCCATGAATCACACGTTATTGCGACTCGACTGGCTTGGTTCATTGACGCAAGTACCTGAGCTTTGGTGTCGTGGTAGAGTGCAGGTATAACGTTTTCTGTAAAGTGCCTGCGTGATGGGATCTTATAACGTGGCTCTAACGTCTTCACAAGGTAGCAAAACCCGGCGTTGTCCACAACTGAGTAAGGCCGTAGGTCCTTGGCAATGAAAGCTGCCACAGCTTTGGTTAGTTTCTTCCCTTTTTCTGAGTTGGGCGGATAAGTTGACAGTATGGCATCAATTCTGGGTCTAGCAGTCTTTCCTTGGCAGTGGTGGCACTGCTGGTAGTGACAGGTGTTACTAACTCAGAGTGAAAATGGCTAACATGGTTTCTCAAGTTCGTAGTATTCCCTAGGTATTTAATTTTTGTGTGACAGGCTATACATACGGCGTGTGTCTTGTCCAACTCACGCTTCCCTGTGTGTTCGTAAAATCCGAAATGTGCCCAGATGTTTGCTCTTAAAACGCTAGGTGCATTTTTTATCTCTCAATCTTTTTCTCCTTCTGCCATATTTACCACCATACTACCACGTATGTGACGGAGACGGATGACGTAAGTTGCCAAACTCTGTCAGTGTTTAAAAAAAAAACAAAAAAAAAAAACTTGTAAACTAAGCCGCAACAAGTCAACCAAGCAACATCTTTCATAAAATATGACTGTCTGTCTGTCAGACTCCCTTGCATGCACTGAGCCAAAACCCCCGGGGCCCCCCCTTACCCCACAGCTGCCTGTGACAGTGACACTGACAGAGACCCCCCTCCCCCCACAGCTGAGCTCAGCTGACTGCAGCCTGACACACTGACAGAGACCTGGGTGGATGTCCCACACCTTCCCCAATCCCCCACAGCACTGACAAACACTGAGAGTGAGTTCCCCCCCCCTTGCCCAGACCCCCACAGCTGACACTGACAGAGACCTGGATGTCCCACACCTTCCCTAATCCCCCACAGCACTGACAAACACTGCGAGTGAGTCCCCCCCCTTGCCCAGACCCCCACAGCTGACACTGACAGAGACCTGGATGTCCCACACCTTCCCCAATCCCCCACAGCACTGACAAACACTGAGAGTGAGTCCCCCCCCTTGCCCAGACCCCCACACTGACAGAGACCTGGATGTCCCACACCTTCCCCAATCCCCCACAGCACTGACAAACACTGAGTGAGTCCCCCCCTTGCCCAGACCCCCATAGCTGACTGACACTGACAGAGACCCCCAGGCCCCCACTGACACTCAGAGAGAGCCCCCTGGCTGTCAGACTGCCACAGCAGAACAGTACCCCCGGGCCCCGACCGACCATCCCCTGTCCCAGGCCCCCCCCATCACAGACATCCCCCAGAGATACAGACGAGAGACCCCCATGAATGATTACACAATTTGTTCGGACATACCTGCTGTGTGACTGTGTGGGTTGTTGTGCACTGCATTGCAGAGGAGGACAGGTGCTGTGCTGCTCTCTGGGCTCGGTGGCGGGCGGCTGGCGTCACTGGCAGTGGCGTGGCGGCTGGGCCTCCAGGGCCTGTCGGCTACGGTGAGGTGACTGGCTGGCTGCGATGGGGACGCACTTGGGGCTCCTCGCTCCTGTGTGTGGAGTGTGGACTCACTGGACTGGCTTCTGGCTTGGCTGGCTGGCTGGCTTCTTGGCTGCAAGGCCGCAGGTGGGACGCCGATACACGCGGGGGATGTCTTGCTGCGCCTCGGCCCGGGTCAAAGAGACGGAAGGGGAGGGGCGGAGCCTTTTTATTAAGCTCCCGCCACTAACCCACCAATCAGCTGCCGATCTTGCGATCTTGTGATTTTTTTTTTTTCCCTTGCGCGATAGGGCGTGGCCGCGGCTGATGACGTCATTTCGTATAATCGATTATGCCGGCAGCCCGCATCGATGCAGAATCGCGAAGGGTCAAATCGCGATGCATCGATCTTTCGATTATATTCCCCAGCCCTAATATATATATATATATATATATCTATATATATATATATATATGCAGATGTAAATAACTGCGCTGGAGCAATAATAGTAGGAGCTGCAGCTTTAGTGGGAAACACTAGAGGCAAATATATGTTGGAAAGCTGCGCTAACAAATGATATAGCAAATATAAGAACAATGGGAATTTGAATACAGTCCAAGTTCATAAAAGAGTATCCAGGTCAAGTGTAATAGTTCAAGGAAGCCTCCAACAGACTCCGAGTAAAAGAAAGTCCACCACCAGAGAGCACTCGGTCAACCGCTGTGAAGCATGCATAAGGGGTATGCGCTTACCAGAAGGATACAGGTTTTAGGCATGGGTATACACCAAATATCCTCAAAGCCAGCTCCAGCGTAAGTCACCTCTCCCACCGAATGCAATCAGGGATAAAAACAGCACCAGCTATCTCGTCCTCATCAAAGCCAAGCAAACATATGCAAGAGAAGAGTGGGGCCACAATAGTGTAGATGGTATATACAATTTAATAGAAAAACAAATGGAATAACACTCACAATAAATCAAAGGATAAAAAGCGTTGAGCAGAATCACAGCCGCCGCCGCCCGACTTCCGGCCGCACAGTGGTGACGTCAGCACGTCTTCCCTACGATCGTTTCGTCAAAACTGACGTCTTCCAGGGGATCACGTCTTCCTCCCCTGGAAGACGTCAGTTTTGACGAAACGATCGTAGGGAAGACGTGCTGACGTCACCACTGTGCGGCCGGAAGTCGGGCGGCGGCGGCTGTGATTCTGCTCAACGCTTTTTATCCTTTGATTTATTGTGAGTGTTATTCCATTTGTTTTTCTATTAAATTGTATATACCATCTACACTATTGTGGCCCCACTCTTCTCTTGCATATGTTTGCTTGGCTTTGATGAGGACGAGATAGCTGGTGCTGTTTTTATCCCTGATTGCATTCGGTGGGAGAGGTGACTTACGCTGGAGCTGGCTTTGAGGATATTTGGTGTATACCCATGCCTAAAACCTGTATCCTTCTGGTAAGCGCATACCCCTTATGCATGCTTCACAGCGGTTGACCGAGTGCTCTCTGGTGGTGGACTTTCTTTTACTCGGAGTCTGTTGGAGGCTTCCTTGAACTATTACACTTGACCTGGATACTCTTTTATGAACTTGGACTGTATTCAAATTCCCATTGTTCTTATATTTGCTATATCATTTGTTAGCGCAGCTTTCCAACATATATATATATATATATATGTGTGTGTGTGTGTCTTTCCCTTGTGTGCTCCTCGGGCTAAAACTGCAGTGCAGAATTTCTTTCGGTCATTGATTCATACTATAACTAGGTATCTGAGATTGTGGGAACTGCTGGCAAAGTTTGTTGATTGAGGTGCTGCCTGGGTGCTAAGTCTTCTATAATTACTGTTGTGTTAGCCTGTTAGGCCCTGACTGTTCACATGTAGCAATTTGGGATTGTGGGCAGAATATCCCTGTCATTCCACCTGCCGCCACACCCAGATTCCAATCCAAATCGCACGGCAATGCTGGAAAAACGCAGCACGTGTGTTTGTGTTCTATTCATTTTTAGTGACACCAAAATGTGGTGTGGTGTGGTTTTGCTGTGATTGTTGAGCGATTTATCACGTAAGGATCCAAAATCACACCATGTTTTGGTGCCACTAAAAATGAATGGAACACAAACACTCGTGCTGCGTTTTGCCAGCATTGTAGTGTGATTTGGAATTGCAGGCAGAATAAAGGGGATACTGCCAGCCCATGATCCCAAATCACTACATGTGAACAGGGCCTTAATGACATTGACTAAGGCTATGATACTGTTGTGTTTCCCGGGTGCACCGCATTCTAAGTATCTTCTCTTTTTCTGTATGTATGGACTCTGCGGTGTCTGTCTACAAAGTACCACTTCTCTTGTCCTGTATGCCTCTTTAACAAAAAATCAGTGTGTGCTTTGCTGCTTCCTTCCACAAGATGGTGCCCTTTGCATCTGCCCAGTAAAGTTGGCTATTACAGTGCACCATCCTGTCGATGGCACTGGCAGGCCTTTCCTTTAGAGAAAAAAAAAAAAGGTCAAAAACAAAATAAAAAGTCAGCAATTACACTGCCTAACACAAAATGGTGCTCTGTCACCACAATAACCAACCCTACTGAGCCAGGTGAAAAGGGCACCATCTTGAGGATGGTAGGGAGAAGCACACTCACTTTGTATCTGTTCAGTTTGCACATTTTAATTAGGTAATAGCCATCCTAACTGAGCAGGTTCTAAGGGGCTCATCTTATTGAATCTCATCAGGCCAGGCTAAATGGATTAGCACTCCTATCAAATTCACTGTTTGGAACCAATGACAACCTTGGAAGTTTTTAGGATGAGCTCTCAAAGAAGAAAAGAGAAACTGGGCAAGTCATTGTAGCTTTGGTAGATTTTTTTTTTTTAATGTCCTCATTATATTCTCTGTTGCTGGGCCACGTCATAAAAACTGAAAGAAGAAAAAATTTAATTTTCAAGAGGATGTGAGAAAATAGAATTAAAGATGTGCCTACTTACTATGGGCATTACATAGTTTTTCCTTTTTCCAAACTTTATGTATTTTGGCGCAAGTTATGTTATTTAAAAAGACTTTTACTTGGTACCTGATGCTGAACCCCCCCCACAGAACAAAAAATTATCTACGTTACTGATGTGAACTATACACTATATTACTAAAAATATTGCGACACCTGCTTTTACATGCACATGGCCTCCCAGTCTTCGTCTGTAGGGTTCAATGTTTAGTTGGCCCACCCTTTGCAGCTATAACCTCTTCAACTCTTCTGGGAAGGCTGTCCTCAAGGTTTAGGAGTGAGTGTGTCCTATAGGAATGTTTGACCATCCTTCCAGAAGTGCATTTGTGAGGTCAGGCACTGATGTTGAAAAGAAGGCCTGGAGCGCAGTCTGTGCTCTAATTCATCCCAAAGGTGCTCTGTCAGGTTGAGTTTAGGACTCTGTGCAGGCCAGTCAAGTTCCTCCACCCCAAACTCGCTCCTCTATGTCTTTATGGACCTTGCTTTGTGCACTGGTGCGCAGTCATGTTGGAACAGGAAGGGCCAACCCCAAACAGTTCCCACAAAGTTGGGAGCATGAAATTGTACAAAATGTCTTAGTATGCTGATGCCTTCCTTAAGAGTTCTCTTAACTGGAACAAAGGGGACAAGCCCAACCCCTGGAAAAACAACCCCACACCGTAATTCCACCTCCACCAAATTATTTGGACCAGTGCACAAAGCAAAGTACATAAAGACATGGATGAGAAAGTTTTAGAGCGCAGACTGCGAGCCAGGCCTTCTTTTCAAACATCAGTGCCTGACCTCATTAATGTGCTTCTGGAAGAATGGTCAAACATTTCCATAGACACACTCCTATACCTTGTGGACAACCTTCCCAGAAGAGTTAAAGCGGTTATTGCTGCAAAGGGTGGGCCAACTCAATATTGAACACTTCGACTAAGACTGGGATGCCAATAAAGTTAATGTGTGTGTAAAAGTAGGATTCCCAGTACTTTTGGTAATATGGTGTATTTACTTCCAAACAGGCATCATAAAGTGCTAGATCATGCTTCTCTCTATTGCAGTTATAGTGCCCAGAATGCAATTGCTAAATCTATCCTTCAACTAAAAAAAAAAAATGCAGCACTTATGGTATAGCAAGATCCAGACGTGTTTCTAAATAGGTGGTTCGGTGTTCTAACCACCTGGTACACTTTCGGTGTTCTAATGAGGATAGCTGCAGGGTCTAAATCCCTTAAGTTAACACAGCAGCTTCAGATTAAAATGGAAAGGTAACTTTTTTTTTTAATTATTTACAAGTGGAGTTATATTTTAATGTGTCTGCTGTTTGGCTGCAGTTTAGTTAATTTGTCCTGCCCAACTTTTGAAGTTGTACCAGGAACACCAACACAGCATGAAATGCAACAGGCAATACTAATCCGTACATATCAAGGTTGTGACTTCAAAAATAGACATTGAAAAAGAATAAAAATTAAAACTGTTTAGAAATTCAGAACCACAAAAAAAAAAGAGAAAGTTAAAACATACACTTTTATTAGAAATCTAGAATCATTCACCAATATATTCTTTAACGATAAGAAAACAAAATAAATATTCTTACGCATATTGTGACATTGGGGAATTGTTAGCTCAGAGGTAGAGCTTCCCAGTGAGTTCAGTCCACTCCATATGTTTTCTTTAAAATGAGCAAGAAAGTTCACAAACAAATTAACTGTCAATTGCAAAACAAAATACTTGAGCCTCTTGGCTCTTTTTTGCCACACAGTTACATCTGGCCTCAAACCTGTTCATCCAGAACAGGGATCCTCAAAGTACGAACCTCCAGCTGTTGCGGAACTACACGTCCCATGAGGCATTGTAAAACTCTGACATTCACAGACATGACTAGGCATGATGGGAATTGTAGTTCCTGAACAACTGGAGGGCCGTTGTTTGAAAAACCCCCTACTCCAGACCATTGCACACAGCTACTTCAAGCTCTTCTGCAGGGCTTTGTCTGTTTCCTCCAGATAATCTTCTTTCCCAATGTACACACCTAACAGCACAAAGTGATACTGGCTCACACTTTGATCACTAGGTCCCCTAGGGTGAGGCCCTCTCATTTCCTGAACAGATACCTCCTGTCTCTTGCGTGGAGCACCAAACTATTCTTAGGTCCTAGATTACAAGGGCGGTAATCACCTGCCAAACACCCTGCTGGTCTCTGGCAAGTCCTGGACACTGGGTTGGAGACTTCTTCCCACCCAAATCACTTTATAGAGCTCTAGACCCTGATCTAGAGAAAGATGAAAAAACATTTTTCTCCGTTCAAAACTGACATTCTGGAGCCACTTAAACTGTATTCTTGGGATCCCTGTGTCCCTTTCTCCAATGTTTTCACAGTGGCATGGCCTTGCATTGGCACCGCACCCCCCCCCCTAGTTTTGACCCAGAAGGGGGTGGAACACATGAGTTTAAACACCTTTATTTGGCACTTCTGTGACAACTACCACCTACATGGCCTCAATCCTGTCTAACATAACTTTTATCCTCAAATGGAAACTTTCCTGTCTCGTGAGCTGATCTTCCCTGTGTCACCCTATATTTGGGTTCTACAGATATCCCCATGCCTTTTTACAGCTGCGCATCCAAAACCACTGTCTACTTTTTTTTCAGGGATCATCCTAGTCGGTTTTACACTTTTTAAGTTACAAAGCACTTTAACCACTTCAGCTCTAGAACATTTACCCCCCTTCATGACCAGGCCCTTTTTTGCAATACGGCACTGCATTACCTTACCTGACAATTGTGCAGTCGTGTGATACTGTACCCAAATAAAAATATACACTGCTCAAAAAAATGTAAGGAACACTTTGAAAACGCATCAGATCTCAATGGGGAAAAAAAATCAGGCCAGAAATCTATACTGATAAGGACTGAGTAATTTGTTAGGAACGAAAAGATGCCACATCATTTGATGGAAATGAAATTGATCAACCTACAGAGAGCTAAATTCAAAGACACCCCGAAAATCAAAGTGAAAAAATTATGCAGCAGGCTAGTCAATTTTGCTGAAATATCCTTGCAGCAACTCAAAATGGTACTCCAGCGCCAGCGTAGGGTTTGATAATGGATCCAAGGATTTCATCCCAATACTTAATGGCAGTCAGAGGGTTCCATTGTCTAGCCTGTAGAGGTCTGTGCATCCCTCCATGGATATGCCCCCCCAGACCTTCACTGACCCACCACCAAACCGGTCATGCTGAACAATGTTACAGGCAGCATAACTTTCTCCATGGCTTCTCCAGACCCTTACATCTCTGTCACAAGTGTTCAGGGTGAACCTGCTCTCATCTGAAAAGTATAGGGCGCCAGTGTCGGACCTGTCAATTCTGGTGTTCAATGGAAAATCAATCAATGCCAATCAAGCTCCACGGGTGCCAGGCAGTGAGCACAGGGCCTACTAGAGGACTTTGGGGCCTCAGGCCATCCTCATGAAGTCTGTTTCTGATTGTTTGGTCAGAGAGATTCACACCAGTGGCCTGCTGGAAGTCCTTTTATAGTGTTCAGGCAGTGCTCATCCTGTTCCTTCTTGCACAAAGGAGCAGATACAGGTCCTGCTGGTGGATTAAGGACCTTCTATGGCCCTGTATAGCCTGTCACTTGGACTCTCCCCAATGCTCTTGAGACTGTATTGGGAGACAGCAAATCTTCTGGCAATGGCACATATTGATGTGCCATCCTGGAGGACTTGGACTGCCTGTGCAACCTCTATAAGGTCCAGGTATTGCTTCATGTTACCAGTAGAGACACTGTCCCTAGCTAAATGTAAAACAAACAGTCAGAAAAGATGAGTAGGGAAAAAATGTCTGTGGTCTCCACCTGTAATACCAATCCTGTTTTGGAGATCGTCTCATTGTTGCCCATCGAGTGCAGCTGTTATTTACATTAATGCCAAAGCAGTTAAAACTGATTAACAACCCCCTCTGCTACTTAGCTGACCAGATCACTATCCCAGGAGTTTAATTGACTTGATGCTATACTTTGATTAAAAAGTGTTCCTTTAGTTTTTCTGAGCAGTGTATGTCCTTTTTTTCCCCCTACAGATAGAGCTTTCTTTTGGTGGTATTTTATCACCTCTGCTGTTTTTTTTATTTTTTGCGCTATAAACAAAAAAAACGCCAATTTTTTAAAAAAAAAGAACAATTTTTTACTTTCTGCTATAAAAGATATCCTATAAAAAATTTAAAAAATCTAATTTAGACCAATATGTTTTCTACTACATGTTTTTGGTAAAAAAAATTCCAATAAGCATATATTGATTTGCACAGAAGTTTTAGCATCTACAAACTATTGGATACATAAATATATGGAATTTTTATTTATTTTTACTAGTAATGGTGGCAATCATTGACTTATAGCAACATTGCGGCAGACTGTAATGTTCTGGTACCTCTGGTACCCTTGTTCCATATTTCTCCTTTGCTAATTGCGTCCCATCTTGTGTAACAAGAGACGCATATACCTTTAAGACCGGATGACATCATTGCCGAGCGCCGCTATGAGCGGCTATTTCAATCGCCGGCTTTCTCTCACTCATCGCTCGTTCAAACCACATGTTCACCGCACCTTCTCCTGTGAAGTCGGAGCTGCTGACATTTCCTTGGCTGAACTGACGCCGGAACCTCACCGTTGATCCGTATCTCGCTACGGGATCACCTCTCTATCTATGGACATTGTTACTACTAACCTATCTAAGTGATAAGTACCCCACAGGGGATTCCTTACTAACCAATCTCCTACTGTCATCTACTGCAATTACCAGGACTATCTATCTATCTATTCCATACCATCTGCATAGACTGTTAGCTCTTGGGACTACCTTCAACTATCCTTGCACTAGGTTACTCTGTCTAAGTATACTCCATCTGTGTCCTCTTACCATCTGCATTATACTAGACATCAGAACCTATCTGCTTTACCATCACCTGCAACTCTCCTAATATTACTCCTAGTAATCACCATACAACCTGTCTCTCATCTATACATTCTCATATGTTCTATCCCTCGACTAAAACATCTGATTGAGTATATGTATATTGCATAACAGGCTGTACACCGTGATGAAGTCCTGAGAGTTGGATAGGTTTATTCAACAGTATCTCTACAAGGCTACTGAGTGTGATAATTCTGCAGCTGAAAATCCATCCATTAACAAAAACGCATGAACGTTACACAGACAAATTGAACACAAAGTGACACTTATTTTGGGAACCAATAATCCGTGCTAAAAATATGCACTGTCACTGTACTAATGACACTGACTGGGAAGGGGATAACTGTGTGCCTAGCCAGTGCTTGGTTACTGTGTGGGAGGTGCTTGTACTAGAAGGCATTGATCCATGTTCCTGCTTTGCAGAAACACAGGATGAATACCTTCCCTACTGACAGGACAGCAATCTAACTTGTTAACATAGGTGGACTGCCATTCTGCTTGTGTCCCGAACGATCGTCTGGTATGTGCCAGACCTGCTGATTGGTTCCCACTGTGTCCAATCACAGCGGGAGCAGGTCGCCAGTAGCGGGTGTGCGCGACCCGGAAGTGCGGGATCACGTACTAGGTACATGATCCTGCACAGGAGAGCCGCCTTGCCGCTGTGTGTGTGTGTATATGTATATGTATGTATGTATGTATGTATATATATATATATATATATATAGATAGATATATATAATATACGGTCGGCAAGCGGTTAAACACAAAGACTATGGGCTTTTTTTAAATTTTTTATAGGGGTTACACTTCTCCCCTCTCTGCATTCTATGTATGGGCATGCTTTTTCCTTTAAAGGTGAACTCTGACCTGCGGGTTTTAATGAGACCTTCCCTAGATAAACTGGTGTTCTTCTACAAGCACTTTTTTTTATGAAACCTTACCTGGGCCCCACTGGTCTTTCTACCAACCCTTCTACCTTTTGGCCTTGGGCTACTGGGCATTCTTTCACCTTCTGGACATATTCTTTCCCGACTCCTCTGCCAAAACTGTTGCCCTGAAGCTTCAATGGTCCTCCTCCTTCTGTATCTGTAAAGGGACCACCCTTTTATTCTGATACCAACCTTTGCTAATGCAACCTGTCTTTTAGGGTTAGCAACCCCTTTCTTGTTACCACTGGCAACCGAACCATCAGACATTAATCCTTCATTATTTTCACAGTCATCGGCACCTCTTTTCCCAATGTTTTTTAGGGGAGTGTCTGAGGAGGGACTATAGACTGCCAAGCATCTATTCCCCATGGAACCTTCACAAAGTTTCACATCACCTGTTTTCTAACACTCAGCCAGCAAATGTCCTACTAACTAACATTTTTCAAGGCAGCTTATTTTTAGATAGGTGCACCCAATCTCATTAATCATTCCCGTATTCTCTGGTACTTAACCCCTTTTGCGGTTACTCATGGCAACCAAAACCTCATTCAAAGAAACATTCAGTAACAAATCACATTTCTCAGTTACTGAAATCATCAGTACTTTTTCCTCTAGTGTCTCCAGATACCTGTTGGTGGTGAGTTTTTTTGCTATTGCCTCATCTATTCCGGGCCCATCTGTCCTAGTGGGTGAGGCAGTATACATGCCATTTACTAACCACTGCTCAGCCCCGCCTTGGTTAGCACAAGCAGTTAACACGTCTGTTACCTCTGATGTGTCTAAACAGTTCTCCTGAGCGCTTTATATTTGGAAGCACCCTCAAGGGGGAATTGTGAAATCACTTGCCACAATCAATACCGTGCCTACCAACTCTATTTTTTTACCTGTATTAGTCAGCACAGCCTGTACTAGCTGACTACACCTATTGGTACTCTGCAGCACCAGCTTATCAGTCTGCAGTGGGGCACCCAGATGTACAGCAAAAGTGTTTTTCTAAATTACAGTATTTCCTGTAATGTATTTGTCATCTCTATAACAGGAAGTGTGGCAAAAGGTCCCTTAAGGTAACATACTTATCAGTAGTTTCAAACATTTCTAAAGAAGGCATTTACTTGAGTCTCCATCAACTTCCCCTTGCAAAATTGAGACATGAGAACTACATAGGAGTTGTCAGCAACCAGAGCCAATTAAAGGAGAAAAAGCAGTGCCTTCCGAGTGTGTAGTATATTGGCATTTATTACAGCAAGCAACAAGCTGGCAACTTGCAGGATAAAAGGGTAAAAGTGATCATCGTAGGTAGGCATTTGCCGCTGCAGCTGGCCAGTCTCATCGCTTGTATATCCAGCGCTGGTAAGGAGCCTTCGGCGGTGCTGGTGGCTTTCAGGACTTCCTGGATGGTCCAAGGACTCAGGGGGAGCAGAGATGGCATTGACACAGGAAGCTGAAGGCGGTAGGGTCTATTAGTCCACTATAACTTCTAAAATGACCTTCACAGCAAACATGATAAACAGAAAATCGATTACTAACAACTATTTTGCTATGGAGTTAGCGGTTTTAAAGTATAAATAAGGCCTGGTTCACACTGGTGCGACATGGGATCTGACTTGTGAGAGCACAAGTTGGCTGACGTGAAATTCAATGTTTTCCTATGAGAGTTATCCGAACTGATCCCACACAAGTCGCTCCGACTCCCTGCACTACTTTGGTCCAACTTTGATACGACTTCAATGCCACAGCGTGTAAAAAGTCACATTATGTTGGATCAAAGTCAAACTGAAGTTGCAGGGCAAAGTCGGATAGCAAGTCGTGCCACTTTCATGTCAGAGCAATGTGAACAGGCAATTGTATGATTGTTTAAACCAGTACCAAATCCAGTTACTATATGCAGGTCTGGATTAATGTAGGGGCTATTGGAGCTGCAGCTCCAGCCACCCAAAAAAGAACGGGTCGCGCACAGAAATAAGTTGGCCGAAGCAGAGCGATCTCCCCTGATTGGCCCTGCATTCCGTACACAACAGATTCTGTTATGTGTAAAAACATCCTAGCAGCTAATTAGCTGTATATTGCTTTTACAGGTGGCGTAGGGGGTCCCCAGACTCCCCACCCTCCAGTGCCTCTCTTGGCTCTCCTGGGACTGAAACTGGCAGTTCCACTGGCTTACCATAGAGGAGATTGAGGACTGGAAGATCCCTAATCACCTCTCTAGTGTAGGAACCTGGAAGCGACAAGTATCTTGTTACTTCCGATTTCACCAATTTCACCGGATGTCAACAAAGCCATTTTGTCTTTGGAAAGCATCTGATCACACCAGTCTGATCGCACCACACGTGAGGTATTTCCGCGAACGTCAGAGTGAGAGCAATAATTGTAGCACTAGACCTCCTGTGGAACTCTAAACTGGTAACTTGTAAAGACTTTTAAAGCACCATCTATGGAGATTTTTAAAAACCGTAGTTTGGTGCCATTCCACAAGCGTGCACAATTTTAAAGCAGGACATGTTGGGCATCTATTTACTCGGCGTAAAACTATATTTTATATTTCCCCAAAAATTGAGTATTGTGTTTGTGTGCAATAAAATGTATTCCACCTCTCAAACTCTGCAGCTTAAAGTGAGAGGTTTTCTGCAACAGAGGCAATCAGTAGACATGCTTAGGTGTCACCAGGCGCTGACTGCCAAGTTACAACCTATAAAATTAAATTACAAAAAATATAGTAAGTTACTGGATTGATTATATGTACAGTGCTAAAAATGAAATGTTTTCATAAGATATGAATCATCTGACTGTACATGCATGGTGACCCTGTCCCATGCAGTTGTGTCTGTGTATTCTAAATAAATTTAGAATGTATTGCTGTTAGACTGTAACCACCCAGCTCCTGTTCACCCATTTTCTGGGTACTGAAGGTTTTCCCTAAGTTATCATACATAGTTTTCATGGTTTATTTATTTCTGGTGTATAAGGTTGCACGATTTCAAGTTTGTTGAAAGCACTGTCTATAACCCTATAGGGGTTTACAAATTTAACTAACAAGATGACTTATTTTATGACAGCAGCTGTTCTTTCACTATTATTTTTAGGGTAGCGCGGGTTTCACTCTTTTTTATATATTCATAATTAGAACCCTAAATAAAATGCAATTCTATATAAAATGATATTTTGTAGCACGCATACAAAACACCTTTACGTTTTCCACAAAGAAGATCTAATGTGGACTATAATTCGATGGGGTCTTTTAGATTCCACAATGTGTTTCCTCTCCTTCAGAAACCACGAACTGACAAAGAGCACGTGCGAGCAACTGTACTTTCTGTAAGCTTCCTTGAATGCAGAAGGCTGTGATATAAAGTACATGATAAAAAAACTGGCATCAGTTATCTCAGCAGTTGTATATATTATGATTTAAATATACAACTCCTAAGGAATATGCAACGATATTAAATCCAATTTTAAATGATACAAATTTCTCAGACCTACGTGTGAAAGATGTAAATATTCACCCTTAACCACTTGCCTACTAGGCACTTTCATTCCCTTCCTGCCCAGGTCAATTTTCAGTGCTTTCACACTTTAAATAACAGTTGTATGGTCATACAGCGCTGTACCCATATAACACTTTTGTCTTTTTTTTTCACACAAATAGAGCTTTCTTTTGGGGGTATTTAATTATCACTGGATTTTTTTTTTTTGTTTAGCAATTTTTTTGTTCTACAATTTTGCATACAGGTAATTTTACTCCTTCACTAATGTACGCTGATGAGGGGGCACTGATGCAGTGGTACTGATGGGCACTGATTGGCAGCACTGGTGGGCACACATTGGCAGCTCTGGTGGGTAGTGTTTGGACTGTACTGATATTTAGGACACTGATAATCAGTGCACATGTCCCTAACACAAGCCGGTTACTGGCTCTCTTCTCTCCTCACGCTGTGAGGAGAGAAAAGCAGATAACTGTCTTGTGTTTACATCCTGTGATCAGCTGTCATTAGCTGACAGCTGATCACGTGGTAAAGGGCAGCTGTAATTGGCCCTTTACCCCGATCTGTGATCAGCTGGAATCCGAAGGATCCCCTGCAGGCGCGCGGGCAGCGCAATCACAGTAGGACGTCCATGGACTCCCTCCCGGCATTGTAAGCCTGTGCTGTAGCCATCTTTCAGCTATAGCGTGGGCAGACAATTGTTGAGTTGGCCATAGATAATTCAAAATTTTGATCCATCTATGACTGTCCCTGTTTCACAGAAGTCGATTATTAGATTATTAGATTGATTTCTGTCAGATTGAAATGTTGGAACATTTTTCTTAATCGGTGGCTATAGCCGCTGATCAGTGTATTCTTAAATCTAAGATTCCCAACTCTCAGAATATAGTGTGTGGAGGAGTCCTTCCTCCATCTCACTTGTGAGAATGGAGGAATCCATTTGTTTTTTTTTATCAGCCCTCCAGCTGATTGAAAAAAAAAAAACAAGTCATCTATGGCCAGCTTTATTTATACACTGTCTGAGTCTGACAGTTCAAGAAAAACATGGGCTGTCATTGCAGACTTCCTAACCACTTCTATACTGGGCCTTTTAACCCCTCCCTGCCCAGGTAAATTTTCTGCTTTCAGCGCTGTTGAACTTTCACAATTGCCTGAAGAAGGAGCGCACACTCCACAAACACGTTGCCTACGTCCCTGCATCACTTCCGCTTAGTGACGTCACATCTGCTACCTATACGTTCTTAGACGTATCAATCTAGTTAATCTAGTTAAGATGAAAATTCTTTCAGTCTTCCTTTATTTTCTCCGCAATTCTCTGGTGTGGATTCCCCGTTCATTTTTTCGTAGGGTGCATGGCTTTATTGGGTCCTTTGTATGGGGTAATTCTCCCCCTAGAATTGGCCTTACAGTGCTTCAGGAATCAAGGGGGCAGGGGGGTCTTGCCTTGCCTGATCTATACAAATACTTTTTGGCAGGACAGGGGGTGTTTGCACACAGGTGGCTTTGCGGGGATGACGGGGATTCTGCCACAGTGTTGGAGGCGGCTGTTTTGGGCTCCTATGAGAGTCTCCGTCTCCTTTTGCATTGTGGCTCAAGGGCTGATTTCCCTCTAACGGGGACGATGCGTTCCACTATCAAAGCCTGGGATCAGATGCGGGCACTTATAGAACCTGGAGTGACTGGGTTGCCTCCGGCCTCCCTCCTGTGGCGGAACCCTCCAGTCCTCTGGGCATCCAGGGGGGTCAAAACGCTGGATGATGTTACATCCGGCGGGGAACTTTGCCCCTTCGATGCCCTGAAAGCCCGCTTTGATCTGCCGAATCCCTATCTCTTCCACTATCTTCAGCTCCTTCATGCTTTTCTCGCGCAGGTTGGTTCTCTCCGTGTGGAGGTTAAACCTTCTGTGTTGGAGACTGCTGTGCAGGTTGAGGATATGCGGAAGCATCTATCAGAGCTCTACAAGGAGCTGTTTGTCCCTTCTCCATTGGCGGTACGTAGGTGGAGGAGGTACCAGATTTAGATGGCGACGACTGGGATAATATGTGGTGTTCACCTTTCGCTTACCTGGTTTTTGCGAGGGATCGTTTAATTCATTTTAAATTCCTGCATAGGATCTACTACATGCCTGCAAGGTTGGCTCGCATCTATCCTGAGTCCTCTGCTGAGTGCTGCCGCTGCTCACATTCCCCAGCGGATTTTGGGCATATTTTCTGGCGTTGCGCAGTGGTCAGAGACTTCTGGACTGCTGTGCTGGCCTGTTTTGAGGAGGTGGTAAAGATACCGGTTCCCAACTCTATCGAGGCTTGTCTGCTGGGGTTGGTTGATGGGTTGGCTTCCGCTAGGGCCCTTCGCACGTTGTTGAGCCTACTGCTCTTTTATGCTCGCAAGGCCCTGCTCCTGCACTGGAAGAGCCCACTGGCTCCCACCGTCCTCTTTTGGAAGGGTCTGGTGAATAAGGTGACTCTGCTCTATAAGGTTACGTATCTCAGTGGGGGCTGTCCGCGCAAATTTGATAAAGTGTGGAAGCTGTGGCTGGATTCTCCGGCTTCGCCCTCTGCCGAACAGTCACGGGTGTCCTAATGTCATTATGTGCTTGAGTGGTTGTGGGTGTGGGCTATTGAATACTTATGCTGACTGTCTGCTGCGTGGACGTGGGAAGTTTTCTTTGTAACCTGTTTCTTATTAAATTTAAAGAATGCTAATGTATGATGTTCACTCTGCTTACTATGTGCTTGCACTATGAGGATGCTATAGGTATGTTGGGAATACATTGGGGGTTTTTCTAGCCTCTTTGAGTCTTTGAGGCGTACCTGTCGTTATGCAGGACCTGCTGGGTGGAAACTGGGGTGGTGGGTGCAGGGGGGGGGGGGGTTTGTTGGCCTGTTGTCAACTGTTTTTCTTTTATGTGTTTGCCCTGTGTGGCAGTGTGTCTGTGTTTGTTATATTCTTGTTTAAAAGCAATAAACAGAAATTTACACAAAAAAAAAGAGGCACACAGCAGAAATGATCACTCCTACCCCTATTGTTCAGATAGATCCATTAGCCATGTGATTACTCTAATATTCTCTGCAATTTCCAATTGGAAGAGCATATTTATATGTAGACGTCGGTCATGCTCACCTATCATCACCTATCATCATATATGTATATACTTATCTGAACCCAATAATACTTCACTGTTAGCTCAATTCCCGTCAGGAGGCAATCATGATGATATTACAGCCCTTCAGTTGCTACCCTCCCAATAGATGGATTTCCCCTCCAACCAGCTGGGAGTTATGACGACACATCGTACTCAAACTTCGTGCAGTCACAACTGTTTATTTCAAGTTTCGTGCTCCAATTTAAAGGGTATTTCGGCGGCAAAAACGGCTTGAAACTGGTTTACAAGCCGAAGTCAATTGAACAGTACAACATCACTCATAGAAACAGTTACATGAAAAGGATTTTGTGTCCTATACATCTGTGACAATATGTGGGGTGTCGTGTGTTTGAAGATTGTGTCTTGTGGGGCAGACACTTGGTCTGTGTTCAGCTGTCATGTGTTAATGTAAGCAATTGTCAAATGTGTACAGGTGGAGTCCGTAATTTCCATGCGCAGACTTAACTTTGTCAAGTGTCCCAATGAATGAATGAACAGGTGTTTACATGTCGTCTAAATGCAAAACATAGCTGTCTGCTGACCAAGGTGGATGAATGGTTTTCAGTCTTAGCTCGTTAATATGTGAATGCAAGGGGGCCACAGTCTATCGTAGAATGAGCATGAACTGAAATATATATCTGAAACATCATACGGCATATTAATACAATCTTTCATTCACTAATGTGTTGTTCATTTTACAAAACATTGTTGCTAATTTCTCAAAATTGGCATAAAAGCACTAGATTGTAATCAAGCTGCATTGCTATCAAAAAGGTAATTGCTATTAAGGGCAATGTTTTTTTTTTTTTTGCTGTCTGTGTCCCATACTTGGTATATGTGCTTTCTCTTTGTATGGTGACCATTACTGCTAGGAGTTAAAGTAAGCTAAAATAAAGCATTGTCATCAGAACAAGAGTAAAATGGAAATCTTCCATTGAGTTGTTCCAGTGATCTCCCTCACTTTAGAAAAAATTACTTCTCACTTCCTGTTGCTACTGTAGGGCATGAAGTGAACAGGAATTTTCCCAATGGAGATCAATGACAAAAAACAGACATGGTTGTAATTAATTCCCTGCCCTATCTGAAGGGAAAAAAATGGCTTTACATACGCTTCAAATACTCTCTTAATTGTGACAACCAATTTCCTTTTTTTCCCCCAAGACTTTATTGAACAGTTTTTCATGAGATACAAATGAAAGGCACTTAAAAGGATCCATCTGAGAGATGCAGAATTGTGCAAGACATGCTTATAACTCTACAATTAAAGTATTAATAATAAAACATGGAACACTTTACAAATTTGCATGTCATCCTTGCGCAGGGGTACAATCATCCTTTTTTTTTTTTAAAACTCAATTTACTGAAGAAGGTTCACAAGATGTGGGTTACCATGCACTTTCAAATATCCAATACTGTACATCTTATGAAACTATCTTCTGTGAATCCCTAAATCTATTTTTGCAGATATAAACTGTATAATTCAACTGTTTTATTGTGCCAGTAAAACCCAAATGTTCTTCCTAGATACATTACACTCAACATCAACGAGAGCTAGCATTGCTAAACTTTTTTCTTTATTATTATAGTTGTAAAGCATAATACCTGCATTTGAACAAACAAGAACCCTCTTTGACTTCGAATCAGGGCACATTTGAAATGGGATTTGACTCTTAATTTAGGGTTGGGTTTGACTAGAATGAGACTCCTGATGGGAATTTACACAGTGAACAGAACGCCTGTGAGAATAACTTTGGCAAAGCCTCCCTCCAGCAAAGCCAGATATTACCTCAGAGAGTCCTTACTATGAATCTTTAGAACCCAAAAAGGTAAGGCAGGGGGAACAAAGAAAAAATGGGGGGGGCGGGGAAGGAAGGGAGGGGTATGAAAGTGGTTGGAGTGGTAGGTAAAGTGCTGGGTATAGTGAAGGGATTCCAACTAACCTTACACCAAATTTTAGAGAAAGTCTCTTTTTGCTCCAGAAGCCAAAAGATCTCATGAAATACTCATAAGATCTCAGTAGTCTTAAGTGACCGGATTTAATGAAATGATTCCTCTTTGTGATTCGATGAGGCAATGACACGTTGTTTTACCTTATTTATTTTACTAAGCCATGCAGTAATTTCAATGGCTAGATGGAAGAGGAAGGCCTCTTGGTTTCTCCTAGGTGGACATCAGTGCGTCTGAAAAAGATTTCTCTCACTAATGCCTCGTACACACGCAATGATTATCGGCCGACCGATCGGCCGACTTTTGTCCAATGTTGTTGTGTTGGTTGAAATGTGCTCTAGACTGCACACAAATTTTCTCGGCCAACAAAAATCAACTTCAGAAGTGATGTCATGTGCTGGTTTACTTTCCGTGTGTTTTTTCTTCTCTGAGCATGCCCAGTCTTGCTCATCAGATTTTTGACTGCCGAAATCTGTACTGACTGACGAAAAATCGGCCGTTGTGTTGACGGCCAACAAAATTTTTATAGCCTGCACACCAGATTTTATTCGGCCGAAAAGTCGGAGTCGGTTGTCGAAAGCATCATACAAACAAGCCGAAAATCGGCCGATCGGACGTTGGCCAAAAATTCACGCCCAACTATCGACGCGTGTGTATGGGACATAAGTCCCAGAATCTCCAGCAGAGAGATGAGCATTGTCCAAAGATTTTGTGAAAGGTCGTGGGGACCCTGTACCAGCGAGACAGAATTGTAAATGAACTAATGTCAGTCTGTGCCTTTTGTTATTCTAAAAAAGTGTACCCTAAATCTTTTTTGATCGCCTCTTTTTAACTGTTAAAGACGGAAAAGAAATGAACAACGCTACTCAAATATTTTGATCTTATATAGGGCGATTCAGCTTTCTGCCTGCTACATGCCCTTCCTCCATCTCTCAAGGGATAAAAATAGAGCATTATTTAAAAAATGCAATCAAAAGTTTGATCTTATTGTGTTGGAAACAGTCTAGATTCCCCGCTATAGACAAATAGATAAAAAAAGATGATCAGCTTTTGGAAGTGGAGCAATGGGTACATGCCTGTCAAAATGAATACGATAAATACTACATCTGGGCAACCTGGATACATTTTAGGTCCGACCGAGGACATAATCACTCTTGCTGATTTAGAAGTGTGATGACTTACCTTCTATGTTGTTTTCATAATATATGAGTGAGCCTTGTCTTTCTGCTGAAACATCACACTGTTTTACTACAGTATATACCCTCACATAGTATGATGTGTGTATTTGATTTTTTTTAGTCCCCAATCACATTTTCCCTTTCCTTTCCCCCATCCCACAGTTTCAAATCATGCTATGTTATGACAATGTGAAAGGTATAATTTACAAAGGAAGGTTATATGATGGATTATTAGGGTTATATGATGCAGACTTCAAAGGAAATAAAAGGATAATATTGTAACATGTTTCCTTTTTTGAAGTGGTGAGGAATAGGTGGTTAACTTATTACAGATGAAAATGCCTCTATGACACTTTTACCAGATTGTCTATCTTTGCAAATGTATTATGAATTGCAGTCATATTGTCCTTATTTTATTTATTTTGGATGTGTTATCTTTTAAAAACCGCAAATATAGATTATATATTTTTTTAAAAATCGTAATGTTTACCACAAATTCATTCACCTTTAAGTACTGTATATGTAAATCCTAAGAATAAATGCCTCTTATCTGCTCCCTTTTGTCTGTTAAATATTAAATTAAAAGTGTTTTGTTCTACTTGTTAATAAGTGAAAAAATGCACAATGTTCTTGATAGAAATGCATTGCTGTCCTGTGCACACTGCAGTTTTATATTCACCACTTGCCGACCTCCCCACACAGATTTACTGTGGCAGGGCGGCTCACCTGCGCATAATCACGTAGATCTATGTGATCACGTGCATGTGGTCTCAGCAGCGCGCGCCGCGCTCCTACCGTCAGAGCCGTGCTCCCGCTGTGATTAGACACAGTGGGAGCCAGACCATGGGAGCAGTGGGCACGATTCCCGCCGTCCTCCCGCGTTCTTCAAAGAAACTGACAGGAGAGCCACCTGCCTATGTAAACAAAGCATTCTGTCACACAGGCACACAGAGATCATAGCTGAAACACCGATCTCTGTGTGCCTGTCACAGAGCCCCCCCCCCCCACAGTAAGCACATTTAGGCATACATTTAACCCTTTGATCATCCCCAGTATTAGCCCCTTCCCTGCCAGTGTCATTTATACAGTAACAGTGCATATTATTTAGCACTGATTACTGTATTAATGTCACTGGTCCCCAAAAAGTGTCAAAAATGTCAGTTAGGGGTCCGATCTGTCTGCCACAATGTTGCAGTCCCACTAAAAATCACTGATCGCCGCCATTACTAATAAAAAAAAAAAATAAAAAGTCCAAAAATCTATCCCGTAGTTTGTAAACGCTATAACTTTTGCGCAAACCAATTAAAATACACTTTTTGGGATTATACACTTTTTTTTTACCAAAAATATGTAGCAGAATACAAATTGCCCTAAACTGATAAAAAAAATGATTTTTAAAATTTTTTATTGGGAATGTTTTATAGCAGAAAGTAAAAAATATTGTATTTTTGTTCTTGCATTTAGAACTCACTTTAAATGCTTGCATTCTTCAAATGTGATTTCACATGATTTTACAACAACAAAAAAAATCATTAAGTTTGATCTGGTATTTTTCACTATGCAAACAAGCACCTTCTGTTATTTTATTTTATTTTTACTAATGCTGATAATAAAGCAGACATCATTTGCGCAGACTCAAAAAACTTTCATCATTATACTAGATTGTCAACAGAGAAAGACCACGAAAGTAAAACCGGTTTGCCTACTTTATTGATTTTTTTTAATATAAATTTTATTTTATTTTTTTATTTATTCAAAAGCATAACGCACTACAGTTACAAGGTGTCATCATACAAAATAGAACATTGGCTTTACAGAAGAATAAGATTGATTCAATATTCAAAATATGGTCCTGAGTTCTACATAGTTATGTTCAAGCATGTGTTGTATTGCAGGTTTTACGTGGATAACATGCTCATTTGAGTAATGGCTGTCCGTCTCCTGCTGACCGCTATGTGTTTGACATGCTCAGAAAGTTATTCCAATGGAGAAATGGGCATTCCATTACATTGGTACCGAATAGGAACTTCCAAAATGGCAGCAACGTCATCACCTATATTTTAGGTCACCTGTGCACTGCAGCCAATTACGCTGCAGGTTCATACAATATATCACAAAAGGGAGTACACCCCTCACATTTTTATAAATATTTTATTATATCTTTTTATGTGACAACACTGAAGAAATTAAACTTTGCTACAATGTAAAGTAGTGAGTGTACAGCTTGTATAAAAGTGTATATTTTCTGTCCCCTCAAAATAACTCAACACACAGCCATTAATGTCTTATCCGCTGGCAGCAAAAGTGAGTACACCCCTAAGTGATAATGTCCAAATTGGGCCCAAAGTGTCAATATTTTGTGTGGCCACCATCAGGGCCGCTGATAGGGCAGTACAACCAGCCCTGCTGTACCGGGCCCGGGCTCCATGAGCTCCACTAGGGGCCCGGGCAGCTTTAAAGTTAACTTCTGCCTAAATAAATAGAAAGCCTTTTAATCCCATCCCCCACTTCAATTTGCTTACAGGGTGTATAAATATATTTTCCTGGGCCCCATGAGGTCAAGAGAGGGGCCCAGGAGGTGATAGCAGGGGAGGGACTTTATTTCCATTTTCGGGGCGTAGGCACACTAACCTTGTGCACTGTGTCTATGCTGCACTGAATGAATATGTAGTTCCGGCCGCCCTGGCGTAGTGATTCGTTTGTGCATGCTGTGGAATGAGGAAGTGACTGATGAGAGATGGATGAGAGGTCTCAGCAGTGCACAGACCAGCAGCACACAGTGACACTGACAGACTTCTATGGAAGGAAGGTACAGCTCCCAGACTGTGTGCTTATAATCATATTCATTATGATGATCACAGCACAGCATGTACTTTATGGCTCTGTGTTATATGGCTTTTGAGTGCTGACTTTGTTAACTTCTGGCCATACTGATTGTAACACAGTGCAGCCTTAACAAAGTCAGCACCCAGCAGCCATGTGACACAGAGCCATAAAGTACATGCTGTGCTGTGATCATCATAATGAATATGATTATAAGCATGAGTTGCTAGTTCACACTTGTGTTTGGAAGGGGGAAGGGGGGAGTAAGAACATGCAGCTGAGCCATGTTTTTACCTCCCACTACCACCGCTCCCCTTAAATAGCCTTTCAACCAAGCTTTTCAATTAGGTCCGCCTGTCAGCTTTACATGTGGATCTGATTGAATGTTCCATGTAGGTCTATGGGGGTTTGGATGTAAATGGACTTGTGTCCATACACCCTCCTTCCTGCGGGTCTGCGGAGGTCTAGAAAAAAAAAATTGAATATTTTTCCAGAAATGTTATAGATCACAGCTAGCATGATGTAAAAATGGATATGAGTGCATTTACATCTGGCCACCCATAGAGACATTACAAGTCATTCATAGACAGGGCTATTGATTGGCATGATTTTGGGGCCCGACCCCATTGTGGATCAGTTCGGGGCTAGGCACTTCAAGGTCCTATGGGTCCCGGGTTCTGACTTGCAAGAGGTTCAGGACTTCCTGATGCTATGGTCCTCAACAGACATTACCCCATTAGAAAAACACTTGAGGGTTCTCAGTGCAGGGCCACTGATAAGCCAGTACATGAGCTTAGCAGGGAGGGCCCGGGCAGCTTCACAGACAAAATGCACCCCCGCTCATTCCACTCCTACTAGCTTAGGGGGTGTTATATACTACATGCAATTCCAGTTCCCCTTTCTGATTATGGGATGGTGGAGGCGGAGCAGTTGAGGGACTTTTTTTTTCAATTTTGGGCGCATGCGCATTCCCGCACCTGCTCCGCATGTTGCTGGCTGCTGTGCTAAAGTCCCGGATGCCTGCCACTGTGGCTGCCCATTGCCTACCCTGGCGGAGTGATCTTCCTCCGCTCAGGTCCCCACTCAGCAGCCGAGATCAAGAGGCTTATGTGAGGCGGGTGGCAGCAGCAGTGGCAAGGAGAGACAGCTTACAGTGAGCAGAGGGAGCCACACTATATTGTGGATGGAGCACATGTAAGCTGCGGGTTTAGTACGTTTCCTAAGTGAATTATTAACTTTTTTTCCTCCACAGGTTTTTTATTTTTAATTGTACTGCGGCATGGAGAAGGGGCCCTAAGTAAATAAGAATACTTTGCTTTGTAATATAAGACCCACCTAAATGAGTTTTGCTAATTTTAGCTAAAATTGCAGAATGTATTGAAGCCACTGCATCATGTGCCAGTAAAGCAGCATTTTCAAAAGCAATGGTCAGCAATGGCTGATTACAAATTTTTATAATCACTGTATTTCTTTAAGAGACCCTGTCATGTAACAAAATACCCGTGTGATAAGGTTCTGATGGCAGTAACAATTTTCCAAACGTAAAAGAGCAATGCATGTTGTGAGCCTATATATCTCCATCTTCTGCTAGTTATACTGACTTTGCTGTATGCTTTGTACACAGATCAGCGATCTGGCTATTTAGTCTCACTGCAAAGCAAGGAGAAAAAACAGACTGTTCTGTTAGTAAAAGCAGCACATATTACATATAAGGCAGGGTCTGGGGCGGGACCCGGGGCGGAGTTGAGGGTGGGGCTAAAGGGGGCCCCGTCAGGTAGGCTGTACGGGGCCCCATGATTTCTATCAGCGGCCCTGGCCACCATTATTTTCCAGCACTGTCTGAACCCTCTTGGGCATGGAGTTCACCAGAGCTTCACAGGTTGCCACTGGAGACCTTTCGCTCCTCCACCTTCCATTTGAAGATGCCCCACAATAGAGTTTAGGTCGGGAGACATGCTTGGCCAGTCCTTCAACTTTACCCTTAGCTTCTTTACCAAGGCAGTGGTCATCTTGGAGGTGTGTTTGGGGTTGTTATCATGTTGGAATACTGCCCTGCATTGGCATTCATGGTTCCCTAAATGAACTGTAGCTTCCCAGTGCAGGCAGCACTCATGCAACCCCAGACCATGACACTCCAACCACCATGCTTGACTGTAGGCAAAACACACTTGTCTTTGTACTCCTCACCCGGTTGCCGCCACACGCACTTGACACCATCTGAACCAAATAAATGCATCTTGGTATCATCAGACCATAGGACTTGGTTCCAGTAATCCATGTTCTTAGTCTGCTTCTCTTCAGAAAACTGTTTGCGGGTTTTCTTGTGCATCATTTTTAGAAGAGGCTTCCTTCTGGGATTACAGTCATGCAGACCAATTTGATGCAGTGTGCGGCGTATGGTCTGAGCACTGATAGGCTGATCCACCCACCCCTTCACCTCTGCAGCAATGCTGGCAGCACTCATACGTCTATTTTCCAAAGACAACCTCTGGATATGACGCTGAGCACGTGCACTCAACTTCTTTGGTCGACCATGATGAAGCCTGTGCAGAGTGGAACCTGTCCTGTTAAACCACTGTATGGTCTTGGCCACCGTGCTGCAGCTCAGTTTCAGGGGGGTCTTGACAATCTTATTATAGCCAAGGCCATCTTTATGTAGAGCAACAATTATTTTTTTCAGATCCTCAGAGAGATATTTCCCACGAGGTGACATATTGAACTTCAAGTGACCAGTATGAGGGAGTGAAAGCGATAACACCAAATTTAACACACCTGCTCCCCATTCACACCTGAGACCATGTAACACTAATGAGTCACATAACATCGGAGAGGGAAAATAGCTAATTGGGCCCAATTTGGACATTATCACTTTGGGGTGTACTCACTTTTGTTGCCAGCGGTTTAGACATTAATGACTGTCTGTTGTTACTTTGAGAGGACAGCAAATTTACACTGTTATACAAGCTGTACACTCACTACTTTACACTGTAACAAGGTGTAATTTCTTCAGTGTTGTCACATGAAAAGATATAATAAAATATTTACAAAAATATGAGGGGTGTATTCACTTTTGTGAGATGCTGTATCTCTAGCAAAGTTATTCAATATGCTTAAGCATGGTTAGCATTGATTGATGTGAAATGTTGTTTTTTTTAAACACAAGGGGTAGTATAAAGAGAGGAAGGGAGGTAGGTGGAGGGGGTATAGCGTAGGACAGTTGAGGTAAGGGCAGAGAGGCAGAAGAAGAGGGAAGGGAATAAATCAAGAGTAGAAGGGCAAAAAAGCAACTAAGAAATACCTTATTGGTAACATGGGGTACTACTTTTTACAAAAAGGACAATGCCATGCTTACTCCTAACACAGGTGGTTAGACACTACATCTGTGTTCTGCACCTATAGCAGCCCTCTTTCCCATTAGGCAAGCAGCCCTACCAGTACTCAGTTACCCCCAGGACTTACACACTTCTACAGCGGAAAATCGCTGTTCGCCGCCATTACTAATAAAAAAAAAATAAATAAACAAAAAGTCAAAAAATCTATCCCCTAGCTTGTAAACGCTATAACTTTTGCGCAAACCAATAATATATGCTTTTTGGGATTTTTTTAAGGAAAAATATGTAGCAAAATACAAATCAGCCTAAACTGATAAAAAAATGATTTTTTAAATTTTTTTATTTGGGAATGATTTATAGTAGAAAGTAAAAAATATTATGTTTTTTTCAAAATTGTCGCTCTTTTATTGTTTATAGCGTAAAATCGAAAAGCTGCAGAGGTGATAAAATACCACCAAAAGAAAGCTCTATTTGTGGGGAAAAAAGGACATTAATTGTATTTGGGTACAGCATCGCACGACCGTGCAATTGTTAGTTAAAATAACACAGTGCCAAATCAAAAAAAATGGCCTGGTCATTAAGGGGTAAAACCTTTCCGGAGCTGAAGTGGTTGTAAAGACAGAAGGGTTTTTAGCTTAATGCATTTATGCATTAAGATAAAAAAAAAAACCTTCCGTGTGCAGCAGCCCCTTCAGCCCCCCTAATACTTACCTGAGCCCGTCTCGATCTATTCGCTATTAATATATAGGCGCAGCGAATGCAAAGTCAGCCTTTAATCCCACACCCAGCAGTGCAAGAGCTGGATAAGGTGTAGAAGAGATAGTGGTCATTTTAGATATAAATTGGAAGACTTCCCATCTGAAAGATGTAGGTTTTCCCCAGCTCCACCATTTACAGTATGTTGTAGTGAGCCAATATATTTCCACCTTATTCAGCACAGTGAAGAATATTGGGTGGAATTAGCCGCAAGTCTTTGTAGAGTATGGTAACATTTGTGTAATTTTTTTGGGGGTGGATTCTGATTGGTAATGCTTTTTAAAAGCTTAGGATGCCATTGTACTACATGATGCCACTGACAGGCTGTTGAGGTAAGGTTTAGTTTAGTTTTCCAGCGGATTATAGTAGGGAGCTTATATGGTTGTTCAGTGTTAGATAAGAGTTTATAGAGACAGGTTATTTTTTTTATGGTGCATCATCAATCATTGAAAAATTGAGTTCCCTTTAATGGAGGGGTTGTCCCTGACCCTTAGAAAGGAGAATAGATCATGGATTCTCAAGTACTTTTAAAGTTCCTGTAGGGGATCATGTGGGTAGAATTGAGTTTGGGCTATGGCTTGATTGCTTCTCCTGAGTGGAGAGATCCAACTGTTGCTGTGCCAGCCATTGCCCAGCTCTTAATTTATTGTCTTTTTTATTATTATTATTTGTAGACATATTCAGTGCTCAGATAAGGTCCTTTAGCACCCAAGGCAAAAAGGGGAAAGTGCTGTGCTGGAATTACTTTAGGGTAGGGTAGTCCTGCCCTTTTTATACCCCTCTCCTGCTGAAGCTCCCAAGGTATCTGCCTCCTCTGCATACTTCTCGATCCAACCCTGGATGTACTGTTGTCAATAATTAAAAAAAATAAATGTTTACAAAAAAAGTTAAAACACTGATAAATTATTTACAGTAAGGTGGAGTCTTTCTCTTGTATATTGACAAAACAATTAAAAAAGAACATAAACATATATTGTATATAAAGTATATTGTGGGAACCAGCTTCAAATTGTAAAACATTAAAGCTCCATTCACACCTGAGCGTATAGTTTTCAGGCGTTTTTCAGGTTTTTTCTGGGGCGTTTTTTTCGGGCGTTTTTTTAGGCTTTTGATGGTGTTTGGAGGCAGGCATTGACATCTAACAAAAATTCATGTAGTCTGCCAAAAAAAGAAGCTCACATACTTTTTTGAGCTTCAGGCGGTGAAACGCTCATATGTGAACAGGGGCCATTGAAATGAATTGGATTTTGCATGTTGGGCATTTTGAGACTTCAGAGTTGAGCGTTTTACGAGCTGAAAATAACAGGGCTTAAGGATGCAGCCCCTCGTTTACCCCATAGGTGAGGTTTTGGAGAGTCTATCTAGGCTTAGGTTACCTCTCTACTCTTACTGCCGGTTCACACTACCGCGACTTGTCAGACGACTTGGTCGCCTGACGAGTCGTGCTCCATTCTGTGCTATGGGAACCGTTTTAATAGGAGCGACTCAAGTCGCTCCGACTTAGAAAAAGGTTCCTGCACTACTTTTGACCGAAGTCGGAGCAACTTGCATTGACTTGCATAATGTGAACTCCGTGCAAGTCGCGCCGAAGTCGCGGTGCACGGCGACTTCACTAGTCGCCCCCGAAGTCGTGTTGCCATAGTGTGAACCGACTCTTAGTAATTCATGAAGACCCCTTTTATCTAATACCTCTTGTATCTAATTCTGAGTCCAAAGGAGGAACTGCCCTTCTGCCCCTCCCTGCTCTCTCCCTTCCATGTCCTACCCTTTCCCCCATTCCATCCATTTCCTCATGTTTCCCTTCCTGGATTTCTTACTTACAGCCAAATTTCTTGTTAACTTCGAAGAAGTGCATTCTATTCGGGAAAGTCTGATCACACTGTTTGGGTTCCTGATGTGTTCTGGATTGTCTGGCTCTCCTTAAAATTGGTAAATAACATTTTTATTATTGTCCAGCCTTTCAATCACAGGCTCTTTGCTCTTTGCTCCCCTCCAAGTGCTCACTGAAGCGTCGGGCTGTGGAGAGGGCAGGAGCAGCTGGCTCAGGCTGTCAGCAGATCGCTGAGAGGCTGAGCCAGCTGCCAGTCCAGGCATCTAGGTGGATCCCAACTGTAAATCGGTATCCATCCAGAGCCTAGACTGGCTGTCGCTTGAAAACGGGTCACAGGAGTGCAGAACAAAGTGCACTCTTGTGATCTATAGGTGAAGTAGGGCCAAAAAGCTTTGGCCCTACTTCTCCTTTAACACTTTTAGTGCGGGCACAGCCCCACTGAAAAGGATGGTTTTCAAGTTTCCCAGAGCTGGGCTGGAGGTCCAGTTAAGATATCACATTGCAAGAATGAGAGTTCTTGCTTGCAATTTTTAAAGTGGGATTTACATATATTTCTGCCTCAAGCAGCCCATTCCCTTCAATAGGCTGCTCTTTGCACGTTTGTTGCCCAAAAGAAGCTCCTTACTCAGCACAAATTTTAAACACTCATTTTGTCACACAGCAATTGCGGCAGAATCTCACCACATTTGGGGTGCCATTAACAATCATGCCATTAACAATAAATGGCACCCAAATGTGTGTTACGCGTTTTGCCATAATCTGGAAATGTGGGCAGAATTATGGTGATTCTGCCTGTGATTCCAAATGGCCCAATGTGAACGGGGCCTTAAAGTAAATACCCATTATAACCTGTGTGGTAAGGTGACAAAGTAGGAGCACAGTTGGGAGAAAGGGACAGAAGATGATAACCCTATAACAAGAGGAACCTGAGCCATGCCCCCCAACTTTCTGAGATGGGAATGAAGGACAAAAGTATGTAGGCATAGGACACACCCCCTGCCATTCCCCCTTAAAAGAGAACTAAACAAAAAAATGATTAGTTAAACCCACAAGTGCTTTTTTTTTTAACCACTACTATTCCTTTATACTAGCTTTTGAAATATACAAATGCAGCAATCTAGAAATTGGATGAAAGGTTGAAACATTTTTATGAAAGATAAATAGCGCATTTCATATACAGCCGTGGCCAAAAGTTTTGAGAATGACACAAATATTAATTTTCACAAAGTCTGCTGCTTCAGTGTGTTTAGATCTTTTTGTCAGATGTTACTATGATATACTGAAGTATAATTCCAAGTCTTTCATAAGTGTCAATGGGTATTATTGACATTTATATGAAGTTTATGCAAAGAGTCAATATTATAAGTGTTCACCCTTCTTTTTCAAGACCTCTGCAATTCACCCTATCATGCTGTCAATCTGCTTCCGGGTCACATCCTGACTGATGGCAGCTTGTTCTGGCCTAATCAATGCTTGGAGTTTGTCAGAATTTGGGAGGGGGGGGGGTAGTTCCACCCACCTCTTAAAGCGGTAGTATCCCACTTTTTGACACTTTTACCTACAGGTAAGCCTATAATAAGGCTTACCTGTAGGTACAATTAATATCTCCTAAACCGGCACGGTTTAGGAGATATTTGCAGTGCATGCAGCCGCTCACGCGAGTGGCGCATGCGCTCTGAAGGTCCGGGGGGGACCTTCAGCTTTCCTTGCCGGGAGCTTGCCGGAAAATCACTCCCGCGGACGTCATCGCGGCTCCGGCCAATCACAGCGCCGGAGCCGCTGAACCCGGGAGAGACGCCGAGGGATCATGGCAGCGCCCGCAGCGATGTCCAGGGGTCCATGTTGGGGCTTCGTTCTAAGGTAAGTAATACATAATGAGCTAGTATTCGATGCATACTAGCTCATTATGCCTTTGTCTTGCAGGTTTTTTTTTTTTTTCGGGTTTACAACCGCTTTAAGGATTGACCACAAGTTCTCAATGGGATTAAGGCCGGGGGAGTTTCCTGGCCATGGATCAAACATTTTGAGGTTTTGTTCCCCAAGTCCCTTCTGCCTTATGGCAAGGTGCTCCACCATGCTGGAAAAGGCATTGTTTCTCACCAAACTGTTCTTGGATGGATAGGAGAAGTTGCTCTCAGGGGATGTACCATTCTCTATTCATGGCTGTGTTCTTAGGCAAAATTTTGAGTGAGTCCACTCCCTTGGCTGAGAAGCAATCCCACACATGAATGGTATCAGGATGCTTTACTGTTGGCATGACACAGAACTGATGGTAGAGCTCACCTTTTCTTCCCTGGAAGAGGTTTTTTCCAGATGACCCAAACATTCAGAAAGGGTATTCATCAGAGAAAATGACTTTACCCCATTTCTCAGCAATCAATCCCTGTACATTTTGCAGAATATCAGTCTGTCCCTGGTGTTTTTCCTGGAGAGAAGTGGCTTCTTTGCTGCCTTTCTTGACACCAGGCCATCCTCCAAAAGTCTTTGCCTCACTGTACATGCAGATGCACTTACACCTACCTGCTGCCATTTCTGAGCAAGTTCTACACTGGCGGTGCTCCGATTCCGCAGCTGAATCAGGAGATGGTCCTGGCGCTTGCTGGACTTTCTTGGGAGCCTTCGAAGCCTTCTTCATAAATGCAGTAATATTTGTGTAATTTTCAAAACTTTTGGCTACGGCTGTACAACTGTATAGATCAGACCAAAATGAGGAGAAAGGAGGGACAGAAGGACTTTGTTTCAAATCAGCAACAGTCCCTTGAAATCAGGGACAGTTGGGAGCTATGCCTGAGCTATGACCTTCACCGGGTATTTTTTTTAACACCTTCCCGCCCGTATAGCAGAATGATGGTCAGGTGGTGGCTTAAAGATCCTGACTGGATGTCATATGATGTCCTTCACGTGTACAGTGTGATGATTGCTGATGAGCTGTGTCCCTCAGACACAGTGCATCACCAATCAGGATAAAGAGCCGATGATGTAGGCTCTTTATCATGTGATCGGCTGCGTCCAATCACATGTAAACAATTGACGGGTATCAGCATTTCCTTTCCTCATTGCTGTCGGTGTCTGAGGAAAGGGAAGCTGATAACTGGCTTTCCAGTTACATGGGACATTTACACTGATCAGTGCAGCCCCATCAGTGCAACATATCCAGTGCCCGGACAAGGTCATCCAGTGTGCAGGGCAAGGATGCCAAATTGTGCCCCCCTTCCCTTAGGGTTAGGGTCAAGGCGCCCCCACATCCCTGCAATAAACCATTGTGCCCAGGGCAACTGTCCCTCCTGCCTACCCCTTGTCCCGGCCCTGAACATATTGCAGCTTATCAGTGTCGAGTATCAGTCTCTCCTTATCCGTGCTCATCAGCACAGCATATCAGCGCAGCCTCCTCATTGCTGCCTTATCATTGCCCATTAGTGCAGACTCATCATTGCCCATAAGTACAGCATATCAGTGCCCATCAGTGTCGCCTCATCATTGCCCACCCATGCAGCATATCAGTGTCGCCTATCAGTGCAGCATATCAGTGCCCATCAGCGCAGCCTCATCATTGCTGCATTATCATTGCCCATTAGCGCAGACTCATCATTGCCCATAAGTACAGCATATCAGTGCCCATCAGTGTCGCCTATTAGTGAAGCCTCATCATTGCCCACCCATGCAGCATATCAGTGTTGCCTATCAGAGCCCATCAGTGCAGTCTCATCAGTGAAGCCTGATCATTGCCCACCCATGCAACATATCAGTGTCCCCTATCAGTGCAGCATATCAGTGCAGTCTCACCAGTGAAGCCTGATCATTGCCCACCCATGCAGCATATCAGTGTCGCCTGTCAGTGCAGCATATCAGTGCAGTCTCATCAGTGAAGCCTGATCATTGCCCACCCATGCAGCATATCAGTGTCGCCTATCAGTGCAGCATATCAGTGCCCATCAGTGCAGTCTCATCAGTGAAGCCTCATCATTGCCCACCCATGCAGCATATCAGTGTCGCCTATCAGTGCAGCATATCAGTGCAGTCTCATCAGTGAAGCCTGATCATTGCCCACTCATGCAGCATATCAGGGTCGCCTATCAGTGCAGCATATCAGTGCAGTCTCATCAGTGAAGCCTGATCATTGCCCACCCATGCAGCATATCAGGGTCGCCTATCAGTGCCCATCAGTGCAGTCTCATCAGTGAAAGAGAAAAATGACCTATTTACAAAATTTTATAACAGAAATAAAGGAACAAGTGTTTTTTTCCCCCCAAATGTTCTGTCTTTTTTTTATTTGTTTAGCAAAAAATGAAAAACCTAGTGTTGATGAAACTCCACCAAAAGAAAGCTCTATAGGTCTCAAAACAATGATAGAAATGTTGTGGGTACAGTGTTGCATGACGGCACAATTGTCATTAAGAGAATTGGCCTGGGCAGGAATGGGATAAAAGTACCTAGTATTGAAGTGGTTATTTCAAATGTGCAGATTACAACAATGAAAACTGACTTTATGGTGTTTCAATGAGAATTCGCAGGTTGTAGCGTTCTTTAATTCCATGGGACACTTCCATGGTGACCTCATTTTCCCGGTGTGACAGGTTTGCTGAGGCACAAACAGGATGACGTCACACGGTGAACAGACTGAGGTGGAGGGCGCTGAATGCCTCCATTCATAGCCGCGTGTGGATGTGCCTGAGACCCCCGGACGCCCCCACCTCCCTTGTCGGGAGCGCGCGGGAGCGGGAGACCACAGGCGGGTGCGCGCTCCGTGTCAACATGGCGGCGCCGTGAGGTTGTCTCTCGGGAAGTCAATTGGCTATTTGAACAGAGCGGAGCGGAGACGTGATATCTGATGAATGAAGAGCGGCTCGGTATGAGTAGAGAAGAAGGCTGCAGCTGAGAAGCTTCTCTATGATCCAGGCGGCCCTTCTAGGACCTTCCTCCCTCATTGGCCGGAGCAAGCGTGGCTACCTAGGTGAGCCCTCTCTACTCCTAGCCTGCCGCATCCCCTCCTCTCCCTCAGGCGGCCTCCAGCACACACTAGCCAAGGGCCTCTGACTGGGCTCCCCCCTTCGTGCAGCATAAGGTGTCATTGGTTGTACAGTGCCCCTGGCATAGCCAGCTTTGCTGGGTACTACCACTTGCAGGGGTCACTGCTACTTCCAACTTTCTAATAGAAAACACAAAGAGGGGGCCATTCAATAAAGCACTTCCTTAAAAACATACTTCATTTAAGGTTGCCACCTCATCCCTTTAAACCAGGACACACAGGTTCTGTGGCTGATTAAGGTGGTAATTAAACTTACTTGGTACCTTATGTGACCTATATCAGCCTCAGAACCTGTGTAATTATTATGTGTACCAGGTTAACCACTTGCCTACTGGGCACTTATACCCCCTTCCTGCCCAGGCCAATTTTCAGCTTTCAGCGCTGTCACGATTTGAATGGCAATTGCGCGGTCATGCTACACTGTACCCATATGAAATTTTTATAATTTTTTTTCACACAAATAGAGCTTTCTTTTTGGTGGTATTTAATCACCTCTGGCTTTTTTATTTCTTACAAAAAAAAAAAGAAAGAAAAAAGAAAATTTTGAAAAAAAAAAGTTTTACTTATTTTCTGTGAGTAAATTTTGAAAATAAAAAAAATTTTCTCCTTCACTGGTGTGCGCTGATGAGGCGGCACTGATAGGCTGCACTGATGGGCACTGATGAGGTGGCACTGATGAGGAGGTACTAATATGCCGCACTGCTGGGCACTGAGAGGTGGCACTGCTGGGCACTGAGAGGTGGCACTGCTGGGAACTGACGGGCGGCACTGATGGGCACTGAGAGGCGGCACTGATGGGTGACACTGATGGATACTGACGGGTGGCACTGATCAGCACTGATGGGCAGCACCATCAGTGCCCACACTCAGTGCCCATAGTGCTGCTAGTCAGTGCCCATCAGTGCCTAGATGGGCACTGACTGGCAGCACTATGGGCACTGACGGGGGGCACTGATGGCGGGCACTGTGGGCAGTTGTGGCATTTTTTTCCCCTCTTCTGTAATCAGGGCACTGGTGATCAGTGCCCTGATTACATTCCTTTGTGTCCCCTTACCGGTGTTCAGGCTCTCCTCTTCCTCACACTGCAGTCTCCGTGTGAGGAAGAGAGCTGTCGATGAGAGATGATCTCATATGTTTACATATGAGATCATCTCATTGCACGGTCCGATCACGTGGTAAATGGCCGCTGTGATTGACTGTGTCCAAGGGACATGGCCGACACAGATTTTCCCCGATGCGCGCTCGCGGGAGCGCACGGGGAGCCTGTTACTGGGAGGCCGTATAAAGACGGCCTCCCGGAAATTAGAGCCCACGCTATAGCCGTACTTCGGCTATAGTGCGGGCCGGAAGTAGTTAAAGGGATGAGGTGGCAACCCTAACTTCATTAGAGCCTCGCCACACTTTTCTCAGGAGTTCCCACACATGAAACATTCAGGTAGTTCCTATTGGCGCCACTTCAGGGGCTGGTTCACACCAGAAAGCGGTGACCTGCGTTCCTGTGCGATTCAGGTGTGTACCGGACATAAGGCTAGGTTTACACTTGCAAAATTGCGTGTGTTCCTAACCCACAGGGAAAATGTGCTGCTCTTTAGCAGTCGTACGAGGACGGCATTAATTAATGTCACCCCTGTGCGTTAGTGCCATGGTGCTGTGGGACTTTGGGTTTTTTTTTTTTTTTCTTCGAATGCGAAAAGAGCAACTCATTGAAATGAATAGGCTGCCTACAGGCACAACTCAGGTGTGAATGTAAAGTAAAGTGGGGTACACACGTTATAGAAATTGGGCAAACGATTGTCTGACTTTGCTTGTTGTTTCACAGCCAATCGGAACCAATGAAAGAAAATTCTGAATCATCTGTAGAAAGTTCTGTACACACTATACGAAAATCGTACGAAAATTCTTTGCATGAAAATGTTCGCCCGATTTTCTTAGTGTGTACGAGCCCTTAGGCTGGCCATACACGGTGCGAAAGGCAGGAAATAAATTTGCACGATTCCCTCATCGACACTGACAGGGAAATCAGCAATTGTCTTCTCCTGGGGCAAGATGCCCCCACTGGTAGAAGACAGTGAATAACGCTAGCGGCTATAGCAGCCACTAGTGATCGCAAGAGAATCCGGCAGGTTGGTTGTACCAAAGTTGAGTGCAAAATACAGTTAAGAAATTTGCACGATTCCCCTATCAACACACAGTGGTAACAGAGTAATCAGCAGGTGTCTTTTCCTGGGGAAAGCCACCCCTGCCTGGAAAAATCAGTGAATATTGTTAGGGGCTATAGCAGCCTCTAGTGATGGTAGCAAGAGAATCTGACAGGTTGGTTGATTGATCAACTTGGTACATTCAGCCTGCCCATTGACGGTTCCTGCTGAACCAGCTAAGATTCTAACAATGTATGGCCAGCCTAATGACCCGTACACACGATCAGAAAATTGTACAAAAATGACCGCTTTTGAAGTGATCATACAATAATCTTATCGTTAGTAAACGGCTTTCACGACAGTTCATCCGATGTTATCCAATCGGACAAGCACGAACAATTTTCTCGTCCGATACCAGATCAGTTATTCAAAAACGCAATTCAACACATTACATCCTTCCAAATTTTTATTCTGCCGTTCGAGAATTTTTGTCACTTCAGTTTCCATATGAGGTTAGAATGCAAAAAAAAAAAAATCTTGCGTATAACAGGCTTTAGTCCTGGTTCACATTTGTGCGATGCGGGAACGCTGCAAATATGCAGCTTGATCCCACATCGCATCCGCACATCTGGCAGTTCACACTGCCATATGCGATACGCAGGGGGTGTAAATTAAAAGTTAACGTCACCCCCAGTTGCGATCGCATATCGCAGTGCGATCTGCAAGTTTGCACAGAATCGGATCGCACTAGTGCGATCCATTAATGCAATCCGATTCTGCTGCCGATAAAAAAAAAGGCTCAGGTGCGTGTTTAGTGCGAATTCAGTCATACAAAGTGTATGGCTGAAATGTGCACCGCACATGAGATCGCATGTAATTTAGGAGCAGTGCGCTCCGAATTACATGCGATCTCCGTGATCGCACTAATGTGAACTGGGGCTTAGGGATTAGAGGTACACTGAATAAATATTTTGGTACCGAAAATGTGGGATGCACTTGGCCAAAAATCAAAAATGAAATTTTTAAAAAAATATTTCTGCTTTTATATATATATTTATATATATATATATATATATATAATGTCTTTAAGTTGACTTTTTAAGTAATATCAATGTAAATGAATATGAAGTTATCTTTGGCCATTATTGGCACATTTAGTGCAAGAAAAGCTCAAGAAAAATGTATCCCTTTAAATTCTATGTAAGTTTTCACACTGGTCCGCTGCACTTCCATTGTAGTGTTAAAAATCCTGCTTGCTGTATTTTTGGTCAGTTAAAAAAAACGCAGCTCCCCATTAAAATGCATTTTAAACGCAGTAAGAACGCATCATTAATGCGCCCGTGTTAAATTTTGGGTGCGGATTTTGAGTCACATGACCTATGAAAATCACACCATGAGCACAATCATACTAAAATTGCAGCAAAATCGCCACAAATACACAGAAAATCAAGGCAAAATCGCATGCGCTTTCGGTGCCATTATCGGCACTTTCACTAATTTTTGCCTGATATATTTCCGCGGCTGAAATTTTGGTGGATCTCTATTAGGAATGCATCACTGTGTCGGTGACAAATTAACCACTTGCCGACCGCTCACAGTGATACTACTGCGGCAGGTCGGCTCCCCTGGGTCCAGCGACGTAGACCTACGTTGCTGGACTCCTAGTGATCTCGGCGGGACCCAGGGGAGTGGGAGTCAGGCCGGAGGAGGAGAGGTCTGAGAAAGCAGGCGGATCTTATCTGTGAAAGACAGGGAGAGATCAGAGGATTCAGCATGGCTGAACCTGCGATCTCTGTGTGTGTCACAGAACACCCCCCCCACGTCAGTAAGCATGAGGCATACATTTAACCCCTTGATCACCAAGAGTGTTAAC
Source organism: Pelophylax lessonae (assembly GCF_965119305.1). NCBI lineage: Eukaryota > Metazoa > Chordata > Amphibia > Anura > Ranidae > Pelophylax > Pelophylax lessonae. The sequence continues at coordinate 388,448,614 of NC_138769.1, read as the reverse complement.
CCCTTCCCTGCCAGTGGCATTATTACAGTAACAGTGCATATTTTTAGCACTGATTACTGTAGTAATGTCACTGGTCCCCCCCAAAAGTGTCAAAAATGTCAGGGGTCCGATCTGTCCACCACAATGTTGCAGTCCCGCAAAAAAAACGCAGATCGCCGCCATTACTAGTAAAATAAATAAATAAAAATGACAATCTTTCCCGTAGTTAGTAAACACAATAACTTTTGCGCAAACCAATCAAAATACGCTTATTGCGATTTTTCTTTTATACCAAAAATATGTAGCAGAAAAAAAATTGGCCTAAAATGTTAAAAAAAATTTTGATTTTTTTTTTTTTCAAAATTTTGATTTTTTTTGTTTATAGCGCAAAAAATAAAAATCGCACAGGTGATCAAATACCACCAAAAGAAAGCTCTATTTGTGGGAAAATAAGGATGTCAATTTTATGTAGGTACAGCGTCGTACGACCGCACAATTATCCGTTAAAATAACGCAGTGCCGAATCGCAAATTAGGGCCTGGTCTGAAAGTGGTAAAGAAAATGCTGCCCACTTCACAGATAAACCAGATGGCTGTAATTAAAAAGGTACTTCTACTCAATATTTTTTCCAATTTTTGCCCATCTGACCCCAACAGCTAGGTTGTTCTTAAAGCGGTTGTAAACTGCTGCATCCCCCCCCCCCCTTTAGTATGCATCACATACTAGCACATTGTGTGAAACTTACCTCAAAACGAAGCATTCCAGCGATGCAATCTCATCGCTGGAGACAACGTCCATCTTCATCTGGTCTTCCTTTCGGGTTAGCGGACACTGGCTCTGTGACTGGCTGGAACCGTGATGACGTCACTCCCATGCATTTGTGCGGGAGCCTCCGGTCACGGTACAGAGCTATGAAGAAACGGCCATTCCTTCAGAGTGCATGCGCCAGTGATTTCACTGGCTGCGTGTACAGTAAATATCTCCTAAACATTGCATGTTTAGGAGATATTTACATTACATATACGTAAGCTTTTGTGTTTGCTTACCTATAGGTAAAACATAAAGGTGTTTGTTTACTTCCTCTTTAAAGTGATTGTAAACCCTTCCATATACCCAGTGAAGTCAAGTCACTGGCCTCAGGTGATACACAGATGAAACAAATCCTCCTTAGTTGTACCTGTTTATTTGTAGTATTCTCTACATCAGTTCAAAGTCCTAAATTTTTATAGCTTGTCTGAGAGTTCAGAAAAAAGGGTGTGTACTGATGAAATGTAAAAACTACATAGAGCCCTGAGAGCTGATTGGAGGAAAGAGACAACTCCCCCTTCCCTCCACCTCCCCTCCCCTCCACCTCCCCTCCCCTTCCCTCACTTTCACACAATACACAGGAACAACTTGTCAGAAGTGACTTATGCTGATAGCAGAGGAAGGAAGCAGACAGAAATGACACTTAGTGCTCTGGATTGAGGCAAGTACACACTATAGAGGGATATGCTTTGTTCATATTTCATGCCTGAGGTTTACAACCGCTCTAAAGTAGAATTCCAGCTAAAGCCTGTCCCCTCCCCCCTCCTAACACCCATATTATCTAATCTGTGTAAAAAAGATATGTAAAGGTACCTATTCTCAGCCTGTTCCTTTATGATCAAAAGATCCACTGTGTCAGCCATTGGGAATGGAGAGAGTACCAGACATGGCTGGGAGCTGTGACACCACCTCACATCACCTGGAGGCTTGCTGCCATTTCTGGTTTATTTGAGCTAGCCCCCTGATAATGCGTGGCGGTACATGGCTAGTGCTGCGGAGATGGCTCAGGAGATACGCAGTGGAGTGAAGCATCCTGGGATGTGTGACCTCAATATCTCAGGAGGCCAAACCCACGAGGCAGTATCAAGGCATAATGATTTCAGACATTTTGACAAAACTGAGTTTTATAGAACATTTTTGTTAATCTCACTGCATGAAAGTAAGGTTTATAATATATCTAAGATTTCAAAATCTTCAGTTTTACCGAAATGAGTTGATGCAAAAATGAATACATTCCACAACAAGAACTACTACATCCTAGAGTTTTGGAATGAACAAGTTGGAGACATATTGCAACATTTTATCCTTTTCCATTTCTCAAGAACAACCTCTTTAGAGCCTGGATGCTGGATGTAGAGTGATGCTCAACTTTTCTCTTCAGAATTTCCCATAGGTGTTCGATTGGGTTCAGATCAGGAGACGTACAATACTTGGCCACTGAATCACTTTCACCCTGTTCTTCTTCAGAAATGTAACAGCGGCCTTGGATGTGTGTTTTGGATCATTGTCATGTTGGAAAAGTGCACAACGACCAAGGGCACGGAGTGATGGTAACATCTGCTCTTACAATCTAGAGCAGTACACCTGTGAATTCATGATGCCATCAATGAAATGCAGCTCCTTGACACCATGCAGCCACACAGATGCACACTGCCACCACCATGTTTCACTGTAGGCACCATGCATTTTTCCTTGTACTCCTCACATTTTGCAATGCCATACAGTTTTGGATCCATCAGTTCTAAAAACATTTATCTTGGTCTCATCACTCCAGAGTACAGAGTCTCAGTAGTCTCCTTCTTTTTCAGCATGGGCCCTGGCAAATTTTAGTCCGGCATGGGCTTGAGGAGAGGCTTCCTTCGTGGATGACACCAATGCATGTCATTCCTCTGCAGTGTACGCCATATTGTGTTACTGGAAACAATCACCCCAGTTTGGCTTTCTACTTCTTTAACTAAATGCAGTGAACTCGCATGGTGATTTTCTTTAGCCCTTCTCATCATAAGACGCTTTTGTCGAGAAGTTAACTCCTGTGAATGGCCTGGACGTCTCTGTGAGATGGCTGCAGTTCCATCTTTGTTAAATTTTTGTATCACTTTTGGTACAGTGTTCTGACTGATAAGTAAAGCTTTGCTGATCTTTTAGCCTTCACCTTTCTTATGTACAGAAAACATTTTCTTTATTATGTCTCGTGACATTTCTCTTTCATGTGGTGCCATTGCTGACAGCATGAAATAGGAAGGGTTTTCTTTGTTCTTTTATAATCAACTGTCTGCTGGACACCTGATTAATTAACCACTTAAGCCCCGGAAGATTTTACCCCCTTCCTGACCAGGGCCTATTTTGCGATTCGGCACTGCGTGACTTTAACGGACAATTGCGCGGTTGTGCGACGCTGTACCTAAATGAATTTGACGTCCTTTTTTTCCCACAAACAGAGCTTTCTTTTGGTGGTATTTGATCACGTGTGCGATTTTTTTTTTTTTTTTTGATCATGCGCTATAAACCAAAAAAAGAGCGTCCCCATTTTGCAAAAATAACAATATTTTTCACATTTTTTTTTATATGAAATTCCCCCAAAAAAATGTAAGAATCAAATTTTTTTAACATTTTAGGCCAATTTGTTTTATGCTACCTATGTTAGGTAAAAAAAAATCGCAAAAAACTTATTTTGATTGGTTTGCGCAAAAGTTATTGCCTTTACTAAGGGAAAGATTTTTGTCATTTTTGTTTATTTTTTAACGAGTAATGGCAATCTGCGATTTTTTTTTTTTGCGGGACTGCGACATTGCGGCGGACAGATCGGACCCTTGACTGACATTTTTGACACTTTTGGGGTTACCAGTGACATTACTGCAGTAATCAGTGCTATACATATGCACTGTTACTGTAAAAATGACACTGGCAGTGAAGGAGTTAACTTTATTGGAGAGGGAGGGGTTAAGTGTGTCCCTATGGGCGTGTTTCTAACTGTGATTGGCTGTGGCTACTAGTGTAAGAACAGAGATCAACGGTCCTACATAGTAGAGCCGTGTGATCTCCATTCTTACACAGGGAAGAATGACAGGCGGCTTTGTTTACATTTACCGCCTGCCTTTCTTCCGGTGTAACGGACGATCGCGAGTGCCAGGCTGACATCAGGTCCGCCGGGCACATGCGCGCGGGGGGGGGGGGGGAAATCCGTGACCGCGCGGGAGCGTGCCTCCTGCCGCTCGCTCCCTAGAGCCTCATAGGCTAGCGAAGTAGTCCTACGTCGCTTTGCCTGTGAGGGGCTGACCACCGCAGTAAATAGTCGTGAGGCAGTCTGCAAGTGGTTAATATTGAGACTCCCTTGTAGTTGAATTCTTGTAAATTAGGTTTTTGTTGTTTACAATTTAGCTTTGCTCCTAAGGCCCCTTTCACATGGGTGTCTCTGTGCAGCAGATTCTATTTGCTCAGCGGGGGATTGCTCTGCTGAAGCCCGCTGAGCAGGCGGATGATAGGTCCTGTCCGCTCTGCTATGCAGAGGGGACACGGACATTGTCCTGCTCTCCTCTATGGGGAAATCAGATGTAAACTGACCGCCTGTCCTTTTCCATCTGAGCCGCCAGACAGATAGAAAGTAGGACCACCATCCATCATTTTGCAGGCAGGATCGGATAGCGGAGGAGTCTGCCGACATCCGCCCCTCCATAGGGGAGACTGCAAGGTCTGTCTGAAAAACTGACAGGCGGACATGATCGGATAGCCCATGTGAAAGGGCCCTTGGACTTTCATTGGAATGTATTCTATTTTGCAACATGGTCTTGAATTAATTTGTTAGAAAAAATAGTTTTTGGTGTATGCAAATGAACAAATCTGGGTTGCGATCAATGGCTCGCATCTGTGGAAGTATTGTGTAGTATTGTGCTCCATGGGAAACATAAAATTGTCTGGGTGACCCCAAACTTTGGAACGGTTGTGTGTATCTATGTTTGTTTAAAAAAAAAAAAAAAAATTAGAGACCCTAGAGAATAAAATGGCGATCATTGCAACCTATTATGTCACACTGTATTTGCGCAGCAGTCTTTCAAATGCAATTTTTTGGGGAAGAAATACACTGTCATGAATTTAAAAAAAAAAAAAAAAAAGCCAATTTTTTTTTTTTTTTTTTTGTATAATGTGAAAGTTACACTGAGTAAATAGATACCAACCTGTTCTGCTTTAAAATTTTGCGCACTAGTGAAATGGCGACAAATTTCGGTACTTAAAACATCTCCATAGGCGACGCTTTAAATTTTTTTTTTACCTGTCTGAGTTACTGGGGAAGGTCTTGTGCTAGATTTATTGCTCTCACTGTAACGATCGCAGCAATACCACACGTGTGGTTTGAACACCGTTTACATATGTGGGCGCGACCTCCGTATGCGTTCGCTTCTGTGAGCACAGATGAATGGGCACTTTACATTTTTTATTTTTTTCTTAATTTTTATTGTTTTTACACTATTTAAAAAAAAAAAAATGTGATCACTTTTATTGCTGTCACAAGGGATATAAACATCCCTTGTGACAGTAATAGGCAGTGACAGGTGCTCTTTATGGAGGGATCTGGGGTGTAAAAGACCCCAAATCGCTCCTCTGCACTTAAAAGCATTCAAAACGCCAAGTTTTTACATCAGAGACCCGATCAAAGCTGATTCCGGCCTTATTCGGGTCTAAAGGCAGCCGCTGGATGTGTAAGATGGTTGCTTGGGGTCTCCCAAACAAACGGGAGACCCGAGCAAGCCGCGGTAGGGGGGCATCCTCTCCCGCTCCTTGTAATGACATTTGAGCGGCTACTCAGCCGCGTAGGCTGTCATTGCAAGAAAGCCGACCGTCGGCTCTAAACAATGGCACCGGGTGATGCCATTAGTACAACCCCCCCCCCCTACATATTTTGCATTCCGTTGGCGCTAAGGGGTTAATGTGACCTATAAACTGTACAACTCAGTCAAACAACAAACTGAAAACTTTTAGGTGGAGGGAAGTAAAAAAAAAAAATTGAAATCTTATGGTAAGTGTGCACTCTCTTAAACTAATACTTTGTTATTGCACCTTTTTTTTTATTTGTTTTTTTGTCCAGCACTTTTTTTTTCCATCTTTTTGGGAATGAGTTTATCAGCATGGCACATCTTGACTTGGTAATATTTGCTCACTCTTCTTTGTACAAATACTCTAATTCTGTCAGATTACGTGTGCCTCTCCTATGCACAGCCCTCTTCAGATCACCCCACATATTTTCACCTGGATTCAGGTCTGGGCTGTGGCCGGGTCATTCCAAACCTTTGTTAACTACTGTACATAAGACCGCCTGCCATGTATTTACGTTGCTATTTTGACGTTAAATACCAGAGTTATGGCAGCAGATGGCTGCCATAACCCCGGCATTTTCTTACACGGCCGGTGGCCCTCTTTTACATAAAAGTGGTCCCAGCGGCGGATTTGCCACGGGATCGCTTTTATGGGTTGCAGGAGAGGTGACCACCCCCCTCCCTCACAGCTTCCTGGTCGTTTTCCCTGCTTACTGGAGGTAGTTGGGAAAATCTAATCCCCTGTGTTGCTGGGCAGGAGATCGAGTGAGGGCAGGATGGGCCCCCCCCCCCCCCACTCGACTCTATGCCCTTGGAGGACAGGAGCGAAGTCAAACGTCACTTCCGCCCCCCAGAAAGGGCTAATTTATTATTTTTTGCTTGCTTTTAAGAGTAAATGTGAGATCTGAGGTCTTTTTGAGCCCAGATCTCACAATAAAGACGACCTGCCATGCTTATTTCTAATACAAGCCATTTTTATATTCCTTGTAATAGGAATAAAAGTGATCAAAAACATTTTTTTTAAAGGGACAGTGACAGTCTGTGAGCTCGCACGCAGAAGCAAACACACACGTAAGTCACGCCCACATAGGTAAACGGTGTTCAAACCACACGTTTAGTATCGCCACAATCGTTAGAGCAAGAGCAATAATTCTAGCACTAGACCTTCTCTGTAACTCTAAACGGCTAACGTGTAGAAAGATTTAAAGTGCCGCCTTAGGAGATTTTTAGGTACCAAGTTAGTCACCATTGCACAATTTTGAAGCATGACATGTTTGGTATCAATTTACCTGGTGTAACATTATCTTTCACAATATAGAAAAAAGATAGGCTAACTTTACTGTTTTCTTATTTTTAATTCAAAAACATGTATTTTTACTAAAAGATTTACGTTTGTAAGACAGCTGCACAAATATGGTGTGATAAAGTATTGCAACCATCTCTATTTTATTCTCTAGGGTCTCTGCTTAAAAAAAAAAAAAATGTTTGGGGGTTCTAAGTTATTTTCTAGCAAAAAATACTTATTTAATAACATGTCGGAAATAGGTCAGGTTCTTAAGTGATTAATTGCTTTGGGTCGTTGTCATGTTTAAAAATGAATTTCATGTTCAGCTTTCTAGCAGAAGCCTGAAGGTTTTGTGCCAATATTGACTGGTATTTGAAACTGTTCATAATTCCCTTTATCTCTTGAGTAAGGCCCCTATTCCAGCTGAAGAAAAACAGCCCCACAGCATGATGCTGCCACCACGATGCTTCACTGTGGGTATGTTCTTTTTGTGACGTGCAGTGTTCTGCGCCAAACATATCTCTTGGAATTATGGCCAAAAAATTCAACCTTGGTTTGATCAGACCAGAATGTATTTTTTTCCACATGCTTTTGGTTGACTTTAGATGTGTTTTTTCAAAATTTAGCCAGGCTTGGATGTTATTCTTTGTAAGAAAGTAATGAAGTATTTCACAAAAGTGAGTACATCCCTCACATTTATGTAAATATTTTATTATAACTTTTCATGTGACAACACTGAAGAAATTACACTTTGCTGCAATGTAAAGTAGTGAGTGTACAGCTTGTATAACAGTGGAAATTTGCTGTCCACTCAAAATAACTCAACACAGCCATTGATGTCTAAACTGCTGGCAACAAAAATGAGTACACTCCTAAGTGAAAATGTCCAAATTGGGCCCAATTAGCCATTTTTACTCCCTAGTGTCATGTGACTCTTTAGTGTTACAAAGTCTCAAGTGTGAATAGAGAGCAGGTGTGTTAAATTTGGTGTTATTGCTCACACTCTCATACTGGTAACTGGAAGTTCAACATGGCACCTCATGACAAAGAACTCTCGGATCTGAAAAAAAGAATTGTTGCTCTACATAAAGATGGCCTAGGCTATAAGAAGATTGCCAAGACTCTGAAACTGAGCTACAGCACGGTGGCCAAGGCCATACAGTGGTTTAACAGGACAGGTTCCACTAAGAACAGGCCTCGCCATGGTCAACCAAAGAGTGCACGTGCTCAGCTTCATCTCCAGAGGTTGTCTTTGGGAAATAGATATACGAGTGCTGCCAGCATTGCTTCAGAGGTTGAAGGGGTGGGGTGGAGATCACCCTGTCAGTGCTCAGACCATACGCCGCACACTGAATCAAATTGGTCTGCATGGCTGTTATCCCAGAAAAAGGCCTCTTCTAAAGAATATGCACGCAGCCGCAAACAATTTGCTGAAGACAAGCAGACTAAGGACATGGATTACTGGAACCATGTCCTGTGGTCTTATGAGACATAGATAAACTGATTTGGTTCAGATGGTGTCAAGTGTGTGTGGCGGAAACCAGGTGAGGAGTACAAAGACAAGTGTGTCTTGCCTACAGTCAAGCATGGTGGTGGGAGTGTCATGGTCTGGGGCTGCATGAGTGCTGCCGCACTGGGGAGCTGCAGTTCATTGCGGGAACCATTAATGCAAACATGTACTGTGACATACTGAAGCAGAGCATGATCCCCTACCTTCGGAAATGGCCGCAGGGCAATATTCTAGCATAACGACCCCAAACACACCTCCAAGACGCTCACTGCTAAAGAACCGGCCAAGCATCTGTGGGGCATCCTTAAACGGAAGATGGAGGAGCGCAAGTTCTCCAACATCCACCAGCTCTGTGATGTCGCCATGGAGGAGTGGAAGAGGACTCCAGTGGCAACCTGTGAAGCTCTGGTGAACTCCATGCCCGGGGGGGAGTGGGGGGTGTTAAGGCAGTGCTGGAAAATGATGGCAACACAAAATAAAAAATTAGGCCCAGTTTGGACATTTGAACTTAGGTGTGTACTGGCTTTTGTTGCCAGCAGTTTAGACATTAATGGCTGTGTTGTGTTATTTTGAGGGGACAGCAAATTTACACTGTTAGGCCTCATGCACACTGGACGTTTTTGGAGCTGCTGTTAGCAGCGTCAGACGTTTTTTTTTGCAGCTTCAGAACGCCCATCCATGTTATTCTATGGCCTCATGCACACATAGATCTTTTAGGAGCTCCAAGTGGCATAGGCGTTTTACAGCTCCAAAAAAAACCCAGGAACTGTGCGTTCTGGAGCTGCAGCGTCAAGCTGTAAAAATGTCTGACGCTGCTAAAGACTGAATAACGTTGCTTAACGTGCGTTAAGCCACATTATACGTTTTTTTTCTTCTATTCAAAATCAATGGTTCCCTAATGTGAGCCTATTGATTTGAATGGAAGTCGCACCGCAAGTCGGATCAGGATGATCCGACTTGCGGTGCGACTTGCGCTGTGAGAATCTTGAGCGGGAACTCCACGCCAAAATGGGGAAAAAAACGGCGTGGGGTTCCCCCCCAGGTTCCAAACCAGGCCCTTCGGGTCTGGTATGGAATTTGAAGGTAGCCCCCCCCGCCAAAATCCATACCAGATCCTTATCCGAGCATGCAGGCCAGGAAAGGGGAGGGGACGAGTGAGCCGCCCCACCCTCTCAGGACCATACCAGGCCACATGCCCTCAACATGGGGGAGTGTTGGTGCTTTGGGGCAGGGGGCTCCCCTACCCCAAACCCCCCCCCCCCATGTTGAGGGCGTGTGGCCTGGTATGGTCCAGGGGGGTGGGGCTGCTCGTTCGTCCCCTTTCCTGGCCTGCCGGGCTGCATGCTCGGATAAGGGTCTGGTATGGATTTTGGGGGGGACCCCACACTGTTTTTTCGGTGTGGAGCTACCCTCAAATTCCATACCAGACCCGAAGGGCCTGGTTTGGAACCTGGGGGGGAACCCCACGCCATTTTTTTCCCCATTTTGGCGTGGAGTTCCCCCTCAAGACTCTCACAGCACAAGTCGCACCGCAAGTCGGATCAGGATGATCCGACCTGCGATGCGACTTCCATTCAAATCAATAGGCTCACATAGGGAACCATTGATTTTTGAATGGAGGCAGAAAATACGCTGCTAAAAGCTACGTGGCCAAACGTGCAATAATGCAAATGGAAAAAGCTACTAAAAGCACGTTTTTACAGCGGCTTTTTTCTGGCGTCAAGAAATGGCTTTGGAGCTCGTTTTTATGACCCCCCTGTGTGCATGGAGCCTTATACAAGCTGTACACTCACTACTTTTACATTGTAGCAAAGTGTCATTTCTTCAGTGTTGTCGCATGAAAAGATATAATATTTACAAAAATGTGAGGGGTGTACTAGGGCTGGGCGATAAAACGATACCGATATGTATCGCGATAGTCAGGGGATCGATAGCAATACAAGGCTTTGAACGATACAGGTTTAAGCTTTAAAAATGGCGCCGCCCGTCGCATACATGTCACCGCGCACGCGCCGCCGCCGCTCGTGTAATTTCGGCTATTCCCGGCCTCTCCCGAGCGGCGGCGCCGCTCGGGAGAGGCCGAGAATAGCCCAAAGTATACGAGCGGCGCGTGCGCAATGACCTGTCGGGGCCGGGCGGCGCAATTTTTAAAATGAAGGCGCCTCTGGAACAGGTAAGTGAAACAGCTTCACTACCTGCCATTATGCAGGGCTGCGGGCACACTACAAGGGATGCAGTGCTGCGGGCATGGTCTACCTGTACCATGCCCACAGCACTGCATCTCCTGTAGTATGCCCACAACCCCGGATCCTCTTGTACCATGCCAGTACCCTGCATTCTCCTGCACCATGCCAGTGCCCTGCATTCTCCTGCACCATGCCAGTGCCCTGCATTCTCCTGCACCATGCCAGTGCCCTGCATTCTCCTGCACCATGCCAGTGCCCTGCATTCTCCTGCACCATGCCAGTGCCCTGCATTCTCCTGCACCATCCATGCCAGTGCCCTGCATTCTCTTGCACCATGCCAGTACCCTGCATTCTCCTGCACCATGCCAGTACCCTGCATTCTCCTGCACCATGCCAGTGCCCTGCATTCTCCTGCACCATGCCAGTGCCCTGCATTCTCCTGCACCATGCCAGTGCCCTGCATTCTCCTGCACCATGCCAGTGCCCTGCATTCTCCTGCATTCTCCTGTACCATGCCCGCCGCCCTGCATTCTCACCCTAGGGTCCTTATTTTAAATGGGTAATAAAAAATATCAATAATTATCGATATCGACCGATATGAAACACTGATATTGTGATACAGTTTTCAGCCATATCGCCCAGCCCTAGGGTGTACTCACTTTTGTGAGATACTGTACATACACACTGCTCAAAAAAAACGAAAGGAACACTTTTTAATCAGAGTATAGCATCAAGACAGTTAAACTCCTGTGATATTGATCTTGTCAGTAAAATAGGAGAGAGGGTTGTTAATCAGCTTCAGCTGCTTTGGTGTAGGGATCGACCATTTTTTCAGGCCCGATACCGGTTTTCCAGTCACCCTTCTGGTCGATATGAGGTGCCGAAATTTTGTGCATTTTAAAATGTGTTGTGTTTTTTTTTTTTTTTTTTTTTTTTTTTTTAAATCACTTTTATTGCTGTCACAAGGAATGTTAACATCCCTTGTGACAGTAATAGGCAGTGACAGGTACTCTTTATGGAGGGATCTGGGCTCTATAAGACCCCAAACCCCTCCTCTGCACTTAAAAACATGCAAAATACCATGTTTTGAATACTGTAATTTTTTTAATAATCTGGCTACTTTAAAACGCCAGTAACGGGACGTGATGCCATGACATCGCTTCCGGTTACCCGATCAGAGCTGATTCCAGCTTTGTCTGGGTCTTCGGTGGGACAGGGTATCCGGGCCTGGCGGCGGGAGGGGCGAATGTCCCCTCCTGCTGCTTGTAATAACAGCTGAGCTGCTGATTAGCTGCATCGGTTAACTAAAAACGTCCACGCTAAAAAAAAAAACGTACCAGGGTGATGCCACTAGCTGCAGGCGTCATCCCGGTACAACCACTTGAAGCAATATCGGCAAGTTTGTGTCCGATACTTCAAAAAAAGTGAATATCTCTCCCCCCGATAATTGTTCGATCCCTACTTTGTGTTAATGAAATTAACAGGCGCACTAGATGGACACAAATGAGATGACCTACAAAACGGGAATGGTTTTACAGGTGGAAGCTACTGATATTTTTTTTTCCCTACTCCTCTTTTCTCATTGTGTTTCTTTACTTTTGCGTTTGGCTTGGGTCAATGTCACTACTGGTAGCATGAGGCGATACCTGGACCCTATAGAGTTTGCACAGGCAGTCCAGCTCCAACAGGATGGAATATCAATACATGTAATTGCCGTGGAGGAGATTCCGGGAGAAAGGCAGTTACCCTAGGAGAGCTGGACAGGGCCATAGAAGGTCCTTAACCCATCAGCAGGACAGTTATATGCTCCTCTGTGCATGGAGGAGCAGGATGAGCACTGCCAGAGCCCTACTGGTGTGAATGTCTCTGACCAAACAATAAGCAACAGACTTGAGGGCCTGACATCCTCTAGTGTGCCCTGTGCTCACTGCCCGGCACCGTGGAGCTCGATTGGCATTTTCCAATTAACACCAGAATTTTCAGGTCTGCCCTGCTGTCGCCCTTTTCACAGCTAAGAGCAGGATCACCCTGAGTACATGTGACAGACCTGAAAGGGTCTGGAGAATCAGCGGAGAACATTATGCTGCCTGTAACTTCGTGCAGGATGACCAGTTTGGTGGTGGGTCAGTGATGGTCTGGGGAGGCATATCCATGGAGGGACGCACAGATCTCTACAGGCAAGACAATGGCACCCTGACTGTTATTACGTTTCGGGATAAAATCCTTGGACCTATTGTCGAACCCTGTGCTGGTGCAGTGGGTCCTAGTTTGCTCCTGGTGCAGGACAATGCCTTGCCTCATGTGGGGAGAGTAGGCAGCCAGTTCTTGGAGGATGAAGGAATTGATACCATTAAATAGTCCCCATGCTCTCCTAACCTAAATACAATAGAGCACTGCTGAGACATTGTTTTGGTCCATTTAACTCCGCCAGGTTGCACCTGAGTCTGTTAAAGAGCTCAGTGATGCCCTGGTCCAGATCTGAGAGGTAATACCCCAGGACACCATCCGTCGTCTCATTAGGAACATGCCCCAACGTTGTCAGGCATGCATACAAGCATGTGGGGGCCATACAAACTACTGAGTACCATTTTGAGTTGCTGCAATGAAATTACAGAAAAATGGACTAGCCTGCTACAACTTTTTTATTTTTTCACTTTGATTTTCGCGTTGCCTTTTGAATTTAGCCCTCTGTAGGTTAATTGTCATTTCCATCAATGTAGCATCCTTTCCTTCCTAACACATTACCCAGTCCATATCAGTACAGACATCCAGCACGAGATTTTTCCCCATTGAGTTCTGATGTGTTTTAATTTCCTTTTGTTTGAGGTGTGTGTGTGTGTGTATGTATGTATGTATGTATGTATATATATATATATATATATATATATATATATATATATATATATATATATATATATATATATATATATATGTGTGTGTGTGTATATATATATATATTACACACACAAACTGGATTCCAAAAAAGTTGGGACACTGTACAAATTGTGAATAAAAACAGAATGCAATGATGTGGAAGTTTTTTAAATTTCAATATTTTATTCAGAATACAACATAGATGACATATCAAATGTTTAAACTGAGAAAATGTATAATTTTAAGGGAAAAATAGGTTGATTTTAAATTTCATGGCATCAACACATCTCAAAAAAGTTGGGACAAGCCCATGTTTACCACTGTGTGGCATCCCCTCTTCTTTTTTTAACAGTCTGCAAACATCGGGGGAAAAGTTGCTCAAGTCTAGGAATAGGAATGTTGTACCATTCTTGTCTAATACAGGCTTCTAGTTGCTCAACTGTCTTAGGTCTTCTTTGTCGCATCTTCCTCTTTATGATGCACTAAATGTTTTCTATGGGTGAAAGATCTGGACTGCAGGCTGGCAATTTCAGTACCCGGATCCTTCTTCTACGCAGCCATGATGTTGTATTTGATGCAGTATGTGGTCTGGCATTGTCATGTTGGAAAATGAAAGGCCTTCCCTGAAAGAGACGACGTCTGGATGGGAGCAAATGTTGTTCTAGAACTTGGATATACCTTTCAGCATTGATAGTGCCTTTCCAGATGTGTAAGCTGCCCATGCCACACGCACTCATGCAACCCCATACCATCAGAGATGCAGGCTTCTAAACTGAGCGCTTATAACAACTTGGGTTGTCCTTGTCCTCTTTAGTCCGGATGACATGGCGTCCCAGTTTTCAAAAAAGAACTTCAAATTTTGATTCGTCTGACCACAGAACAGTTTTCCACTTTGCCACAGACCATTTTAAATGAGCCTTGTCCCAGAAAAAACACCTGTTCTTCTGGATCATGTTTAGATATGGCTTCTTTTTTGACCTATAGAGTTTTAGCTGGCAACGGCGAATGGCACGGTGGATTGTGTTCACCGCCAATGTTTTCTGGAAGTATTCCGGAGCCCATGTTGTGATTTCCATTACAGTAGCATTCCTGTATGTGATGCAGTGCCGTCTAAGGGCCCGAAGATCACGGGCATTCAGTATGGTTTTCTGGTCTTGACCCTTACGCACAGAGATTGTTTGATATTATGCTCTGTAGATGATGATAACTTCAAACTCTTTGCAATTTTTCTCTTAAACTTTTTTATCATATTGCTCCACTATTTTACGCCGCAGCATTGGGGGAATTGGTGATCCTCTGCCCATCTTGACTTCTGAGAGACTCTGCCACTCTGAGAGGCTCTTTTTATACCCAATCATGTTGCCAATTGACCTAATAAGTTGGAAATTGGTCCTCCAGCTGTTCCTTATATGTACATGTAACTTTTCCGGCCTCTTAATGCTACCTGTCCCAACTTTTTTGGAATGTGTAGCTCTCATGAAATCCAAAATGAGACAATATTTAGCATGACATTTCAAAATGTCTCACTTTCAACATTTGATATTTTATCTATATTATATTGTGAATAAAATATAAGTTTATGAGATTTGTAAATCCATTCCTTTTTTTTACTCACAATTTGTACAGTGTCCCAACTTTTTTGGAATTGGGTTTGTTTGTGTGTGTATGTATATATAATATATATATATTTAAATTTATACTTTTTTTTTTTTTTTAATTTTCGGTCTTTCTTATTTATATAATAAACCCAGTGGTGATCAAATACCACCAAAAGAAAGCCTTTGTGTGCAAAATGAATAATATTTAATTTGCGTACAGAGCTGCATGACTGCAATTACCAGTTAAAGTAGCACAGTGCTAAATAGCAAAAAAATGGCCTGGTTATGAAGTGGGAAAAACCTTCCGGCGCTCAAGTGGTTAAATTATCATTGTATTTTGTTTTCAAACATAAGTGCAGTTTTGAAAACTTGTCTTGTATAGTGATCAATAAGGCCTCTTGCACATGGGGAGGAAGGGAAGGCGCTTTTGTAGTTGTATAGGTTTTTTTTTTTTTTTTTTATTTGAACACAGGGGTATTATCAATGGGACAATGCACACAGCTGGGTAAGGATCTGTAACCTAGCGATTTGTGTTCAGAACCATAGCAAAATTCAAAAATGGAAATGTTAGAATTGAGTGTAATAATTAACGCATATATGTGAAAGTTGAAACACAGGAAGCTAGAAGTGGATGAAAAAGTGACTTCGCGTATATACTCATGAAATTCTATTTGTACATGAGAGCTTGTTCTATCCAGTGTGCTGAATATGGTATGTTAAAAAGTTGAATGTTGCACTTTTGAAGTAATGATAGGTTGTCTGTGCAGGATGACTTTCCCTGCACTGTGAAAGGAGTGCCCTCAGACTGCGATTCCCTCCATATGGGATAAGAATTTGAAGTGTACCTAACATGGGGGCTGCCATAGATTGTGTTTTTCTAGGATACTAATTGACCAGACAAGGATTTTAACAAACTTTGTTGCATATTCCTTGCAAATTCCTTCCTATCTTTTTTGTTGTTCTGAATAAATCATTGTTTGTTCCTCTGTGCTGAGTGGGGCAAATAGGAGTGGTTTCCTATTTATCTGTCAGCTGTAGAAGCTGCAAGGCTCTGAGGAAAGCTGCTGGGCCTGCATCCCTTTAGACGTGTTCCTATTGGGAGTATCTCACCAAAAATTAAATTTTTGTTGTAGGGGATGCCTGAAATCTGACTTGCTTCTTAGGCAGACTTCTGGGAAACTTGATGAGCCAATCACACAAGCAGGAAATGATGTTTCTGGGGTGTGGTCAGTACACATTCTGTGTACAGAATAGCTCCAGATAGCCATATTGCAATGCATTTTCAGAAAAGTACAACAGCTGCAGATTGAAAAGGAAAGGTAATTTTTAATAACATTCAATTGCAATATGATTTGTGTTGCAATTGCATACGCTATATTTTTTTCTTTATTTGCTACTCCCCCTTCACCCCCACGAAAGTGGAGTCACTCTTTTTAATGCATGGAAGTCCAACCTTTTGGCTTCTCTGGGCCACATTGAGTGTAGAGAGATTTTCTCAGGCCACATATAAAATATATACTATGGTTAAGGTATATAAATAATACAACACAGCCGCACCCCCCCCCCCCCCTCGGCACTAATTTAACACAACTAGAGGATGTTCAAATGAAATGGAATTAGTTTACAGAGGTTTACTTCTTCTGAGAGATATTAAAGGAACACTCTAACCACCATGACCACTTCAGTGATTTGAAGTGGTCATGGTGGTAGGAGTCAGAAACACTGCACATGCTGGGATATTTACAGTTATGTGCTGGGGGATAGTTACACCCCTAGCACATATGACTTAGGCAGCCAGAAAATGTCATGTCCTCATTCATAAATGTATGAACAAGGACATGACAGGTTTTGACAAAACACAACTAGTTGTTAAAAAACCTATTGCAACAATTTACACACGCTAATGCACATACCTTTTCTACATATTTTGCAGAATGCTGGTGGGTACTGCTGGCTGGTACTGGTGGGTACCGCTGACTGGTACTGTTGGTGGGTATTTGTTGCTGGTTCTGGCGGGTATTGCTGGCAGGTACTGTTGGTGGGTATTGGTTGCGGGTACTGTTGGGCATTGCTGGCTGGTGTTGGCAGGTACTGTTGGGCATTTCTGGCTGGTGTTGGCAAGTACTGTTGGGCATTGCTGGCTGGTGTTGGCGGGTACTGTTGGGCATTGCTGACTGGTACTGTTGGGTATTGCTTTCTGGTGCTGGCGGATACTGTTGGGTATTGCTGGCTGGTACTGTTGGCGGGTTCCCGACCCACCATTCCTGAGGATCAGCGTGACATTCACATGTGCCGCGCTGTAGGAAGCGGAGCCGATGCTTCCTGTATAGTGCCACCCGACTTCTGTCACAGGTGGAGGCAGAGTGCAATTGCTATCACTCCACCTGTGACAGGAGATGGTGCTATACAGGAATCATTGGCTCTGCTTCCTCTAGTGCCGGCTCAGTTATTTACAGTTGTGTGATGCTCGGGGATGCAGGGTCGGGATCCACAAACTTAGCTTACCGACCCACCATCCCAGAGAAGGAGGGGGAGTCACCAAAATCTTCTCAGGGGGGGGGAGCAATCTGGAGTTCCGCCACCGATGAGCCGCATTGCCTGCGGTTCTGGGCCGCATGCGCCCTGCAGATTGGACATGCCTGCTTTAATGTATTGAGGCCAAAGCATGAGTTAAAAAAAACAGACACAAATATGTCAAATAAAAAAGGAGCTTTGGTTGCAATACTCGCCTCCTCTCCAGTGTTGTCCCTAAAATATGTTGTGCCTCATAAGTGTGTGTGTTTTTTTTTTTTTCCTCTGTCTTCCAGGACAGCATCTGAAAGATGGGCTCCTCCCTCCTGAAACCGGAAACACAATAATACACCAGTATAAAAATGTCAGTCATACTTTCTGCCTCAGTTTGATTGTGTTTCCTCTGGACCCACATGAGCTGCATCTGTTAATTCTTTTTTTCAGTCTCTTGTGCTAATGTGCAGGAGGCTCCCTGACCCGCCTCCCATCTAGATCAGCGAGCCTTGGGCAGTGCAGATCAGGGGCAGCACATTGGGGCGCGCTGGCCCCCCCGCCTGAGGTTTGACCCCCCTTCTGAGGGGTTTGCAACCATCCTCCCAGCTGTCAGGATGCCGGTGATTTCCCCCCCCCCCCCCAAACCGTACCTGGAGCCAGCGGATCTTCTAGGCTAGTTCCTGCTTGCCACAGCTATCCTTCCAGCCGCCTCCTGTGGAGCAGGGGGACGCCCCCTGCATACAGCACCCCTGGTCCTTCACCCTTCGGGCACCTGTCAAGGGAAACCGTGGAGCATGTTGGAGGAGCAAGATGGCTGCAGGACCGTCACTTCCGGTGAAGCGATTCCGGTCCAAAGCCGTCTTAGGGGAAGGAGGAAGTCGGAGCAGGGAACGTCTGCTGAGGCCACTTCCGGCAGCAGCGTGTTTTTTAAAAGTAAACTCACAGCATTTTAAACTAAATGCAAGCGGAAGACAAATTCCTCAATTTCACAAGGAGAAGCTGACCCTAGGATATCAGAAGGTTGCAATGCAGCTATGTCCGTCAACCTGCATAGGGGGCAGCTGGGGGTGGGGCTGGAGCTTGGCCTGAAGCAGTTAAAGGTCCCTGTGCTGTGGTTCCTTTTCTGAAACTGACTGTGTCGGATGCCTCCCCACCCTGCCCTGCAGATCCTGCCGGCCAGGACAGCTCCAAGGTAAGCCAGAGCACTCTAGCTTTACCTCACCACAAACGGTTTTGCATTGTTGTGTATGGCAACTCCCTGCCTACTGTGTCCTTTGTGCTTATTTACAGACAAAGACCCCAGAAAAGAAAAAGGCAAAGACCAGTAGCAAGTCATGTGCCTCTTGGGTCACAGGTTTCCTCAAGAATGGGGGAAAAAAACCCTATGCCAGAAATGCATCAATAAAATGGTGGCCAAAGAGTGACAGAGGTTCCTTAAGGATATGCTTTACTCCTTTAAAAAGGAAATTTAAAAGCATGATTGGTCCCCTTCATACAGCCATAGAAAAACGGGAGGCTCCAGCAAGCTCGAGCCAGGCCAGCACTCCATCTACCAGCAAGACACCCATCCCCTTATGCAGCGGGGATGAGGTGGACCAAGTGGAGCAGGGATCTGATTCAGACAATTTGGAATCAGAATCCGAAGATGGCCTGTGCTATGACTCAAATGACGAGGATCCAGCATCAAAGGGTACACTTTTTCCCACAGAAGACACAGATAATTTACTGATAGCCATAGCAGATACACTGTGTATAAAAGAGACAAAAAATTGCAGAGCTTTCACTACACGATAAATTGTACAAGGGCTTACAACCAAAAAAAACCAAAAAACTTTCCGGTACATGAGTCTCTGAAAAACTTGGTTATGAAAGAATTGGGAAGAACCGGAAAATAAGCTCTTTACCCCAGCTGTGATTAAACGCAGATATCCGTTCAGAGGAGGATACTAAACCCTGGGCTAAATGCCCTAAAGTAGATGCTTCCCTCGCCAGTGTCGCAAACAAGGCTGACTAAGCTTTCGACGACTCCAGAACTCTCAGTGATCCCGTGGACAAAAAATAGAGGCACTTCTGAGAAGAGCTTGGGAGGCTGCAGCCGCAAATCTAAATCCAGCCATAGCTTCCACCTGCATGGCCAGCACCCTATTAGTCTGGCTGAGGCAGTTGCAAGAGCTGCTAGAAGGCAATACCCCAAGGGAGGAACTGGTAAAAACCATACCCACACTAACCAGAGCGGCAGTTTTCCTAGCGCAAACCTAGGGTTTGCGGATTCATAAGCTTACTGAGGGTCCCTTTGGTGCTTTGATATTACTGAGGCAGAAGGTATCACTGACATTTTTATTATGGTGGACTATTGTTTCCTGTTTCAGGAGGGAGGAGCCTATCTCTCAGATGCTGCCCTGGAACACTTCTTAGAAAAAGTTACCAGGTACCTAACTCCTCCCTTCCTCTTCTTCTTCCTCCCTTCCTCTTCTTCTTCTTCCTCCCTTCCTCTTCTTCTTCCTCCCTTCCTCTTCTC
>NC_138769.1:388412331-388428344 GCF_965119305.1 Pelophylax lessonae | reverse complement strand
CATGTACTGAATAAATGTGTTTTCTCAACGTGCATAACCAGCCCAACCAGTTTTTATCTTTGACAACAAAATATTAGCTTACTTTGCCAAGTTCTTTTTTAAATTTAAATACAAATTCTATTACTTTATTTTCAATAAACATTTGTATTTTGGATTAACATTGTAGGCATTGCCATGTTTCCTAATTTATTTAATTACAGTTTTGAAAAAGCGTGTGAGAGGAGTCCTAATCAGGTTTTTATCTTTTTTTTTTTTTTTTTTTCCCTGGTTAATCTTCTGTACCATGCTGGACACTCCTACACTCCAACTAATCTATTCGATGCAGGTTTTATGTTATTACTATTGGGGCAGGGTGGTGTTCTGTTACCACAGAATAATAAGCATTTATGTTGTAAAGGTCTGAGAGAGGGGTGGTTACGGAATCTCGCAAAGGACACTGGGCAAGGCTGACCACTCTTAAAAAGAGAAGTGTAGGATTTTTTTTTTTTTTTTTGAGAATCCTACCTAGGTGGATGCAGCATTGATTAAAAGCTGCATCTGTCCTCTGTTGGCTCTAAGGCTGAGAAACGAGCGATTTAAAAAAAAAAAACACCTGTGATATATCCCAAGAGGCTGCGGGGGAGTGGTGGAGAGCGAACTTGCACTCCAACCACCTATTAAATCAGAGTCGAAGAAGAAGTGGGTACCTGTGAAAATCAGGTCCCTCTCTAAAAAAAAAAAAGGACATTCAAAATCTGGGGGAGGAAGAGAAAAAGTGGAATTTCCCCTTTTGGGCAAAGTTCCACGTTTAAAAATGTCAATATTTGAATTGCTATGGGGGCAGCCGACTCGCTTCTGACGCATTGCTCTCCGTGTCCATTAGTACACACAGCCGAAGCTCAGCCTGGCCGCTTGCTGGCTGTGATTGACTGAGAGTCCCCGAAGAGCCCAGGCTCTTGTGCACATCAATGGGGCTCAAGTAAGTATGGGGTGGGAGGGGGGGGGGGGGGCTACTGCACAGATAAGAATCACAGGCAGTTCACACTGTGCTCTGTGAACCACTGCAAGTAACAATATAAAGTTTGACAACCCCAATTCGGTTCACAGAACTTAGTGCAAACTATGGGATCGTATTGCATGGGTCCTAACACCCATGCAATCCAATTCCAGTGCGAATAAAAAAAAAAAAAAAGGTACTACACCTTCTTGGTGTGGATCCTGTGCGATTTGAGCCATGCATAATGTATGGCCTTAATTCGCACTGCACTTAATTTGCATGTCATTTTTACAGGAATCCAGTGCAATTCCTGTACAAATGACATGCGATGTGGTAACCCGCACTAGTGTTAATCCAGCATCAGAACCATTTTAAATTGGCTAATTTTAATATTAAATGACAAAATATTACATTACATTGTATTCTTTTCATGTTTTTTTTTTTTTAGCCCTTACATATTTTAGTTTTTTGAGTGATTACGTGCATATCGTTAAGGATAATATCTATGCAATCCTTTTTCTCTATCGCTCATTGACAGACGTAGTCTTCTTGATTCTCAAGAGCTGGGTTATGTTGTCTCCGCAGGAGTAGGACTAGGCAGAATGACAAAACGTTCTGGCTCCACCTTAGGGGCAGTCCCTGAGGGTATATCCTCCCTCTCTCTGCTACAGGGAATCAGTTTTTTTCTGTCTAGTCAGGAGTAAGGACCTAAGTTCCTTGCTGGGATCTTTTGGTCCTGGCAAGACTTTTTTTCTTTAAGAAAAAGACATTTTTTAGGTAGTTTTCTCCAGTGTTTTTTTCCTGTGAGATCTTCAAGCAAAAATGCCGGACTGGGCGACACTTGTGGTCACCCCAGCCGGCCTACGAGCGCGCGCAGACCATGGCATTGCGCTTGGTCGGCCGCGACATATTCAAGTAAGTATGCGGGGCCGGGCGACGGGCTGGATGTTGAGATCCAGTGGTCACCCCGGTTTCTGCCTACGAGCGCGTGCAGACCAGTGCGCTGGGTCGGCCGCGACGGAGTCCCAGTAAAGGGACTGACTTTGCGAGTTAAAAGTCTCGCTTGGACGCCAGGTACCAGAGAGTCGAGGCGTCCACAAACCCCCACCCCGGTGGAGAGGGTATTGTGAAGAGAGGGTGCCTGTCGGTTCGGTATGGTGAGTAAACGTTCCCTTTTTTCCTCATTATGAGGCAGTATATATTATGGGCCCCTCCATATATGGTCAGTATATATCTGATACTTACAAGTCCCCCTTGTAATACAGCATGTGTTTGTGGGAAGTGGACTTGGTTCAAGAGCTAACACTCTACCCAGCAGACTGTAACATTACAGCAGACATAGGAGGTATAATCCTACCTTATGTGCAGTGTATCTCTGTAGATCCATATGTCACCTCTTAGCAGAGTGCAGGTGGATGTGCTGGGAAGACGATATCGGCGGTCCGCCGCCATTTTGCCGTAGACCGAATGCATGTATGTCCTCAGGTCACGCCGGCCGCCATGTTTTTGGAGTCTTATGTCTCTTCTATGGGGGCGGCCATGTTTTGTGAGCCCAGCTACCTCGTGGAGGGCTGGGAACGCCGGAAGGCGTACACAAGGGGCGGAGCCACGCCTTCTGCCCGGGAAAAAGCAAACAGCTCCTTCCAGTCTGTGTAAGACAGACGCTGACTGCAGTTTGTTGGAAACTGCACTGCATCGGTTGGTGAGCCTTGGGGGTCCCTCTCTCTCTCTCTGGGATCGAGAAGCAGGTACTCTGAGGGGCGCTATTGCGCTAGGGGGAGACACACAAAAAAAAAAAAAAAAAGAAAAAGTTTTTTTGTTTTGCTGGCAAAGGTGTCCTGTATTAACATGGACCCTGCCACTCATGTATCTCCTCCGGATCCCCTCGAGGGGTCTGCGGGATCCTCCAGCACCCCATTGACAATTGAATCTTTGTCAGCTATTATGGAAACTTTTGTGTCCCGGGTGGAAGTGGCTTGTCAGGGACAGGGCGCAAGAAAGCGACCCCCGCCTAACCCCTTATTATCTGAAACCTCGGATTCAGACTCTGAGCCTATGTCTGCAGTTGCAGGTACTTCATCTGGTATTGGTGTCTCGGGTCCTGTCTCTTCAGACAGTGAGGAGGATGTTTCGGCATCCGCCATAGCCCGAGAGGAAGCGTTGGTTAACGCACTCATTGTATCTGTTCAAGAGACTTTAAGGTTACAGGGTATTCCATCAGAAATAGCTGAAACTGAGATCCCTTTTGGGACTAAAAAGCGCATCAAAGTGGCGAAGGTTTTTCCATTGCCCAAATGTTTTGGCAATCCAATCGAAGAAGAATGGCGTCTGCCAAAACGCACTTTTAATATTTCTAAACGCATTGACAGGCGTTATCCGTTTGAGGAAACCCTTATTAAGAAATGGACAGAACCACCTGTGGTGGATTCATCTATTGCTAGATTGAATAAAGCCACGGTTATTCCTTTAGAAGACGCTCCGTCTTTTAAAGATCCAGTAGATCGCAAGATAGAAGCTATGTCTCGCACCATGTTTTCCTTGATTGGATCAGCTTTCAGACCAATAATTGCTATTGGTCTGGTTTCGCAGGCTGTAACTGAATGGACCAAGTGGTTACGCCGGGACTTAGAAGAAGTCCCTCAGGCGGTATCAGATTTGTTGGAACAAATGATACAGGGGTTACAGTTTGTATGTGATGCTGCGTTAGACGCCACTCCATTAATGGCGCGAGCATCAGTCTCAGCAGTGGTTCTCAGGCGTACACTGTGGCTAAAAGGTTGGTTAGCCGACCAAGGTTCCAAAAAAGCATTGGCTAATATCCCCTTTTCAGGAGAGCGTCTATTTGGAGCCAACTTAGATGAGATCATTAAGGATCTCACCGGTGGAAAAAGCACCTTTATACCGCAAAATTTTAAAGGTAGAGGAACTCGTCAAAGACGAGGGCCTTCTTTTTCTGCTCACAAGAGGTTTTTTCGTCCAGCGGGTGAAAAAACTAAGTCCTCCAAAGCTCCTGCAGGAGGCGTCAGGGGTCGTTGGTCGGGCAAGCAAAAGCCCGCCCCCTCCAGACCTGAAGATAAACCATCCAAAGCCTGAAGGTGCGCCCCCACCCATAACTGGGGTGGGGGGACGTCTTCGCCGGTTCCCGGATCCATGGCTTTCCAGAATCCCGGACAAATGGGTTTGCGAAGTCATAAGGTCAGGGTACAAGATCGAGTTTCGATCTCTCCCACCGGCGCGATTCTTCCCTTCCAATATCCGACTATCCGCAGATCGTTTAGAAGATCTGCGGAGAGCAGTCACAGATTTACTACAACAAGGAGTGGTAGTCCACGTTCCTTGGACAGAACGGTTTCAAGGGTTTTATTCAAACCTGTTTACAATACCCAGGAAAGAGGGCAAAGTGCGTCCAATTCTGGACTTAAGAGCACTCAATTCTTTCGTCAACATAAGAAGATTCAGAATGGAGTCCATTCGCACGGTAGCAGCCTTCCTGCATCCAGGGGATGTCCTAGCGTCCATAGACATCAAGGACGCCTATCTTCACATTCCCATTTTCGCAGGACATCAGCGTTTTCTACGCTTTTCCGTAGAGGAGAACCACTATCAGTTTGTGGCGTTACCTTTCGGTCTCGCCACGGCTCCGCGGGTCTTCACAAAGGTGTTGGCCCCAATGTTGGCACTTCTGCGCCAAAGAGGTATATCGATTCTAGGTTACCTAGACGATCTTCTGCTTCATGCAGAGTCTCCTCAGACCTTGCTACAAAACATAGAAATTACTATGATTTCTTTACAGGAATTCGGGTGGCTGGTGAACCAGCAAAAGTCATTTCTGGTTCCCACCCAGAGGCTCGAATATCTGGGTCTAATTCTAGACACAGTCAGGACAAGAGTTTTTCTTCCGGTAGGGAAACTCCGAAAGATTCAATCTGCAGTCCAGTTGTTACTGTCCAACAGCTGGTCTTCCCTTCGGACTTGCATGAGGGTTCTGGGGTTGATGGTGGCTTTGTTCGAAGCAGTCCCATTTGCCCAGTCCCATACCCGAATTCTTCAGCAAGAGATTCTTCTCAGATGGAATCGGAATCCGGAATCCCTGGACAATCAGATCCGATTGAGCAAACTGACCAGAGAGTCTCTGGTATGGTGGCTTCGGTCTCCGATGCTCAGCCAGGGAAAGTCATTTCTGCCAATATATTGGACGACAGTGACCACGGATGCCAGTCTATCCGGATGGGGAGGAATGCTCGGTCAGTTATCTGTCCAGGGACTTTGGTCCCCGGAAGAATCCAGGTTACCGATAAATGTATTGGAACTGAGAGCGATCAGACTTTGTCTGATTCACTGGACCGAGCAGCTCCAGGGCAGCTTGGTTCGGATCCAGTCGGACAATGCCACGGTCGTGGCTTATGTCAATCACCAGGGGGGCACCAAGAGTGTCCGAGCGGCCAAAGAAGTGGCTTGCATTCTTCGCTGGGCGGAACGATTTGTTCCAGCAATCTCTGCGGTGTTCATTCCGGGGGTGGAGAATTGGCAGGCAGATTATCTCAGCCGTCAGACCCTGGATCAGGGGGAATGGTCCCTCCATCCAGACGTTTTCCACCAGTTGTGCCTACGGTGGGGCACCCCGGATGTGGATCTGTTGGCATCACGATTCAACAGGAAAGTTCAGAGATTCGTGGCTCGCTCCCGCGATCCTCTAGCAGAAACCGCAGACGCATTGATCGCCCCGTGGGGGCAATACCAGCTAATATATGCCTTCCCTCCTCTCGCGTTACTGCCAAGACTTCTTCGCAGAATAGAGGAGGAAGGAATCCCAGTAATCCTGGTAGCTCCGGACTGGCCTCGTCGAGCTTGGTACGCCGACATGGTCAGACTGGTGGCGGACGTCCCGTGGAGACTTCCTCTCAGGGAGGATCTACTGTCTCAGGGACCGATCTTCCATCCTGCTTTACGATCGCTGGCTTTAACGGCCTGGCTATTGAGACCCAGGTGCTGAAGGACAAAGGTTTGTCAGCTTCAGTTATTCCTACTCTAGTTGAAGCAAGGAAAGCGACTTCCAGAAAGATTTATCATCGCACATGGAAGTCCTACATTGCATGGTGTGAACCTTTGGGGTTCCGTCCTCGGTCTTATTCGATTAGTCGAATATTGGCTTTTCTGCAACAAGGGGTTGAGCAGAAACTGGCCTTGAGTACTATCAAGGGTCAGGTCTCAGCATTAGCCATCTTCTTTCAGAAGCCTTTGGCTACTCATTCCTTGGTGCGGAATTTCATCCAGGGGGTGCGACATCTGGCTCCGCCAGTGCACGCGCCGTTACCCCCCTGGGATCTTAATTTAGTGTTGTCGGTTCTTCAGAAACCTCCCTTTGAAGATATTAGGGAGATTCCTCTACCCACGTTGTCCCAGAAGGTGGCCTTCTTGGTGGCTATTACTTCTGCACGCAGGGTGTCAGAACTGGCCGCATTATCTTGTCGTTCACCATATCTGGTGGTTCATAGAGATAAGGTGGTTCTTCGTCCGAATCCATCCTTCCTACCAAAAGTGGTTTCAGAATTTCATCTGAATGAAGAAATTGTATTACCTTCCCTGTGTCCTAAGCCCAGTCATCCTCGGGAGTTTGCGTTACACTCCTTGGATGTGGTCCGGGCGATCAGGGTATACTTGAAAACGACAGACTCGTTTCGCAAGACGGATTCACTTTTTGTGATCCCAGATGGACCCAAAAAGGGGTTGCCTGCATCTGCCACGACCATTTCCAGATGGATCAGACAGACGGTAGTACAGGCTTATTCTATTAAGGGTCGGGAGCCCCCGTTCCCTGTTAAGGCGCACTCCACTCGGGCACTTAGTGCGTCATGGGCCTTTCGCCATCAGGCGTCAGTGGTCCAGGTGTGCAAGGCGGCTACCTGGTCGTCGGTGCATACCTTTACTAAACATTATAAAGTTGATGTAGTGGCATCATCTGATGCCTCGTTTGGCCGCAAGGTTTTGCAGGCCGCAATTTGAGGAGACCAGTGGTCTACCTCGAGGGTTTTTTCCGTTGGAAAATTTTTCTTTAGTCTCATTCTTTGTTTATAATGAGCCTTTAAAACTTCTAGTTTGGCACCGGTTGGGCCTTCTAGATTGGATTTGATTTTGTCAATCCCACCCCTCATTTGTGGCACTGCTTCTGGATGTCCCAGCTCTTGAGAATCAAGAAGACTACGTCTGTCAATGAGCGATAGAGAAAAATGGATTTTTGTAAGAACTTACCGTAAAATCCTTTTCTCTTAAGCTCATTGACAGACGTAGTACCCGCCCCTCTATCATTGAGTTGGGTTGGGTTAAATTCTCTGTACTGCTTTAAACAGAACTGATTCCCTGTAGCAGAGAGAGGGAGGATATACCCTCAGGGACTGCCCCTAAGGTGGAGCCAGAACGTTTTGTCATTCTGCCTAGTCCTACTCCTGCGGAGACAACATAACCCAGCTCTTGAGAATCAAGAAGACTACGTCTGTCAATGAGCTTAAGAGAAAAGGATTTTACGGTAAGTTCTTACAAAAATCCATTTTTTTTTTTCCTCTAGACCAAGGGTGGGGAACCTTTTTTCTGCCAAGGGCCATTTGGATTTTTGTAACATCATTTGGGGGCCGTACAAAATGTATGCATAAATGTAATGGGCATTGCTTTGCTGCATAAAACGCTGTAAAAAATTGCATGACTTTGAGGTCACAAAAGTGTGGAAGGGCCCCTTTCAATGCAGACTGACCACAGCGTGCCCAATTTTAATGCAGACTGATTGACCACAATGCAGAGTAAACAGCGTGCCAAGCCCCAGTGCACTTGACTTACCTGTTGTAGCAGCGGCTTCCTCTCTTCAGTCCCCGTGTCTCTTCGAGTCCTCCCGCATCCAGCCTCCTCCTCGGCCAATGGCATTTGCCAAGGAGGAGGAGGAGGAGGATCCGTGAGACAGTAGCAAATTTTCATTCGCTATTGTCACACAAATGGGCGGGCTCGAGACGCACTGCCCTGCGCCTCGGGTCCACCCTTTTTGGAGATTCACAGTGTCAGAATGGAGCCATAGGAACGATCGTGCGGGCCGGAGGTTCCCCACCCCTGCTCTAGACTATAGTCAAAATCTGACCATGTGATTCCTTTGAAGGCTTTGTGGTTATTCACAAATTGTCATAGTGGCCCATGTGCCCTGTTATGGTTATGGTATTGCTTAGGGATGCACCGAAATGAAATTCTTGGCCGAAGCCGAATAATAATAAAATGTTTGGCCGAAGGCCGAATACCGAACGCGGTGTTTTGCATTTTTTCCATTTATTTTGCCAATTTTTTGTCCTCTCTCTTGTCCTCTCGTGTCTCAATCTCTCACTCTCTCTCTCTCTTGTCCTCTCACTCTCTCTCTCTCTTGTCCTCTCACTCTCTCTCTCTCTTGTCCTCTCACTCTCTCTCTCTCTTGTCCTCTCACTCTCTCTCTCTCTTGTCCTCTCACTCTCTCTCTCTCTCTTGTCCTCTCACTCTCTCTCTCTCTCTCTTGTCCTCTCATGTCTCTCTCTCTCTCTCTCTCTCTCTCGTCCTCTCATGTCTCTCTCTCTCTCCCTAAATGTTACTGTAGGGAATGGGATTCAGTGCACACTGCAGCCTTGTACCATAGGGTTAATGTTAGTGACACTGTAGGGATTGGGAAGGATGCTGGGAATGGAAATCAGGAAGCATGCAGGCAGCCTTGTAAATTTTAATTGCAGATACAGGGCACTGGGCAGGTCAGGGTTAATGTGGTAACATCAATTACTCAGTGACAGTCAGTCAGTGTCAGTGTGGACTCGATCAGATTATACAGTGACAGACAGTCTCTCATAGTGGTGGTAGTAGGAGGCTGGAGGTGGACTAGTAAGAGCATGGAAAGGAGCACAGCCGCATACATACATTACTCACTCGTGCACTACAGCCCGCCCCACACATTCAGTGAGTCTTACTCTCCTCCCTAGTTTTTTCAATGGCACATTCAGGAAGCCAATCACGCTGTGAGTAGCGGCACAGCGGAACCAATCAGGTGTGCAGGCACGCGTGATTGGTTCGCTGTGCAGCTAATCACGGCGTGATTGGCTTCCTGAATGTGCCATTGAAAAAACTAGGGAGGAGAGTAAGACTCACTGAATGTGTGGGGCGGGCTGCAGTGCACGAGTGAGTAATGTATGTATGCTCACCGCTGAAGTGTCCCGGCTTCCCCTGCCTAACACGGAAATCTGTGAGTCCTCCTGTCCTCCTCCGAGTCCCTTCCCCCTGTAAATATCGTGACCTCGGCGATATCAATATCGCCTACGGCCACAGAACGATAGTCAGTATCATATCGACTATCGTTCAGCCCTATTATTCGGCACAAAATTATTCGGCCTTTTGACTTATTCGGCCGAACACCGAAAGTGCTATTTTTTCTATTTTCGGCCGAATAATGTTCGGCCGCCGATTATTCGGTGCATCCCTAGTATTGCTCTGTAATATTTGCCCAGCTCTCCCCAGTGGCATTGAGGTCAGCAATACACAATTTGTGGCTCAATAGTTCTAAAGACCAGATCTGCTTAATTAGGCACTCAGATAAGTTGACTTCAAAGGTAGGTTATGTGCCATGAATACCAACTTTATTCTTATGCGTCACTGTGGCAGTTTACCAGGCTGTTTAACGTTAGTGGTTTTAGTATTATAAAAATGGTTTAATGTTGTGATTTCCCCCCCCCCCCTCCTCCTTCTGCTTTTTTTTTTTTGGAATAGTCTCAAATGTAGTGAGCAGGTCAAGATATCACAGAACCTTTATCAGTATGCACCTTCATACTAGATTCAGATTGGTGATTATCAATGGCAAATAATATTGCTTAAATTTATGACTTTTAATCCTTCAAAGGTGTGTGTAAATGTATGGACTGTATTCCTAATAGTCCTTAATCCTGTAACAAGACGAGCTAGTTTTCAGAGGATGCGAGCCAGATTGTTATTGTTGCAGCTGCCCTTCAGACATGTAAACAAAGTTTTTATCGTATACTGCAGTCAATAGTAGCAGTGGTAAAACCCAGATGGGTTGAGGAGGAGGAGTCAGAGCGGCTTTTATCTGCAGATCTTATTCTTTGTATTTTACCTGGACTGGAATTTAGGAAGTTAGTAGGGTTCCCTATATATTTCTTTCTGATAATCTGAGACGGAGCTGTCATCCGCTTGCTCAGCGGGGATCAGCGGATCGATTCCCTGCTGAGCAGAACGGCTCCGTCAGCGGGTGTGGGCCGTGTGAAAGGACCCGAAGACATTTTATTTTAGAATTTGTTAAATCTGTGAGACACTGGAACCAGTGACACAGTAAAAGACTTAAATCTAAATAAACATACTTTTCATGAAGGTTCTTCTGCATATATGTACTTAGAGGTTGTAAACCCGTACAAATTTTTTTTTTTTTTTTTTCGACCTGAAGGAGAAACGCATAATGAGCTAGTATGCATTGCATACTAGCTCATTATGAAATACTTACCTTAGAACGAGCCCCCGCCGTGCCGTCCGCTTAGCTGTATGACGGGCGACATGTCCAGTCGCCCGTCTTCCGGGATCGCGGCATCCGGCCATCTGATTGGCCAGAGGCACGGTGATGTCACTCCAGCGCACGCGCGCGGGAGCCGACGGTCAAGGCACGGGACTCTGAAGAAACGGCACCAGCGGCCGTTTCTTCAGAGCGCATGCGCCAGTGACGTCACTGGCTGCATGTAAGGTAAATATCTCCTAAACTGTACATGTTTAGGAGATATTTACAGTACCTATAGGTAAGCCTTATCATAGGCTTACCTATAGGTAAAAGTGTCAGAAGAGGGTTTACTTCCTCTTTAATAAAGGTCAACACCTAAAAAGTTTGCCACATATTAGGGACGTGTCATGCTTACAATTTATTTGCAGCAATTTTCTTTTCTAAATCAGTTACTGTGTAGAGAAAAAAAACTAGCGAGTGGCATTCAGTTAGCAGCTGAGTTTGAGCAGCATTTCATGTTGATGACAAGCTTGCCAGTGACTGTTGCTCTGCATTCATTGCTGTGATTTTTGACTCTGTTAGCACCTATGCAGGTGCTTATGCAATGTGTGTCACATTTAGTGCAGGTCTTTAATTTTAACATGCAAAAATCGCACATTAGACATGCGTAATACTTTTTTTTCTCTTTCGTTCACTGACTGACACAGCTCCATGTCTTCTTAGACCCTTGGGCTTATGCTGCGCCCTCTTCAGGAGTAGGACTAGGCGGAAACAATTTTGGCTACGCCCCTGAGGCAGTCCCAGGGGGTATACCATCACTTCCTGCAATAGCTGTGGTTCCGGTACGCTTCCGGCGTGCGGTCCACCGACCGGAAGTGACCGTACGCCGGATGCATACCGGAACCACCGCACCACACGTTCGTAGGTGGATAGCAGCAATTTTTAATGTGAGTGGGTATTATTTGTTCAATAAATTGTTTTAATATACTTCACCATGGAGATTCCTTCTCTTTACTTTTGAGTCACGGTGCCACTTGACAAACTAAGCATTCTAAATAGAAGCAACATCCCCGCCAGCTGCCACGCATATGGGACAAGGACCAATATTCAATCCCAGACTTATGATCTTCACCTTTCTGGTGAGTAGGGTCACCACAGAGGAGCACCAACTGGAGCACGTTTGCAGCACCTAAATAAGAATTTATTCAGCACTTAAAGCACAAGAGCACTTTTATATGGACTTTTATTATTGCAGTTGATCATTGATTGATTTTTATTCATATATTTACACTGATTTATATTCTATGTTCTAGAGGATGCACTGTTTTTTGCACTATTAAGATTCAGCACTATTGGCACTTAAATTACATTTATAGCAGTGCTGACATTTTTTTTACATTTTATTATTTAAAGGCACAGGCACTTTTTTGTATGGTAGCAGCAGCTCATATTCAATTAGCTTTTTTTCACACATGCACTCTACACTTTAATAATTTATCCATAAGCGCATGGTTGGAATGCCTAAGCGCTTCGCTAGGAGATATCACTTTTGAGGAGTCTGTTCTGAAGTAACTGACAGTTCCACCGTCGGTGGACTCTCAGGTTTCCAGACTAAGTAAGGCCACACATTTGCCGGTGGAGAATTCTCCATCCTTTAAGGATCCTGTGGTCAAGAGAGCTGAGGCTCTCGTTCGTTACCTTTTCACTGTGGCAGGTTCAATGTTGAGCCCGGTATCTATCACCTTGGTATCCCAGACATTAACAGAATGGGCAAAAGCTTTACGCCAGGATCTGAAAGGGGATCAACATCCTACTGAGCTGGCGGATCAGTTGATTCAGGGGCTACAGTACATTTGTGATGCATCTTTTGGATGCGGCCCCTTTGGCTGGCAGAGTATCTGTGACAGCGGTGATCCTTCGCCGCATGATCTGGTTGAAGTACTGGTCAGGCGACCAGGCTTCTAAAAAGGTTCTCACTGATCTACCTTTTGTAGGTAACACTTTGTTTGGTACCTCTATGGAGGAAATAATTAAGGGCCTTACGGGAGGTAAGAGTACCATACTTCCGCAGGTTGCTAGAGGCAAGGAACCTCGTCGTAAAAGTTGTCCCTTTTTCTTGGCTCGCAAGCAGCATTTTTCACAGGAAAAGGATTTGAGGTCCACCTGTAACTTTGCAGGCGACTCCAAGAGACCCTGGAATAGTAAGTCAAAAGCGGGCACTACTGGTTCCGTGGGCAAGCCTTCCCCAGCTTGAAGGGGACCCCCCCCAATAGTATCTGGGGTGGGGGGACATCTTGACTTCTTCCTGGACCCGTGCTCATTCAGGACAAATGGGTCCACGAGTTGATTCTGTTCGTCTACAAGATTGAGTTTCGGTCCTTGCCTCCGGCAAGGTTCTTTCCGTCCAGTTTACACCTACTCACGATCGGCTGCAGGGTCTTTGCGGGGCAGTGCAGGACCTGTTAGCACAAGGAGTCATCGTACCGGTTCCAGAGTCGGAACGTTTCAAGGTTTTTATTCAAATCTGTTTACTGTTCCCAGGAAGGAAGGCAAGGTCTGCCCAATCTTGGACCTCAAGCCTCCTGAACCACTTTGTGCGGGTTCAGAAATTTTGGATGGAGTCCATTTGCACAGTAGTGGCTTAACCTTCATCAAGGGAATCTTTTGGCTTCTATTGATCCGAAGGATGCTTACGGTCATATTCCAATATGTCGGGCACCAGCGGTTTCTTTGTTTTGCTGTGAGTGAGGAGCATTATCAATTCGTGGTGTTACCTTTTTGGTCTCGCTTCAGCAAAAGTTTTGGCCCCCGTTGTTGATCTTGCTTCGGCAGAATGGGATGGCAGTACTAGGTTACCTGGACGATCTGCTTCTGCGTGCAGTCTTGTGCTCTAGAAGTCTACTTGGACATTACTGTGCGAACTCTACAGGAGTTTGGATGGACACAGAATTTTCAGAAATCGGCTTTGACTCTGTCCACCAAGCAGGACTACTTGGGTCTGACGCTGGATTCAGCATCAGCCTGGTTGTTTCTTCCACAGGCCAAACTACTGAAGTTGAAGTTGCGGCTCCTATTGTCCAACCTTCGGTTGTCTCTCAGGACTTGCATGCAATTGCTGGGTCTGATGGTCTCCACCTTCGAGGTAGTTTTGTTTGCTCAGTTCCATACCAGATCTTTGCAAAGAGGGATTCTTGCCAAATAGAATAAGTATCCGCATCTATCCTGTTGAGTCTGGGTACTAGAGGGTCTCTGGTATGGTGGCTCCGCTCCCTGGCACTTCGCCTGGGAAAGTCTTTTCTTCCCCCTGTATTGGACAATGATTTCCCCGAATACAATCTGTCAGGATCTGGGCTTGAACCTGGGACCTCCACCTGGAATGATGGACAGTTCCCTAAACAAATCTTTGAATTATCCTGCCGCAAATCTTAATTACCTTGAACCCTTTGCTCCTCCCATGAACTTCCTTAGCCATGCCTCTGCACTTCCTTGTTGCTAGAATATTGTGCCTTCCCAGCCAATATCTTGCTTGTCTCTCCTGCTGTCGCCCGTATCTTCGCGGTCTGGTGCCACCAGAATGACTGGAATCCCTTCTACCGCAGTTTTGCGTAGCCGTCTCGACAGAAGTTGCATTGGAGGAAAAGTGTAAATAAGACAATACTGACCCCAAGGGGCAACCAGGGTGTCTGTGGCATTGACCAGAGGATCCCGAGACCTTGACATGAAACTCTGCACCTTCCTGTTTAGACGGGAGGCCAACAGGTCCACATCGGGGGTCCCCAACCGGAGACACAGCTGATGAAACACCTCCGGATGAAGAGACCATTCTCCCTGATCCAGCGTCTGCCGACTGACTCCACTCTACTCCCGGAATGTGCAGAGCAGAGAGGGACAGAAAATATAGTTCTGCCTCCCTCAGGATGCTGGCTACTTCCCGGGCCACCAGGGCACTCCTTGTGCCCCCTTGATGATTGACATATGCCACCGCCGTAGCATTGTCAGATTGTCATGATCAGGGGTCAGGCTTGAAGACCAGTAGCTATAGCAGTGGAAGCTCACACCGGAACCCACAGGATAGGAACACAGGCAGATCACCCAGGCAGATGACGCAGGCAGATGACGCAGGCTCACCTGAGGTGAAGAATTAAGTACTAACCGGTGTTCATCAGAGCTTCTGATGGTGGGGAGATTTTGCTGCGTGTTAGCACCAGGTCACAGTCTTTAGGATCCCTCCACCAGGAGGTGTGCAAGCCAGGGTCCAATAGCCGATATAGCAGGTAGGGATCAAACAGAAGCGTAGTCAAGGAATAGCCAAGGTCCATAACGAAGTCGAACAAGCCAAAAGTCGATAACGAATGGTAGCAAAGATACGGGCGACAGCAGGAGAGACCAGCTCTCTCTGACACTGCTTGTTACAAACTAAAGTCCTATAGCACGAAGTGATGGTATACCCATTGGGACTTCCCTTAGGGGCATAGCCAAAATTGTTTCTGCCTAGTCCTGCTCCTGAAGAGAGAGCAGCATAAGCCCAAGAGTATAAGAAGACATGGAGCTGTGTCAGTCAGTGAACCTCAGAGAAAAGGATTTTACAGTAAGATAAATATCCAGTTTATTTAGATCAGGCCGTACCCAAACATTGTTACCATGAACTTTGATGCATACAAAAGTGCATGTTGTTTGTGTACGTTTGTGATTTTGTTTGCGTTTAATGCATTGCACAAATGTTAACCTCACCTCAAATTGCTAAGGCTAACATTTGTATATTCTATGGGCCCAAATTCACACTAGAATTGCACCGAAGTGGTACAGGAGTTTTTTCCAAAATCGCTCCCATGATGAGTTGCATTGATGTGATCGGACAGCATTGAAAATAATGTGATTTTCCATTGCTATGTGATTTTGTGCAAGTCAAGTCACATCTGAAATCGCACTAGTGCGAACCAGGCCTTAAGGAGACTGCCTTGTAGCTGAGCATGTCAATTTAATGATTTAGCACCAACAACCTGTAGCATGGAAAAATTGCTAGTGGCTACTCCTTTTTTTTTATTTTGTGGCAATATGTGATTTTTGTAACAGTGAGTATTTGCTAATAGAAAATTGCCAGTGAAGTGGACCTGAATTTCAAAAGAGAAGATGTGCAAATTTAAATGTTAATTGAGACTAAGCAGTGGCCTGAAAAAATTGTACCCTTCTAGAATTCCTCTTGAAAGATAGCAGTGCATTTCAGCCTGATAGCTGTATATCTACAGTGTGAGATTTAAGGAATTGCTCCCCCCCCCCCCCCATCTGCTGGTCTTGGAAGATTTGGAGTGAGATTTGGTCATGCCATTTTGCTCACTAGAAAAATGAACAGAAGCAAAATCCTGCCTGTACCTAAATAGCTGCCTTCACACAGACGTCATGCAGAAAGGTTGGGGAGGTATCTAAAAAAAATCCAAGTATGCTTTGTGTTGCAGAGTTGCCTGAATTTAAATGCATAGAAGAGTTTATTCACCCTCTCTATTTTTCCTGTTTACCGTTCTCATCGAAAGTGAACGTAAATGAAAATCCTAA
>NC_138769.1:388287331-388409831 GCF_965119305.1 Pelophylax lessonae | reverse complement strand
TTCATTGATGCCGTTGGCCCTGGAGCTGTACCTATGATGGGAAGGCGCCAATAGAGATTATACCGCACAGAATATATATCGTCTGGTAAGAGGCTTGTAGTGCTTTTTGAGTGACGTTCCTGGCTTCTTGGCTATTTGGATTGACCTATCTGCTCATTTTAATCTATTTTTGGTAAGAGGCTTCGCAATTGGTGGTGGCTCTTTTTCACATCTTATTCCTTTGACACTGGGATATTCACTGATTTGTAATCATATTCATTTGGTGAGCTGCTGCACAATTGATAGGGATTCCTATTGGTGGTGGAATCTAGCATAACCTATCATTATATTTACGGTATCACACTATGCAAGTTTTTTCTCTTTCATATATATCATTCACACAATTCGCTGAGGACTCTGACAACTCCAATCTCCCAGATCTGTGACAACATCTCAGCACATGAATCTTGCGATTTTTAGTGGCTATTTGGTAAGCGCATTTCTTAAAGAGACCGTGGAGTGTGTTCTCTGTTTTCAGCGTCATTCAAGTTGATATTTGGGACATTGATTTTGTTTGGACATTTATTTTGTTTACCCATATCACGCAGCGCGGCTTATTTTTCTATACATTATTTGAGGGTGTGGTCACACTTGAAGTCGCTGCTTTTTGATATATTATTTGCCTACTTTAGCGCGGTTATCTTTCTCTTTTTAATATTAACATAAAGCCTTATCAGTACCCCTCAGTGCAGCCTCATCAGCCCTAATGTACAGTGCATACATTAGGGCTGCAACTAACGATTAATTTGTCTCTCGACTAATCTAACGATTATTTTTCATTTTATTTTTTTTGCTTAATTGAGTGTTTTTTTTTTTGATTAGCTAATTAATCCTGTAATTAATACAGACCCCATCAGTAAGCCCCCTCCCAGTACAGACCCCTCAGTAAGCCCCCCTCCCAGTACAGACCCCACAGTAAGCCCCCTCCCAGTACAGACCCCACAGTAAGCCCCCTCCCAGTACAGACCCCACAGTAAGCCCCCTCCCAGTACAGACCCCATAGTAAGCCCCCTCCCAGTACAGACCCCACAGTAAGCCCCCTCCCAGTACAGACCCCACAGTAAGCCCCCTCCCAGTACAGACCCCACAGTAAGCCCCCTCCCAGTACAGACCCCACAGTAAGCCCCCTCCCAATACAGACCCCACAGTAAGCCCCCTCCCAATACAGACCCCATAGTAAGCCCCCTCCCAATACAGACCCCACAGTGAGTAAGCCCCCTCCCAGTACAGACCCCACAGTAAGCCCCCTCCCAGTACAGACCCCACAGTAAGCCCCCTCCCAGTACAGACCACACAGTAAGCCCCCTCCCAGTACAGACCCCATAGTAAGCCCCCTCCCAGTACAGACCCCACAGTGAGTAAGCCCCCTCCCAGTACAGACCCCACAGTGAGCCCCCTCCCAGTACAGACCCCACAGTGAGCCCCCTCCCAGTACAGACCCCACAGTGAGCCCCCTCCCAGTACAGACCCCACAGTGAGCCCCCTCCCAGTACAGACCCCACAGTAAGCCCCCTCCCAGTACAGACCCCACAGTAAGCCCCCTCCCAGTACAGACCCCACAGTAAGCCCCCTCCCAGTACAGACCCCACAGTAAGCCCCCTCCCAGTACAGACCCCATAGTAAGCACCCTCCCACCTAGTACAGACTTAGTAAGCCCCCCTCCCTGCAGCCAGTCAGTAGGAAAGACCCTAGATGTCTCGTATGTAGGACTGTGCCCACCCACTCATGTCCCAGGAGCTGTGGGGACTGACTGCTGGTAACATAAAGAAAGCCATGTGCACTCACTTGTTGGGCCCCCTCATTGAACTTCTGCAGGCTGAAGTCCTGGTCCAAGAAGGTCCGAATAAGGAGTACGTAGACTCTTGTTCTCATCCAGATGAAGGGATTGGGGAGGCTGGCGCTGCTTGCTGTACTCCCGCCTGATACATCGCTGCTCCGCTGCAGCCGGGGGCAGGAATGGGAGCCGCATGGGCTGAGCTCGGTCCCCTCAGACTCAAGCAGGACACTCGGAGCGCCGTCCACACATCCTGTGCACCTACTAATCCGTCCCCGGGAAACACAGGACTCAGCTGAAAGGGGCCGCTTACTACTAGGAGCCCGGGGAAGGTGATTTCACCCGGCCGGCAATGCTTCAAGCGGCGCTGCGGCCGGCCAGGGTGCTTGTGACGTCACGTGTAGACGCGTCGACGCCTTTCACGCACGTCGACGATTTTTTGTAGTCGACTACATCGACGCGTCGTGGCAGCCCTAGCATACATACACATCTATATAAATAGATACAGTGAAATTGAGAGGTGAGTGTGTATTCATTCAGGTGATGAGGTATGTACACACAGGTATATCTGTGAATGTATACATATACAGGTAATGAGGTTTGCACATACATATAGATATGTGTATAGAGTGAGTTCTGTAGTAGAGCACTGTGTAAATATTCAGATGTTGAGGTATGTGTATAGAGTGCGATCGGTAGGCATCTGTTTTTCTATATGCAGGTGATGACCTGTGTATAGATTGAGTTCGGTAGGTGTGTGTGTGTGTATCTCACACACACATCAAAAAAAAGGGAACCTTTGAAAACACATCCGATCTGGATGGGGAAAAATTCCATGGTATCAATTTCTTTCATTCTCCAGGAACTGGCTGCATACTCTTGCCTACAACCAATCGTGTAGCGCTAATCAGGAAATGTGAAAAAAATTGGTGAATATAATACATAAAACAAGTTACAAAAATTAACCTAAATGGTGTATAAGAAAACGTGCATCAACATATGAAGTCCAGTAGAGATTTCTAGGGTTCAAGCTATAAGTTCCAGAGTGGACGATGAAAGAGGCTGATGTCCAAAGGTAAAATTCCCAAAAGGTGGTGAGGCAGGAAAAGACACCCGTGAGGTATAATACAAATTGGCTGCTTGCCAAAAAGCATGGGCCCCCAAACTCATGGACAGGCCACAAACGCTTTATATGCAGATCTGTATTATGATCTTTTCCTCCAAGTAATCAGGGGTTAATTTCACAGACTCTCATAGGCAACTCCAGCAGTGTGCAGACCCATATGCTTGGGAAGGAGAGTGAGAAAGCACATAGCGGAATCCAGTTTATAAAAAAAAAAAAAGCATTTATTTAAATTGCTCTTACATAGATTAGATAAAATCAGGCAGAATTCATAAAAACTGCGGCGTCCCGCGAGCAATAGGCTGAGCCGGCGTCCAGGGGCGTGGTCACGTAGCGCCGGGTACCGCCCTACCGGTTTCGTCATATGTGACTTTGCCCAGGGCGTGGTTATCGGACGCCGCCACCACGCCGAATATATCCCCCCAAAGGTAATAACACATCCGCTGCCACAACCAATTGAAACAGACTGTGGCGGAAGTGTCGCACGTGCACCTCATAACTGGCTAAAAATTTATATCAAAGTGTGCTTCAAAAAAATATATATTGTGCTTCAAGAAAAAAAGGTATAACCGAGAGGAAATGGGAATTGTAGCCAGCTATCTAGCACCAGAGCTGGTGCAGTATATGGACGGCATGTAAAACTATATCCACACAAGTGAACTTATTTCACAATCCCTCTCCTATATGAAATAAAATTAATAATAAAGATATGTCTGTATAGAAAATTAAAAATAGGGATTCGAAATAATTTATCATTAATAAACCATACTAGAGGAGTAATGGGCTCCATCTAGTGGCAAAAAATGATAGTAATTTAAAAAAAAAATAGTATTAGTGCTAACAGATACTATCTTGAGTGTACTAAAAACGAAAAAATAAGCAAAATTGGACAATTAGAGGGGCATGTCACGACACCCCCTCAAAATGTTCTAAAAGACAATTTTATTAAAATGACAAAACATATAACGGGGCTTGACAAATTTGCCTGAAATCTAGGAGCCAGCTAAAAAAGTTAGGAGCCAGTTTTGTTTTTTTTGTTTTTTTAAACTAACAACCAAGCTTTATTTAATAAAACGGATACTAAATTTACACATAAATACGACTAGAACTCCACTCTCCTCTATAGCGCAATTGGATGGAAACAGACTGTCTCTTTCCATCTGATGCCATCTGATCCGATCCACAGGATGGATAGAAAATAGAACCACCATCCATCTGTTTTTGGCGGACAGGATCAGATGGCGGCAGATTACTGCTCCATAGAGGAGAATGAAGGCTCCGATCAGGTCTGCCTGAAAAACTGACAGGCAGACCTGATCAGACAGCCTGTGTGAAAGGGGCCTTCGGCTGTGGCATGGCGATGAGGAAAAAAAAAAAAGATAGTGTGTGTATGTGTGTGTGTATATGTATATATATATATGTACATGTGTGTGTGTGTGTGTGTGTGTGTGTGTGTATATATATATATATATATATATATATATATATATATATATATATATATATATATATATATATATATATATATTTTTTTTTTTTTTTAAAAGAATAAAATTATTATTATTTTTTTAAAATTTAAAAAAATAAATTAAAAATATTAACCACACTCCCTGTCCACTCTCCTTTAAGCAAAGGTAAGTGGACAGGGAGATGAAGCCTGCAAAAACTTCCCTCTCATCTCTTCTTGGGAAGGAGATGAGAATGCATTGAGAACAGGCAGTGGAAAGTCATTACTCCCGGCCACCACAAGAGGGTGCCAGTTCCCCATTGGAAGCCTCTCACAGAAGAAGGCCGAAAAGCCGGGGCCTCAATTTTCGGAGGGCGCGGAAGTCCGTGCACTCGGGGAGGAGGTGGGGGCGCAAAAGGGACAGGACACCTCCTGCAGGGCACCCCAGGCGCCAGGTCGCTAATTCTGGTCGCAAATGCGACCTGGCGCCCAGGGTTTGTCGAGCCCTGACATATAAAACTAAGTTTAGGCCCCAATACATGTCAACCAGCTATGCTCTGCAAGTGCATAGATAGACTTAAACCCAGTTTAACTGTTATTAATGAAACAATTAATGTCCCATTCCATGTTCAAGCCGTGGGGGACATAGGTTTTAAGGATATATATTCATCGTGTTTCAGCACGGGACAATTCTCTTTTCGTGTTAGCTCCCCTCCAGTTAGGGATGTAACGATCTAAGGCAACAAAAGGGGTATTCTGAGGGTTTACAGTGACACATGTCAAAATGCTTTGAAACACTGTGGCCTGGAAATCCCTTGCGAATGTTGGCTACATGCTCCCCCATGCGTATTTGCATGGTACGCAAAGTACGGCCAATATACTGTTTACCGCATTTGCATTGGAGCATGTAGACAACATTCTTTGTGGAACATGTTATAAAGGAATTGATTGTGTATTCCTTACCCGTATTGTTAGATCTGATCTTTTTCTATCTTTCTACCCTTGAAAGAATTGAGGACACAGATATTGCATCTTTTACAAGGTAGAAGCCCTTGAATTCAGGAAAGAATAAGGGTCTAGTGGGTTTTTCAATAACGTTACGAGCCACTTGGTGTCTTAAAGAAGGGGCTCCCCTAAAGATGACAGGTTGTTCAGGAAGGGTTGGACCCAAAATACGATCATTTTTAATTACTGACCAATGTTTGCGTATGATAACGGATGGGATGATATGCGGACATACGGAGTGGATGACACAAGTGTCATCCGCTCCGTGAAAAAAAAAAAAAAAGTGCCGGAGAGGATCGCAATGCGGTCCGCTCCATGTGAAAGAGCCCTTACAGAACAAACAGGGAGGGGCTGTACTAGAAGTCAGTCAGGTGCACATGAAGGAAGGTGAGCTTATAAGAGTCATTTCACACAAGTGGCCCGATTCTCTCAGCAGGGGGATCGATCTACTGTGCAGAGACAGACCTGTCAGAGTCTCGCTCTCCTTAATGGGGAGATTGGATGTAAACGGACCCCCCTGTCCCTTTTTTTTTTTTTTTTTTATCCGATTCTCCAGACGGATGGAAAATAGGGTCACTATCCGTCTGAGTTTGTCAGACCAGATTGGATAGTGGCGGGTGTCAGCGGACATATCTCCGCTGACGGCCGCCACTCCGTAGGGGTGAATGGAGGGGTCTGATCAGTTTTTCAGAAAGCCTGTGTGAAAAGGCCCTAAAAGAATGTCATTAATCCACTGCTGCTCTCACTGTCCAATCATAGGCTGGAGCCAATGAAAGCAAGTAAGCTGTAATGGTTAACCACTTACCGACCAGCCAGCGGGGAAGCTGAGGTGCAGGGCAAACGGCTACCCGAGAGCGCTCCCCGTGATGAGAGAACGGCGGTCTGCTGTTGTAAACACAGCAGACCATTCTTATCTCAGTAATCCTCATAGGGCTCCTGTGTTCCTCTTATTTAGGAACACAGGTCCCTGTGATTCCATAAACTCATCCCCCCCACAGTTAGAAAACCTAGGCTTAGAATTAACCCTTTGATCACACCTGGGTTAACTCCTTCCCTGCCAGTGTCAGTACAGTAACAGTGCATATTTTTAACACTGATTATTTTAAGTAATGTCACTGGTCCCCCCCAAAAGTGTCAAAAATGTCAGTTGGGTGTCCGATCTGTCCGCCGCAATGTCGCAATCCTGCTAAAAAATCGCTTATTCCTGCCATTACTGGTAAAAAAAATGACAAATCTTTCCCCTAGTTGTAGACGTGATAACTTTTGGGCAAACCAATTAAAATAGGCTTATTGGGAATTTTTTTTTTTACCAAAAATATGTAGCAGAATACAAATTGGCCTAAAATGATGAAAAAATTTGTTTTTTTTTTGGGAATGTTATAAAGCAGAAAGTGAAAAATATTATTTTTTTATTTTTTTTCAGATTGGTCGCTCTTTTTTTGTTTTATAGCGCAAAAAATAAAAATTGCACAGGTAATCAAATACCACCAACAGAAAGCTCTATTTGTGGGGAAAAAAAGGCATCAGTTTTATTTGGATAGAGCGTCGCACGACCGTGCAATTGTCAGTTAAAGTAATAGAGTGCTTGATCTCAAAAAATGGCCTGGTCGTTAAGGGGGAAAAAAAATCTTCCGGTCCACAACTGGTAAACCCAGTTTCATAGCTGTAGATGCAAAGTAACTGCATCACACAAACTGCTGGGCTTATTTTTGTAATTGTGCTCCATCCCACTCCAAAATCCTGTTTTTTTTTTTTTCTGCCTGACAGCAGTCTGGGGTGCTCCCTTCACAGTCTCAACTGCTGTCACAACTACAATGACTCCCATCATACGCTCCTAAAGAAGGCAACAGACTACTGTATTAGGTGTAGAGCAACATATTCCATCCACTTCAGGTATATTTGGTGCATCATTCTATTTGTTACACATAGACATGGGTTCTGCCACCTTTCGTTTTTACTTTATTCTTTTGCTACACGTGGATTTATTATTAAGATATTTATTATCTATGTGATATATTTTTGAAACTACAGTATTGCATTAGCAGTACTAGAAAAAAGTCAGTTCACCCAACAGGCTGTGCTGTGTGGCAGGGTGGAAGGGAACTGATCAGGCCACTATATATGGAGGTACTATAAAATTCAGCCTGCAGTTTTATTGCAGTCTCCATCCCGCTGCAGGTACACTTGAAGGTACTAAATGGGAATCACATCTAAACCACGTGGTTTAGAAAGCCAAATAGGAAAGTGTAAGTTTTACTGTGAATATTTGTAAGGTACCTTGCTCAATATTTGAAGTTGTTCTCTTGTTTAAGGTTAAGCCCATTTCTCACTCTCGGTCTTAGATGTTGCTTTTAAATGTCAGCTGGGTGAGGATCAGGAGATTTCTGTTTGTAATCATGTGATATTTGATGTTTCACATCAAACTGATCATTCCTTTTGAAGAACTCCTGAGTTATTCATGCTAAAGCTCTCACATGTTTGTGATTCTTTGCATTTGCTAGCATATGTCTGTTAACCAGCTCTCTTCCG
The DNA here is from genome assembly GCF_965119305.1 of Pelophylax lessonae. NCBI lineage: Eukaryota > Metazoa > Chordata > Amphibia > Anura > Ranidae > Pelophylax > Pelophylax lessonae. Next base: position 388,401,914 of record NC_138769.1, on the reverse strand, counting down.
GGAAGGAGACAGGCTTTCCTAAAAACCACACACATTGTTTTACCTCTATGGGAGCTGAAACATGCAAATATCCATCTCTGTAATGACTTCTTTGTATAATATATTTCGGCATATAGACCTTTTTAGGTCAATTCCACTCTCCTTGAAAATAGGTAAGTCTGAGTTCTCTTACAATTTTCTTTTCTACTTTTTAATCTGCAGGTTACTATGATTGCCTAAAAAAAATATACTTGCAGCCATGACACAATTTCTGTACTTGCTGCTTCCCTCAGCTATTTACTTATTGCAACTACGGTAAATGTAATGATGGCAGGTGGACTCTCCCACTCCGCACTCAGGAACTAGTAATGATGTTTGCAAGTAATAAGTGGAGTTCTTGCAATATTTTTATTTATTTTTTTTGACCAGGAAAAGTTTGTTTTTTTCTTTCTCAACAAAAGTGGAGTTAAAGCTGATCTTCAGCTCATTTATGTCTAGGGGGACCTGGGTAGAAGTTCTACTTACCTAATTCTACATTCCTGCAGGCTTCTCCACCCTGCTAGACCAGCCACGCAACCTCTTCTCCCCTCCACTCTGATGGTCAGATAGCTCTGACGTTATCAAGAACAGTGCAGGGACCATAGTCCTGCATTGGATTTGAGAATGCCAAAGGACAATCTACTACTGGAGTAAAGGGGAGTGCCGGTTGCTGGGGGAGCAGAGGATCAGGTAAGTAAGTGTTTTTACCATCTCCTAGACTAAACAAACATTTGACTCTTGCAGCCCCAGTGCAAGAGAGGACTTTTACTTTTCTCAGAGTTAGAGTTGGGGTTTAAACTTTAAAATGATCCTGTGCTTTGCTCATGCATGGCACATTAACAAGTTTACATAATTGCCCAACCCACATCTGCTTATACGTCACCCACCATAGCAAAGTAAAAAAGCCCTGTGTCAGCTGTAATAAAATCTTCCACTTTACTCCGTCTAAGAACTTTTCCCTTATCCAATGTGTTCAGGGCTGGTCATTGGTTAAGTCCACCTTTAGGATCATGTTACATGTTACACCCATATTTAGGGTGTAACATGCTCCTATCCACCCATCTCCCACCGCCGGCATTTCCCGCTCTGTAAAAGTGGACAGAGGATCCACTCTCCGCACCCGCTGTCACAATTTGAAACCAGCGCGACTGTGCAGGGCTTCCTAGATATTGCAACTTTCTACCAGCTAGCACCTCGACCACTGCAAAATCCACCACTGCTCTACCTAGTCAGGCTTGTAGGGACATGCAGAGAACAGGAGAGCAAAGAGATTGGTTTCCCTGGAGGTAGGATTTTAAAGGCACTCCAAATTAATATTACAAATGTCATACAAAAGTAATTTATTGAAAAAGTAACAAGTTAAAACAGGCAAACAGTAATAGCATTACATATGGTGCAGATGACACAGGTACTGTAGTAGAAGAAACCCAAACGCGTTTCGAAGTGTAAGACTTCTTCTTCAGGGGTAATTCTGACTTAACAGTATTTTTGTCAACTGCGTTATGTGGCGTTTTATACTGCTTGCAAAATATTAAAACCAAGCCGAGCTGTGAGAGCCTGCGTTGTGGGTCAAGGTGGTAATATGCATCCAAGAAGGGAGGGGAGGAGAAATGGGCATCCCAGGAGTTCACCCAAAGTATGAATCCCCCAGGTTGGGCCTGTTGGACAGCTGAAGTCCAGTATAGATATGGAGCCCCTTGAGTATTAAAGACACTGCATCAGTATGACTGCAGCTCACAGCAAGTTTGGACAGGATGCACATCCCACCAAGAGGGGGGGACTGGAACAAGTCCCTCCTCCAAATAGAAATGCGCTGGATAAAAAAATGAAACGCAACAACACCACCAGGATTAAATGAAAGCGAATTACTGCTCTTTCTTGGAGGGATTCTCCTCTGGAAAAACAGACTGAGGTACAACGGTATGAAAACCTATAATATGGAGACCTAGACCCCCCAAAAAAATCCCCCCTTAATCTCGTATAATATTTTTTCGCATAATTGGGCCGCTTCTTAATTAAGTTCAAACAAGGTGGGGCATTATCCGATTCATGTGGTGGCACTAATCAAAACAAACTTTAGTGACCAGTCTTCATACCCTAGACTATTATGTCACCCAAAAAATACAAAAAGTCCCCCCCCCCATCCACTTATAGGATTTCTGTGTAAAATGACTTGGTAAAAGTCACCCCTCCCCCTCTCTCTCGCTCTCTCGCTCTCTCTTTCTACTCCCCCTCCACCAAATGTATGTTGGCACAAACTTGATGCCAAAAATCCCTAACCAATCGTGACCTCTGACCCGATATCCATGACCTCTAACACATGGAACATAAAATTAGTCTTTTTGTTCGCCCTTAAGAATTACTGCTCTGGACCCCCGCCTCGGGATGTATATATCCCACATGTACCAACTTGATACCTCCCTCCTATATCCCTATTTGTGTATATGCATATATATTGCTTTATAAATATTATTAAAATGACTGCACTATATATATATATATATATATATATATATATATATATATATATATATATATATATATATATATATATATATATATATATATATATATATATATGGTTTTACTTAGTATGTAATGAGGCGATCATGTCTTGCTTTTAAATCCAACTCTTTATTGTACACTTATGTATGGTCTGCCAAACATGACTCCAAGCCTGCTCTCTTTTAACACACCCGGCACAGGGGACCCCGGTAATCTCAAACCGGGGGCTCCATGAGAAACAGAGAATGATATGTCTTCTGTAAACGATTCCCCCTGTGGGATCTCTTCTCTATCCCTGTGACGGCGGCCGCAATCTCTAAACCCTCTTATGCTGACAGGATGCCTGCGCAGCTATCACTGACGCACGCTACGTCATACACACACCCGGAAGTCGGGACTGGACCCATGCCACGTTGATGCGCACATCTGTGCATGCGCGGGAGGGTATAAAATGCCGGGGAATTACAACAGGGCGCCACTTCCTTTCAGCTGAGGGACCAAGCGGACGCCCGGGACCTGCTGCTCTGGATTACCTACTGTGGATACCTATTCATACTCTTAACAGTGAGTTTCACCCACAATGCTATTATATGCATTGATGGTCTCTTGATCTCAACAAACCATAACTAGCTTCCTTTTCTTGTCACTACCAGAACAAACTGGACAAGATTTGGATTGACCCCCTACTGGTTTGTTTTAAGTACTACACTGACAGTAAGTACCTTAAAAGTTACATATACTTATAAGACATAAGTTATATGCCTAAAATGCTCACCACCATATATTATATACCACAGCAGCAGTATCCACATTTAATTCCTGTGTGAAAAATTAAAGGACCAGAAGCAAGGTTTCAAGAGCAGGCACTATTTAAACAAGTATGTACCTTATTATGCGACCAATGGAAACCACCCACGGGAAGCATAATTTTTATTAACCGTTTATCTACTATACTTCCAGATATGGTGGACAAACCTTCCTTGACAAAGGCAACTTACCTAATATGCCGAATCGCGTAGGAAACTCAAGATCTTTCTCCCTACAGACTCCACGCTGAAACCATAGGCGTGGACTGACAGAGAGACATACCATATTGTGACCATATCACTTTGTCACCAACCTTCTCTCTTGATTCACCATCACCTATGGGTCTATAACCCATACACCAACAAATGTTCATTACCATTTTTTGTTCTTATTATTTTTCTTCAATAAATTGTATATAATTACACAACCTTGTCGTACTAGCCCATAAAGTCCCAACCCTACTTGGCCTGAGGCACCAAAGCTTTCTCTAATGCTATTACTGTTTGCCTTTTTTAACTTGTTACTTTTTCTATAAATTACTTTTGTATGACATTATTTGTAATATTCATTTGGAGTGCCTTTTAAAGTCCCACCTCCAGAGGAACCAATCTCTTTGTTACTTATATGGGATGTGGCACCACTATCAGGATGGCCGTTGAGGGCAACTCTTTCTCTAGAGAACAGGAGAGGCTGAACCCAGAAGTCCTGGGCTGTTTGCTCACTTCCTCCTTACTCTGCTGACATTATCTCCCCAGTGTTGCAGCCTGTAGTCAGTCCTCTGGCCCTGGGGGTAATGTGCATTTGTGTGTGTTCTAAAGGGGAAAATGTGTGTTCTAAAGGGGAACAGAGTGCAGGGCTCAGGAGTTGCGTACTGCCCAGAGTGCAGTGAGTCCTCTCCTCCCAGTACAGATCTCCCCACACAGCCCCTATTTCCCACATGGCTGCTACTCTCCACATCACAGCCACCCCTCCCTACCCCCTTCTCAGTATAGACCACTCCCACAGCACAGACCTTTCCATTTCCTCCTTACCAGTAATGGCCAATCCCATCTTTCCTCCTCCAGTTCTAGACCCACCCTTCAGTACAGATCCTCCCCTTTCTCCCTGCCAGTACAGACCCCCCCAACCCCTAACACTCATTTATAAATAAAGCAACGACCATTACAATGACATAGACTATTAGACCCCGTTCAGACAGGGGCGACGTGACTTGCTGGGGCGACCTCGGCGCGACATGCACGGGCTTCATATCATTGAAGTCAAAGCAAGTCGCCTCCAGGTCGCCCTAAAGTAGTACAGGACCCTTTTTCGAAGTCGCAGCGACTTGTGTCGCTCCTATTAGAACGGGTCCTGTGCTAATCAATGGCAGGCGACCCACCGTGACTTGTCAGGCGACCAAGTCGCCCGACAAGTCGCACTAGTGTGAATGGGGACTTAATATAAGCCTTCCGAGTAGCTCTTCAGATCCTAGAACATGTGTCCAATGTTAGTAAGTAAGTTAGACTCTGTGTGACAAATAATGGAAACCTTTGTACTGGTAATTTTTGTTTCAAGCTGAAATCACTCTTTGCATGTTGATATCTCATATCTTTGCTGTGTTACTGCAATAGCTCCTATATAGTAGAGCTGGGTGCACAGGGAACCTATTAACCTTGGTGTGTTTTGAAATTCATTGCAACAACTTCCTACTCTGAAATCTGAGTTTCTTGGTTGTTGGGTAGCTAGACACTTCAGGCATTTCAGAAAGACACTGTTTACAGTGACCTAAATTTTAGCATGCATTTATATTGAGCTTCACATATTTTTAGGTTGTTGCTAGAACTGTTCTGATGGTGCTTTATACTTGCTGTTTTAATATTCTTTGATTTGTAAGTAATATTTTTTTCTGTTTTCTTGAAAGCTACTGTAGTGCTAGGCGTAAGGAGTTCAAGTCGAAAAACAACACTATCCCGGAAAGCTTAAAGTACGTCATCCGTTATGAAGACTACTTCGAAAAGGACAAAAGGTAGCACTGTGCAAGTTAATTATACTTCTGCCTAGGTATTTTCTCTGTGTAATACATTTTGTACATGTGAATGGTTTGTGAAATATTTGTGTGTTTGAGCTTGGAACTGCATGACTTCTGTTGCATTTAGCATGCGTGGAGTTAATGTGGTGTGTTTTTTTTTTTTTTTTTGTTTTTTTTTAATTGGGCAAAGAAATCTGGGACAGTTGGGTTATGTTGCCACCAACCGATGGATTTGGACTCTGGCAAAAAAAAAAAAAGGGATAAGTCTGACTTAAGGCCTCCCAGTTCCATCATACCTTAGTTTTTTGCTGATGTTCTAGAAGGAATGATTACTTTTTTCCTGTTATCAAGATTCTTTTTTTACTTAACCACTCACTATTTGCTGTAATTATTCTTTCTGTAAGCAAGTGGTTTTAATAAGCTGATGGCTGCAGCCATGAGCTTGGTGTATTTTTTTTTTTTTTAACAGTCAGCAATCAGCTGTTCAGTAAAGATACTTTTATTGAAGTGAGGGGGTTACTAGATTAGCTGCATTGGAATGCAAGGGAGACATCGGGGAGTCCCCTGGTGTCTCCATAATGAGTACCTGTCACCTGCGCAAATATATCACATAGGGGGCATGTTGGCCACCTTGTGATGGCGATTAAGTTAGTGGTTCACCTCGTGGAGAAGGAGAATGGAAAGACAGCACAAGTGGCTGCAGGCAAGAGCAAGTCGGGGCCTGCTAAGTGCCTTTCCTTACTTGGGGGTAATACCAAAGTCAGGCTTTAGTCCCTAGTAGACCCCATGCTCTCTCCTCCTGGGGGTGGGGGACCTGTGGCCAAGTAAAAGGTGGGCAGGAAGAGTTAGTTACTTGTTTTCCTCTTCTTGATTAATCCCCAAGTGGAACCCAGGAGGCCTCTGACAAACCACCCCCTACATCTGCTAGCACTAGCTCCTCTAAAAAAATGTTTTAATTGTGGGGAAAGATTTGTCCAAATCTCACACTAAGCCATTTTGTTATAGGTGTCTTAACAAGTTGGCTGGAAGAAGGCCTCAGGGTTAATGAAGGATTTGACTTAAGTCTGTTCAGGAGGAAATGTTAGCCACTATTCAGTCCTTTTGCACCACTGTAGCTTCACCCCAGGTAGGAGACCCGGAAGAGCTAACCCCTAAGGAGGGCCCTTCCTCTCAGGAGAGTTTACTTTCTAAGACCGAGTGCCTTTCTGCCTGTTTTACAGGGACTTCCCCCTGCTCAAGCTAGGGAGGAGAAAGATTTGGGAGAGGCAGAAAGTCAGGCAAAATCTGAGCCCAGCTCTGGGGAAGAGGTTGATCTGGATCCAGACACTTAGGCAGAGGAGACCAAGTTAAACAGACATCTGTTTGGTCTGGAGGACTTAGAGGGTCTCCTTCAAGCTATCTATGCCACTGAAGAGACCCCTGAATCCCCCAAGGAGTCCTCAGCACAGGATACGATGTATAAGAGGTTTGTTAAAAACCAGCCCAAAGTATTTCCTGTACACCAGTCCTTAAAGCATTTATTTCTTCAAGAGCGGTATGTTCCTGAAAGGAAAGGAGTTTGGTTAGACCAAAAGCATGGAAAGGAAGATTCCCCTTTAACCACTTGCCTACTGGGCACTTATACCCCCTTCCTGCCCAGGCCAATTTTCAGCTTTCAGCGCTCTCACACTTTGAATGACAATTGCGCGGTCATGCTACACTGTACCCATATGAAATTTTTATCATTTTTTTTCAATAGAGCTTTCTTTTGGTGGTATTTAATAATCTCTGGGTTTTTTATTTCTTACTAAAAAAAAAAAGAAAAAGACAAATTTTGAAAAAAAAAGTTTTTCTTATTTTCTGAGAGTAAATTTTGAAAATAAATAAATTTTTCTCCTTCACTGATGTGCACTGATGAGGCGGCACTGATGGGCACTGATGAGGCGGCACTGATGGGCACTGATAGGCTGCACTGATGGGCACTGATGAGGTGGCACATATGGGCACTGATGAGGTGGCACATATGGGCACTGATGAGGTGGCACTTATGGGCACTGATGAGGTGGCACTGATGAGGAGGTACTAATATGCCGCACTGAGAGGTGGCACTGATGAGCACTGAGAGGTGGCACTGATGGGCCCTAAGAGGTGGCACTGATGGGCCCTGAGAGGTGGCACTGACGGGTGGCACTGATGGGCACTGACGGGTGGCACTGATGGGCACTGATGGGTGGCACTGATGGGCACTGACGGGTGGCACTGATGAGCACTGATGGGCAGCACACTCAGTGCCCATAGTGCTGCTAGTCAGTGCCTAGATGAGTAGGCACTGATGGGCACTGACTGGCAGCACTATGGGCACTGAATGGGGGCACTGATGGCGGGCACTGTGGGCAGTAATGGCATTTTTTTTTCTCTTGTGTAATCAGGGCACTGGTGATCAGTGCCCTGATTACATTCCTCTGTGTTCCCCTTACTGCTGACGGCTCTCCTCTTCCTCACACTGCAGTCTCTGTGTGAGGAAGAGAGCTGGCAATGAGAGATGATCTCGTATGTTTACATATGAGATCATCTCTCATTGCACGGTCCGATCACGTGGTAAATGGCCGCTGTGATTGGCCATTCACCACGATCTGTGATTGGCTGTGTCCAAGGGACACGGCCGACACAGATTTTCCCTGATGCGCGCTCACAGGGGAGCCTGTCACTGGGAGGCCGTTTAAAGACGGCTTCCTGGAAATTCGAGTCCACGCTGTAGCCGTGCGGGCGGCAGGTGGTTAAAGAGGAGGTGGAAAAATTCATAAAAATTCCTAAACTGTACGCCCCCCCCTTTTCCAGATAACTAAAAGATCTGACCTCTCCTTTGAGAATACAGGGAGAATTAAATATGCCATGGACAGTAAGTCAGAGTCCCTGCTAAAGAAAGCGTGGGACGCCAATTCATCCACTATGGATGGAAAGACTTAATAGGCACCTTTCACAGGGAAAGAAGTCTCAGGAAGTTCTAGATTCCCTTTCAGTTATAGGGAAAGCTGTCGCTTACCTGGCTGATGCTGCAGTCAAGTCGGTGAAAGCCTCGCCTAAAACTGGTGTCCTTATTAATTCAGCTAGGAGGGCCATTTAGGTTAAAGCATGGGAAGGTGATTTTACTTCAAAAGCAAAACTGTGTGGTCTTCCTTTTGAATGGTCCTTAAACAAGTTCCTAGAGTACAAAAAGTTTTCCATAAATGGTATCTACGCAGTACGCAAAAAACTGTTAAAAAAGATGTGTTTATGACCACTCTGGATCACAGAGATTCCTACTTGCATGTTCCAATTCACCCGGAACACAAGGCATTTCTGAGATTTGCAGTAGTAACCCAGAATGAGGTCACTCACTGGCAATTCAAGGCACTCCCCTTTGGTCTAGCGGCCAGTCCGAGGATCTTCATAAAGATCCTGGCAAAGGCAGTAGCCTATCTTCATTTCTAGGGAATATCTTTAATTGTATTAAAAATAAATGCGCTTATCCAAAACGGTGCTAAAAAAAATCACTAATTCATGTTGCCCCAGTGACGACTTTCGCTAGAACGAAACATATGTCGTATTAGTGGTAGTGGTGACGTCTTATCGTCTGTAAGGATGCCAAATGCTGTGTGTAACCGATTTTGCCTATAATATCCCTCTTTCTTGTAAGTACATGTCTATACCAGTAAATTGTTTTTTATGAATGTCTGCGCAATGAGTGGTTTCCTCCTTTTTCATGTGACGCAACGAGCTGGAGTGTGGGTTACCAGCACAGCTTAAAATTGAGATGTGGGTTATCCATCCATACGGAGAGCCTGGATTTGCTAAGAAAGTGTCATCCCATAGATGAGGCTCTCTTTGCTTGCATTGAAAAAGCTGCAAAAGGCTGTATTAGACCTGCAAAGGTCAAGCCATCTGGGGAGAGGCAAATCCTCTTTTGTGTACAGTGGAGCACGGTGTATTTAGATTGACAATTTTCTACAGGAAGAATCCCATCTGAATGTTTTTTGGGAATCTACATCTGATCACACTATCTTGTGCATGGGACTTTTTCTCATCTATTTAACCATGGACTCACTTTTGGTTTAATTTCACTTTGTGAAACAATACCTTTCTTTAACAGATGCGATTAGTGATTTTTTTTTTTTTTTTTAGCACTGTTTTGGATAAGCACATTATTTTTATTAAGGTGAAAATAAACCTATGCGCTACCAAAGGAGAAAAGGAGATGGATCACTAGGAGGAGGTGAGAAAATACAGGAATGGAGCATCAGAGACCTACAGCCAATAGTGTAGTGTCACCACATACAATAAAGACAATGATAAAAGCAGTAAAATCAGCGCAGGTACCCTACAGTTGGTGAACCATCACTATACGCAACTCACTTAAAAGTAGATAACACAAATCATCTTAACATAAATCATCTTATATTGTGTTATCTACTTTTAAGTGAATTGCGTATAGTGATGGTTCACCAACTGTAGAGTACCTGCGCTGATTTTACTGCTTTTATCATTCACATTATTTTTATTGAAATCCCCCGCCATGCCAAAACACCAGCGTGGCGCAGGAGAGGGACACCAAGGTGTGACGTCACAAGCTGGCGCCGCTCGTCGTCCGACGCGGTGTGCGTTCCAGAGGCCCCTATCGCACAACTGGATGTGCAGGGGCTAGGGAGGTGACTGGAACCTGCTCACTCTGAGAGCAGGAGAAGGACCCGGCCCCTCCTGAACAGGAGGAGGCGTGCCAGAGGAGGTACGCTCATCCTGCTGGAACGCATATGCCCACCCAATGAAAGCCTGAGCCACAGACAAGGGAGGAGGTACCCCAAACAAGATTGTATACAGCTTGGCAAACATACAAATGCACAGTCTGATACACAATAACGATAGGTATATATTTGAAATGGCAAAGCATTTTAATAGTACCAACTTTTCCTTATTTAAAAGTGGTATATAGAAGAACAGGACTAAATATCTGGGTCTCAAATGGGAGTTCTTTGAATTAAAGGGAACCGAGGGGGAACAAAGGAAAATATCTCGTCCCCCTACTATTTACCAATATCATAATGGTGATACAAATCATGTTACATGGGAAACCAAGTGGTAGGATCAACCTTACATGCAGGTTCCAAGGAGAAAAGTAGGATATAGCAAGCCTTATAGGGCAAGTATCTTGTCCCGTGGATGGGGATAAAATAAGCACCAACACTGACAGGTGGGGGGCAAAAAAGGGCCCTCCACTGTTACATGTTACAAAAAGGGTTTGAAGCTGAGAGCTTCATTTAGGCCCGCATTTTTTATTATTATTATACAGGATTTATATAGCGCCAACAGTTTGCGCAACGCTTTACAATGTGAGGGAAGACAATACAGTTACAATACAATTAAAAACAGGAGGAACTAGAGGGCCCTGCTCGTTAGAGCTTACAATCTTGTGGTTTGTAGTAAATAAATCCAACGTGCCTCATGTTATAGGATTACTTTATCCCCCTCTTGGATTCTCAAGAATCCTTTCAAGGGCTGCAAACCTGATAATTTTGGTATCATTTTTATGGTATCGACCCACGTGTCTGCCTATAGGTGTTAGTAGAAGATTATTTTTGCCATACCCAATATGGTCCTTTTTATCCTATGCCTCCTTAGCCTCCGTCCGTAGGTGGCGGCGGAGGTGTCCTGATCTGGCGTGGCGTGCGGTTCTACAGAGCCCACGGAGCTACCCCATTTCGGGGACGTTTTATTCTTTTTTCTGGATAGCTCTGTTTGCTTTTTTTCCCCGAGGTCCTTGATTTTGATCTCCTCTGGAATAAGGGGCGGGGCTTGACACCCCATCTTTTGGGACAATCCTCTTGCCCTCCTTCTGGGGGCTGGAGGTGCCCAGTCTGTGTTTCCCCCTGGGCGTGAGTGCGAAATTGTGCGGCGGGCTATATGTGGAACCCCTGGTCACCAGCAAGCATCCCTAATCTCTCTGTTCATGTGTCCACCCAGGACTGGCTATGGTCTTTGAAAAAGCCCATCCAAGGGCGAAACGCGTTAGACCTGTCCCAGGGCACATGTGAGATTTACCGGGACTATTGTACTGAATGTACCATGGAAAATGTTTTTCTCTTTTAAATGTCTGTGTATTTTATATTGATTTAATTGTGAACTCAATAAATGTTTTTTCTATATGTGAAGTAATTGTGTCATGCTCACCCATCAGGAGTCTTCCTCAACACATCCACTATTTTATTCCCAGATACCAGCATCCGTTACCCTTACAGGTAAAGGATCAGATTTCTGGGTTCTTTTATCTGTCTATTAGGATTGGAGGCCTCCTGCATGATAAAATCACACCCATTAAGACTATCCTTTTCTTCGATATTATCCTATGCCAAAATTGGCGTTTTGTCTTGCCTATGTAAAATGCACCGCAGGTGCAGAGCATTATATAGACAATGGCATTAGTTTGGCAATTCATGTGATGTGTAATTGAGTGCAGACGACCATCAGGTAAGTATAGCAATTGATTTTCAAAAATCCATGCAAAATTTGCATGTGCCGCATTTCCAAGTTCCTCTGATATCGCCAGGAGTCTACAGACTGGTGTCCTGAATGTGGCTTTTGGTAATTCTATCTCTAATTGATTTAGCCCTTTTGAAAGTGACCTCAGGGTAGTCCTTCACATATTTCCTGAGAATTTGGTCAACAAATGCCAATTCTGTTGTAGAATCTGTCTGATGACTTTATGTTGTCTATTGAATGGAGTAATCAAACGAACTGTCTCCGTGGTGGCCCATATATGTACACGTTTTGTTTTGATGATTGACACCTTGTTATTTCACATATTAGTTAAATACTAGCGCAAATTAGTGATCGACCGATATCGGTTTTTCGTTACCGATACTGATATTTTGGCCAATGCATATCGGTATCGGCCGATTATTTTGAACATTTAAAGTTTTGCAAAAAAAAATCACAAATTTTGCACACATCTGTTACTGAACATGTTAATGTTTGTTCAGAGGCGTCACAAGCGGGGTGCGCGGGGGGGGGGGGGCGGACCGCACCAGGGTGTCCACCGGAGGGAGGGTGACACCGCTCTGCAGGGGGGCCCGCTGCTGCCCGTGAGATAGTGCACTGGTCATTTTGGTGCACTCTCACAGGCACACAGTCCCCGCCCCACCCATCCTCTCCGCCCGCACTCATAGGCAGTGGCACACGGGCTCCGCCCATTCTTTCTTCAGGAAGATGTCGGGACTCGGGAGTAGAGTGAAAAGGGAGGAGCTCTCCGTCCACCGCACAAGGAGCCTCGGAGGGGGAATCCCATCCCTCTATCACCACCAGGGCTGCTGTTAGGAATGATGGGGCCCCGTACAGCCTACCTGATGGGGCCCCCTTCAACCCCATCCCTGGCCCTGCCTCAAAACAAAATGCAGGTTTGTCACCGTTTACGTATATGTGCGGGACCAACATGCATGTTTGCAATTACGCATGAGCAAGGGGGAATGGGGGCTTTAAAAAGGTTTTACATTTTTTTTTATTATTTATGTTACTTTGTGCAAAGTTGCTGGGGCTATTATGCTGCAGGGATGACCAAGATATCACCCTTCCAATCCAGGGACGTGCCGGTGTTCTGTCAGAATAGCGCTACCTATCAGATTCTGCTACCGGAAGTAATATACAGACGAGAACAACTTACTGCGCATGCGTCATGCATTCCAACATGGCTGCTATGCGTACCAATAGGTTTCCTAATGTGACAGAACACGAAGCAGCAGCGGACATCTTCTTACACCCACGCAAGTCTTCAATTTTACATTTATTTTATCAGTAAACTCACCTTATAGAATAAATCACAGTATTACATTTGTATTATTATTGTATTCTAGTAAATATAGCGAGAAACCTGCAGCCAATGTGGTGACGGCCACCTTGGTACACCCCGCACTGCTCAGCGACAAACTGATTCTATAGTGAAATAGACTGTTCCACTCGGTTGCGGTGAAATAGTCTATTTCAGTATATAAGGTGAGTTTACTGATAAAATAAATGTAAAATTCAAGACTGGTGTGGGTGTAAGAAGATGTCTGCTGCTGCTTCGTGTTCTGTCACATTAGGAAACCTATTGGAACGCATAGTCGCCATGTTGGAACACATGGTGCATGCGCAGTAAGTTGTTCTTTCCGAATGCCACTTCTGCTAGCAGAATCTGATAGGTAGCGCTATTCTGACAGAACACTGATACATCGATGGGCGGGAAGAGGTTAAAGGGGAGTGGTTTGACTGCACATGTTTACTGTCCCCCAAACACAAGTTTAAAGTAGCATCTCACTGTGTCCTATGATCACCAGCATGAAAATCACACAGGCTACAGGTGCCCTGTCACAGTGTCATATGGATGCTGGGGATGCTGACTTTGTTATGCAGTAACACTCACTATAGTCATAGCTTAAAGTCAGCATCCCCAGCATTCATGTGACAATGTGACAGGGCACCTGTAGCCTGTGTGATTTTTATGCTGAGATCATAGGACACAGTGAGGACTCTATCCTCTGTTCTTCACTCACTGTGTCCAATCCAGCCACGCTGTCTTCCTGCTGTTCCCTGTCAGCTGCTGAGCAATCTGCCTCTGTACATGATCACACTCTGTACTTGAGTAAGGGGAGGCGGGGCTGAGCAGAGAATTATTGTATTCCTCCGCCAGGCAAGGCAGTGGACAGCAGCAGCCAGGACTATATGGCACCAAATCACCATGGAACTAAATCCCCTGTATACATGCGACCCGAAAATGGAAAAAAAGTCCCGCCACTGCACTCACCTCCTGGGCCCTTCTGTTGTCATTATAGGACCCAGGAAAATGTAATTACACCCCAATAAATTACAAATTAGGAAAAGGTTTAGAAAAAATGATTTTTTTTTTGAACATGCAGAAATTAACTGTGATGCTGCCCGGGCCCCTTGTAGAGCTGATGGAGCCCGGGCCCGGTACAACAGGGCTGGTTGTACTGCCCTATCAGCGGCCCTGATCACCACTGCCACTGATCCCCCCCCCACACCACCCCACTGCTGCCACTGATCCCCCTCCTACACCACCCCCACTGCTGCCACTGATCACCCCCACTGCTGCCACTGATGATCCCACACCACCCCCACTGCTGCCCCTGACCCCCCCCCCACTGCTGCCACTGATCCCCCCCCACACCACCCCCACTGCTGCCACTGATGATCCCACACCACCCCCACTGCTGCCACTGATGATACCACACCACCCCCACTGCTGCTCCTGATCCCCCCCCCCACTGCTGCCACTGATGATCCCACACCACCCCCACTGCTGCCACTGATGATCCCACACCACCCCCACTGCTGCCCCTGATGATCCCACACCACCCCCCACTGCTGCCCCTGATCCCCCCCCACTGCTGCCACTGATCCCCCCACACCACCCCCACTGCTACCACTGACCCCCCCCACTGCTGCCACTGATCCCCCCACACCACCCCCACTGCTGCCACTGATCCCCCCACACCACCCCCACTGCTGCCACTGATCCCCCCACACCACCCCCACTGCTGCCACTGATCCCCACCACCCCCACTGCTGCCACTGATGATCCCACACCACCCCCACTGCTGCTACTGACCCCCCCCCCACTGCTGCCACTGATCCCCCCCACACCACCCCCACTGCTGCCACCGATCCCCCCCCCCCACACCACCCACACTGCTGCCACTGACCCCCCCACACCACCCCCACTGCTGCCACTGACCCCCCCCCCCACTGCTGCCACTGACCCCCACACCACCCCCACTGCTGCCACTGATCCCCTCCCCCACACCACCCCCACTGCTGCCACTGACCCCCCCCCACACAACCCCCACTGCTGCCACTGATCCCCCCCCCCACACAGCCCCCACTGCTGCCACTGATCCCCCCCACACCACCCCCACTGCTGCCACTGATCCCCCCACTGCTGCCCCTGATCCCCCCCCCCCACACCACCCCCATTGCTGGTGGCACGCTGGTCTCTCTGCATTGAAAGGGGGCACGCTGGTCTCTCTGCATTGAATGGGGGCACGCTGGTCTCTCTGCATTGAATGGGGGCACGCTGGTCATTCTGCATTGAATGGGGGCACGCTGGTCATTCTGCATTGAAAGGGGGCACGCTGGTCATTCTGCATTGAAAGGGGGCACGCTGGTCATTCTGCATTGAAAGGGGGCACGCTGGTCTCTCTGCATTGAAATGGGGGCACGCTGGTCATTCTGCATTGAATGGGTCACACTATACCTTGATTACTGAAGGCCCCTTTCACACTTTTGTGACCTCAAAGTCACGCAATTTTTTACAGCGTTTTTTGCCGCAAAGAAAAGCCTATTACATTTTTCTGTTTGCGCCCCCCCAAAAATTTAGAGCACCAGCCGCCACTGTGTGTACTGTCTGCTGCCTGGACTTCTCTCACTTGCTCCTCCCTGCCCTTTGCGTTCCCTCACGTTCACGCTGCCGGGCGGAGCCAGTCACGGTGACGGCAACGCTAGGATGAGGTGAGTAGTAAGGTGCGGGTGATGAATATATTGCAATTAAACATGCAGACAGATATAGGTGCTTCATAGTCTGTCAGTATGTTTTATTTAGCAGATGCATCATGCAGCAGTGCTTGTCTCACTCTCAGCAGTAAGTTTATTCACCCTTAGTGTCAGTGTGAATTTGCTATTCCTCCTCTGTATGCAAGGGCCACTCCCCAGACAGATTCGGGCCTGCAAGGACCCCCTGCGTTTTGAGTACAGTACAGATGTCCTTCTAGTGGGTCTCCCCTGTGTCATCTTTCATGCACTGGGGAGAGAAATATAAACAATTGCAGGCCCGAATCTGTCTGGGGAGTGGCCCTTGCATACAGAGGAGGAATAGCAAATTCACACTGACACTAAGGGCCCCTTCACACTGTCTGTCCATCTGACGGACTCCGTTTATCTCAGCGGGGGATCGATCCGCTGATCCCCCGCTGAGCAGGAGAATGACAGCTGTTCTCCGCACTGTGTGCGGAGACACAGCTGTCAGATCCCCATGCATCTCTATGGGGAAATCGGATGGGAACGAACCGTCGGTCCATTCTCATCTGATCCCATCCAATCCCATGCGCTGGACAGATGGAAAATAGGGTTTCCATCTGTCCAGATTTGACAGATCGGATCAGATGGTCCATTCCCATCCATTTCCCCCATAGAGATGCATGGGGACCTGACAGCTGTGTTTTATTATTTTCATATGATATTGTAATTTAAAGGTCTTTTTAATTCTCCTAGTTATTAATGTCGCTATTGTCATTACATTTAGTGTTCTATGGGAGCTATGATTTACAAGTTACATTAGTAAAACAAAACCATTATTGAAAGGGGTTGGGGTGACACTGTGAATTACCGCACCGGGTGACACCAACCCTAGTGACGCCACTGTGTTTGTTTATTAACATTTTTTACACTGCAGTTAGTGCAAATTAAATTGCTAGAAAAAAACCTAGACAACAACAAACAGCTAGACAGTGGATTGGAGGAGTCAGTGGACCACTGCTGCAGTAGTGCATTCACTGCAATGATTTTAAATTCCCAATTGCAGTCAGTGCAAAACTGCTAGAAAAAAAGCTAGATAGTGGGGAGTCAGTGGACTACTGCTTCAGTAGTACACTCACTGCAATCCTTTTTAAATCACTAATGCAGTGACTGCACTGCAGTAGTGATTTAAAATGATTGCAGCAGTGAGTGGCGCACTACTGCAGTGGTAGTCCACTGACTCCAAATCACTGTCTAGCTTTTTTTCTAGCAGTTTTGCACTGACTGCCGCGCAGTCAGTGCAAAACTGCTAGAAAAAAAAGCTAGACAGTGGAATGGATTGGAGTGGAGTGGACACTAATACTATACTACTACACTTTCAATACTCCCAGTTAAGTAGAACAATATTATAGTGCAGAAAGCATATAATTTCAGCATGTTTACCAGTTTAATGACTTATTTTCATAAACTGCTGCCACTTTGCTAAAAACGCGCTCACTTGGTACCGAGGAAGGAGGAGCAGAAAGGTATCTTCTAGCATGAGAAGCAAGCTTGCCTCATTGTCTTTCCACCACTGAAGAGGATCACTTTTTCTATCAATTACTGGTTCCTTCAAATAGAGATGAAGTTAATCATCCAAGCTCATTATTGCAGGTTCAGAAGAATCCTCCGCATGGGGCCCCAATAAAACACTGAACATGGCATCTAGTTGACCACGATGATGTTTCTCTTCTGTCTGTTGTCTTTTTGGACATTTTTCTCCTGCATCCATGGTCTTTCACATTAGAAAACTTCTCTTCTTGACTTTTCTTTTCTGCAGGAGGAACCTCCTGCACTTTGTTAAATATCTTCGATCAGCCATTGTTTTGCCTTGGCCAATACATCAGAAGAGAGAGGCTGGTTCTTGTATTGAGGATCCAAAAGACATGCAAGCACAACATCTTTATTCTCTTCATGCTTCTCAAAACGTTTGGCAAGGCTGTCCCTCATGGCCTGCTTACGTGTTTTAATGTCACGTATGTTGGGTCCTTCATTCTGTTGAAGAAGCATCTTCAGCACTTAAACATGGGATGACAGATGACACAGATGAGTCGTAATGACTAACATCTAGTATCACTTCCTCTATGGGGAGGAGGGTCTCAATGACATTGGCTGCAATGTCCCACTGATCAGCAGTAGGACAAGAATGTCCTCCAAGTCCATATTCACCTGAAAATATATGGTAAGAGCTCGCTTCTGCTCCAGCATTCTTTGCAGCATGTGAAGTGTTGAATTCCATCGTGTTGAAACAGCCTGAATCAAGTTGTTTTGGGGTAGGCCAAAGTCTTCCTGAATGCACCTCAGTCGCTGCTTGGCAAGGATTGAATGGTGGAAATGGCCTGCGCACTTCTTCAGCATGCTAATTATGTCAAGCAAAGCTTTCTGGTTTGACAGACCATCATTTACCACAAGTTTGGAGGGTGTGTGCCATGCAACTGAGGTCTGACACTTCAGCAAGTCTCATTCCTTTCACCATGTTCGCTCCACTGTCTCGAAGCACAAGCATCGCTCGGTCTTTGGTAATTCTCCATTCTTCTAGCATGCCTAGAAACATTTCTCTAATGTACTCCCCAGTGTGGGATCCTTGCATCACTTTTGTATTCAACACCAAATGCCTTCTTGTCCATCCGCTGTCAATGTAGTGGCATGTAAGACTCAGTGATTCTGTTTGTCCTGGCCAAGCAATCAGTCGTGAATGAGAGTGAGTTGCCAGCATTCTCTGGTTGCAGCATAGCCTTTACTTTCTTAGCGACCTTTTGGTGAATCTTTTCCAGCATTTCAGTTCGATAAAACTTGTCACTCTTCAGTGTGTACCTTGGCTCAATTATGGACATCAATTGCTTAAATCCTGAGTCCGACACTATTGTAAATTGCTGGTTATCAGTGACCATCATCTCTGTGATTACTCTGTCCAGCAGTTGGGATCTTCCATTAGAATTTAGCCACCTGTTTTTTTCTGAAACATATCTGTTATTGTTGCCTGGGATAGTGATGTTTCACCTTGTGATTCATTTTTTTTCTGTGCTGCATGATCTAATTCAACATGATGAAATCTTAGCTGGGCCCAAAGGTTTGACGTAGTTTTGTTTTTTGCAGTTATTGATCCCGTGCTTACATTGTTTGTGCACGTGTTGCACAGTGCTGCTGCTTTTCCTGAAGAGGGAGATGAGAAATAGTCCCACACCACACTTTTGTAACTTTTCTATATGCATCTATCTCCTTTGAAATTTGAAAAACACAAATGAAATTGAATATAGGCTTAAACAAAACTGGCTGGCTGGCACCCTTTGGTGGGTGGCTGGCTGGCACCCTGTGGTGGGTGGCTGACTGGCACCCTGTGGTGGGTGGCTGACTGGCACCCTGTGGTGGGTGGCTGACTGGCACCCTGTGGTGGCTGGCTGAGTGGCACCCTGTGGTGGCTGGCTGGGTGGCTGGCACCTGGTGGTGGTGGTGGTGGTGGGTGGCTGGCTGGTACAGGCCTGGGGCCGCTGGCTAGCTGGCACAGGCCTGTGGGTGTGTGGCTGGCTGGCACTGGGCAGCTGTGGGTGGTCACTGTAATGTATGATTGAGAGAATCACTTACTGTCCCGACTTGTTTACTACCCTAATCTCCCGCTGCCTCTCTGGCGTGGCTCAAGGTACAGGTAGTATTTCTGAAAATACTACCTTGGAGGTCCTACTCCTCATTTTAACTCCAAAGTCCCTGAAATCGTTTTTTTAGGACTCTCCATCTCCCTCTGACTTTGTCATTGATACACATGTGTACCATGACAGCTGGGTCTTCCCCCAGCCCCACCCAATAATCTGTCCACCAAATCCGTGATGTGCCGAACCCCAGCGCCAGGTAAACAAGACAGTTCGGCACTTACCGTCTGTTTGACAGATTGCCCTCTCTGTCTTTCTAATAATTGAGTCCCCTACCACCAGAACCTGTCTTTACTTTCCCTTGCTTCTGCCCTCACAGGAGGAGTTCTTCCCCTGGCAGCTAGGGGCATCGCTCTGCTCCAGCAATGCAGTTTCCTGACTGGTTTCCCCAGCATCACGCAACAGGGCGTGTTTATTGGGAGGCTCCAGCCCCGGACCGGCCTTCTTGCCTTGTTCTCTTCTATCCTTCCTAACTTCTTCTATCCTGCTTTACAGTCGCTGGCTTTTACAGCTTGCCTGTTGAACGCCAGGTGCTGAAGGATGGAGGTTTGTCTGAGTCGGTGATTCCTACGTTGTTGAAAGCTAGGGAATCTACTTTTTGGAAGATCTACCATCACACGTGGAAGACGTATATTGCGTGGTGAGTCTCTTGGGTTTAATCCTCACTCCTTCTTGGTTGATCGGATCTTAACCTTCTTTTAATGGGGGGTTGAACAGAAATTTGCCTTGAGTACCATCAAGGACCAGGATTTGGCTTTGGTGGTCTTTTTCAACAACCTTTGGCCTCCCTGCTCTTTGCACTCCCTGGTGCGTGCCTTTCTTCAGGGTTTCCGATATTTGGTTCCTTCAGTGCAGGCTCCATTGCTGCCCTAAGATCTTAATGTGGTGCTTTCAGCTCTACAGAAGCCTCCCTTTGAAAATATTTGGGAGGTTTCCCTGCTTGCGCTACCCAAAAGGTGGCCTTTTTTGGTGGTTATCACCTCTGCCCATCTTTCACCTTATTGGGGATTCACAAGGATAAGGTGGTACTTCGCCCCTGTCCATCATTCCTTCCTAAGGAGGTCGCTGGCTGTCTGTCATTTGAATAAAGACATTGTGTTGCCTTCCCTGTGTCCCAGGCTAATCATCCAAAGGAAATTAGCTTGCTTGCCTTGGATGTGGTCCAGCCAATTAGGGTATACCTGGCAGCTACGAGTCTTTTAGGAAATCGGACTCTCTTTGTGCTCAGACGGAACTCGCAAAGGGTTGTCTGCTTCTTCTGCGACCATTTCCAGATGGATCAAACAGACAGTGGTTCCGGTCCTATTGCATCAGGCGTCCGGTTCCTCCTTTCCCTGTCAGGGAGCACTCTACTGGGACGCTTCAGGCTTCTGTCATCAAGCAGCAGTGACACAGGTTTGCAAGGTGGCCACCTGGTCGTCAGTGCCCACTTTTTTTACAATTGTTTTTAACGTGGATGTGTTGGCATCTGCGGATGCCTCTTTTGGCCGCAAGGTTTTGCTGGCTGCTGTTTAGAGGCCCTGGTCCTCTTTAAGGGTGTATTGTTTTTTTTTTTTTTTCAGGTAAGCTCCAGTTACCTGCTTGGCTATGGTTAGCCTTGGGGATTTTTTTCTGCTTTTTTCACAACCCTCATGTTAAATACTGCTTTGGGATGTCATTATGCTTAAGAAGAATTAGAAGCTGTGTCCGTCAATGAACGAAAGAGAAAATGGGAGTTTTGACTTGCTGTAAAATCAGTTTCTCTGATGTTCATTGATGGACACAGCACCCACCCCTCTGTGGAGTTGGCTTTATTCTGACACTGCTTGTAACAAAACTGAGTGGCTGTATACCCCCTGTAACTGCCCATAGGCATAGTCAAGCTTTTTCCTGCCTAGTGTCCTACTCCTGTAGGGGGCAGAATAAACCCAATGGTTAAGAAGAATCCTGAGCTGTGTCCATCAATGAACATCCGAGAAATGGATTTTACGGTAAGTCAAAAAATCCAATTTTCCTAGGCCCTTCCTTTTATGAATGGACACAGTGAGTGATCGGTACTAATCACTCCTGTGTCCATTCATCACTGAAGCATAGTAAACTGTGTTTAATATGCTTAGGTTAGTGAATGAACAGGAAGCTCTGTACAGAGCTATTCCTGTCCACTAATCCTGTCTATTAATTCTGTGCAGTTGAGGCTGCAGAGATGGAGATTGAGGGCTGGGTCCTTAATCTCCTTCTGTCTCAAAGGTAAAACCTCAGAAGTATGTTTGAACACTTTCTATTTCACCCAAAGCCCTCCAACCGGGCTCCTAAAAAGAATGGTAAAAAATTACAAAAATAAACTGACACTGTCCACTGCTCTACTGACCAAGTCTGCTGATTGATACCATTCACAGTGCTACTTGACACCATTGGCAGAACTACCAGGGTTGCAAAGGTCACACTTGGGACCTAACCCTGGCAAGACGGCAGGAAGGGGACCCGCTGCAGAACATGTAAAAGGGCCTGTAACGGGAGTAAAGTGCCCCGGGATCAGTGGGAAGGACCCTGGGCTTGGAGGCCCTTCATGGTTTCTTGCAGTGGGGCCCTGCAGGTTCTAGTTACACCTCTGATTAGTACTATGCTGTCCAATAATTTCTAATCACTCTGGCTTAGGGTGTTTGTTAGCCAGCATGGGCAGTGCATGAAGACTTCTAAAATGCTATACCTAGACAGCGCTTGCTTTAATGTACATAAGCTTATCTAAAATATACCAACATGGGTTATCACAATTGCCAACAAACAAACCTATTGTGATATAAATCACCTTTTTCTAAAGATGTCGCTGGTTGATGACGAAAACGTGTTCTTGTGCGTCACTTCCAGTCTGTAGGTTGAACACACTCCTTTCTGTAGGCGGCATCCATTCTATTGGATGGAATAGTGGACCGACTTGTATGATGCTTAATGGCTTTTGTAGCACTTTTAACATTTTTAAATAAATATAAAAAAGGTTTTATACTATGTGAGGCTTCCTCTCCGTTTTTATCTTTACTATACTCCTTGCCTACTGAACTGGAGAAAGAACAGGATCACGTTGAGAAGAGATCCATGCCAGGATGATCGGTACAGATCCCCTAGTGACCCAAAAGTGATGCTGACCTCTCTTGCTGGTCAGTAAGCGTCATTGACATCTGGAGAGTGCGGTGTGTTACTAAGCACAAGGTGGCACATTCACTAAATAGGGTTTTCAAGCACTCAAGATTTCACATTCATAAGGACTATTGCACTTGTTCACTTTATGGACTTTTTATTTTTTAATTTTGTTTTTGTTTTGTTAATATTTATATCTCAATTTGTTTGTTGGAAATTGTGATAACCCATGGTGGTATATTTTGGATAAGCTTACGCACATTAAAGCAAGCGCTGTATACGGTAATTATAGCATTTTAATTGTTTAGATTTCCTGTTGGAGATAATAGACTGTAGCTGCATTCATCATTGTTTGCAGAGGCACGGTGTTGTGTTAATATAGTTACAGTTCATGAAGACTTCGGTTTTATTTTCAGGGGGCAGGGGCAGCCAAGTGTGGTGCTCTTTGCACAAATGGCTATGAATATTTACTGCCACTCAGCATTTCAATTTTATAATTTCCTTAGAGTGACCACCACTCTACCTTTTTTTTATAGATTTTTTTTTTTGTTTGTCGTATTTGTTGCTTTATAATCATGCCTTTGCTATCTGCAGTAAGTGATGGAAATTGTAGAAGCTGCTGCTGTCCACTTTGTTTATGAATGCTTAGCTACATCTCTTTAATGCAATATGGATGGCACCACATGCTTATAGCTTTTCATAACCAAAATGCAGCAGGCTGCCAGCATGACTTGGGGATGGGGAGTATTACATGAGGCATGAGACAACAGAAGTCAAAGATTTTCCACTTGAAAATTTAGGAAATATTTTAGTGCAGTGAGATTTAAAGAGGGCATACTGGTATTATTTTCTTAATTGCCAGTACAGGCCCTGGATACTAAGCAGTGGTAAGTTGGAGTAGCACACTACTTTGTGTTCCTATCTCCCCTAGATTAAGGCTTGGTTTATGGTCATGACAGACCTTGCAGCTCACAGAGGCAATAAAAACACAGTTAATTAATATTTTGCTTTCATTAACATCTCCTATTCTGGTTGTTTTTGTTATTTTTCAGAACAGTTTAACTGGGATGAATACTTGAAGGAGACTGGTGCTGTTGGTGCTCCTGCGATTTATTTTAGACAGGTACGTCATACAGAGTGTGATAAGTTAAGAGTTTGTTAAAACTAGTGCTTTACAGGTACATTCCAGAAAAAAATGAATTTTCAAGACCACTTGCTTAGGCCACTGTTTACATTTATTTTTTTTCACCCAGGCTGTTTTTTTCACTCTAGCTGTAGTGCACTAGACCACTGCCTATGGCCTTGTTCACACCTGAGCGATTTTCTGCTTGAAGCTTGTAGCTTTAAAACCCTGAACAAGCCAAATCCCATTAATTTCAATGGTCCCTGTTCACATATGAGCACTTTGTCGCCTGAAGCAAAATGCCTGTCACTCAAAGTACACAAGCTTCTTTTTGGAAGATTACAAGTGTTTTTGGCTCCATAGACTGTAATAGAAACGCCTGACTTGATTCTTTTACGGGAGTTTTGACGCGCATTTTCTGCTTAAAGCGCAGCTCCCCACCTCTTCTCCCCTAGTGCTTTGGATTGGCTAAACAAAAATGCCTGAAGCTGTAAAATTCTTGTAATAACGCTTCTAAAATGCTGGTAATACACTTCTAAAGACGCTCAAAAACTCTCAAATAAAAATGTTAGTAAATTGCTATGCTCTGGTGTGAATGCAGCCTAAATCTTGTTGATCGTAATCTGCTACTCTGGGAGCACCACCTGCTTAGCCATTGTTAAGGCCAAGTCGTTCCAGTGTAGATGTTCAATAGGGGAAGCAGGGTTAACTAACAAACGAACAGAAAGTTACTTAAATAAAAGATACAGATAATGGCAAAAATATAAAAGCTAAAAACTAATAGGAGCAGGTTTATCTGACGACTTCATAGAACTTTAAGTTTAGGAATAGTGTTCAGCCGAGAAGCCAGGTAAATCTTGTTCATGCACTTATGTCACTACAGCAGTATATGTAAGAGTTGCAGAAAAGATGACCTAAAACCTTTAACAGTTGTGCAAAGAGGTATGGCATCAGATGATGACTGTTACAATTTTTTGATAGAAAACCCTTCCTTTCACTTTGTTACTAGAGATGTGATCTGCCTAAATGTCCTGCCCACCTTGCCCATACTTTGTCCAATAAGGGTGCACTTAATGGCCCTTGAAATGCATTCATTGGCAGAGGGATGCAAGTTGGCTAACACTTGACCTGAAGTGAGGGAAGTTGGGCCTCTGGTACCATAAAACAAATTAATAGAACTGCACAGATTCTTGTTTATAAAGGTAAATCTGGCATCTTGTCATGTCTCATGTTAGGTAGGACTTTTTATGTTTGGTAGTGTTGCACTGAAACTAACATCGGTGTGGATACTAAGCATTTGCATGAGTATTTGTACTCGTGCAAAAGCTCTAATACTAAAACCGATTCCTTCAGCCCCGGGTTGCGAATTGGATGCATTTTTTAATCGCATTCACAGGACATGTGAACGTTCAAAGGGATTTTCTATGGAGCCGGTTTACATATGTGCAGGCAGGCCACAGTGCACTTTCAAAAAGAGTCCGGTACGATTTTCAGCCTGGTTCAGGTGCGATTTCTATTGTGACATACTTTAACAATTCCCACCTTAATTACACCTGAACTGTTGAACGAAGTCTCACCAGGTGGTTCTTGAAATTGCACTGCAAACCGGCCCTGCACATGTATAAATCCAGGCTTAAAGAGGAAGTAAACTTCCATCTTTAGGTTTTACCTATAGGTAAGCCTATAATAAGGCTTACCTATAGGTAGTGTAAATATCTCCTAAACGTGCACTGTTTATGAGATATATATACTGTACATGCAGCCATTGCAATCACTGGCGCATGCGCTCTGAAGGAACGGCCGCCTGTGCCTTTTCCTCAGAGCCCTGTGCCATAACCGGCATGTGAGGGTGTGACGTCATCGTGGCTCCAGCCAATCACAGAACCGGAGTCCGCGAACCCGGAAGGAAGAATGGATTAAGATGGATGCCGTCTCCAGCAATGAGACCACATCGCTGGAATGGTTCATTTTGAGGGAAGTTTCACATAATGTTCTAGTATGTGATGCATACTAGCACATTATGCCTTTGCCTTGCAGGTAAGAAAAAAAAAAAAAAAGTTCAGCTGATTGTAAGCACCTTTAAGTCCGCAGACTGTATCCACCTTTAAATAATGTTTCATTAGTCAAAAAAAAAAAAAAAAAACTTTCAGATGACACTAAAAATAGTTATTGTCAATATGGTGTCGATGAGTACTTAAGAAAAAGTATTGATACTCGTTCTTAAAAAAACTGGTATTGGTGCATTTCTAATGTTTGGCTGACATGTTCACTCTATGGTAAATTGAATGGACCCAACGCTTGGCCCAAGCTGATCCAAACAACTATTTACCTCATTACCAGGTGCGGCGGCTGTGAGTGGCTTGGCTACATACAGTATACAGCGCTGTGTTCCAGCAGCAGGATGAGAGTTTCTCGTCCCGCTCCCAGAACTTGATCAAGTTGGGCTGAGCACTGTTTAGCCATTCTGATTGCCTGAGACGGAGTTCATGACATCAGACCACCTCTATGACTCAATTGGTCAATCAGAGGAAGCTTTGCATTCATTTATAGAATTCTGAATGGCTGAGCCCAACTCCTTTTTGTTCCAGGAGTGGGATGGTAAGGTCGCGTTCTGCTTCCGGAACACAGCGCGGTATACTGTATATAGAAAATTGCCACACAGTTTATACAGTGCTCCCAGCAGCTGCAAATGTTAGTGGTGTAAATCATTCATTTTGCCCATCTTGGTCTAAAATAGCTAGTTAAAATTAATTGAAACCTGGAGATCAGCTTTAAGCACAGGTACAGGTTTATTTGGATACCAAAAGCAGTTCACAGATTGACATCCTCTATTTAATGAACGCTGTACCTACTCTGTAGCGTGAGCATGCTGGTCTTCAGCCCTGCTTCATGAACACTGCCGCAACTTGAGAGTTCAAATTCTTATGACAAGTCGCTCCCCATTAACTCTAATGAAATCATTCTAATTGGTGCGATTCAAGTCATTCGACTTAAAAAAAGGTTCCTGCACTACTTTTGGTGTGACTTCAATATGACATGCATTAAATTCTGTTAAAGAAGTCGTATGCAAGCCGCAATGAAGTCGGGCAGGGATGTGGGATTCAAAGTTGTGGCAGTGTGAACCCAGCCTTAGATTATTGCAGAAAAATGATTACAGCTTTGGAAATCTTAACCTTAATTTTTCGGTTTAAATCTGTTTTTAGGCATAGAAAAATGTTTTGGTTGAAACTTTTGTCACCTCTGATTGGTCTCTGCAACAACTAAGAAAAAACAAATGTAGACTAATGTAAATTGAACTGATCTGTACTGCAAACTGATGTAAACTAAACTGACCTAAAGATTGATGTGCAAACTAATGCAAACGAAATCTGTATTTTCTTTGAAAACACGTGATTGAACAGATGACTCTGGTGAAAGGGGCATTAAAAGAGGTTTTCGGGCATTTAGTGAGCTACGAATATTCAGATGCAGTAACTCTGCCAGAGTCACAGAATTCTGTAGGGCAGTGGGAATGTGTTTAGTGAAGCCTGTAAAAGCTACGTTTTTTTTTCCTTTTTTCATTCAATCCAGTGGGCTGAGCAAAATAAAAAACTGAAGACCTCAGGAGGCGCCACTGTACTATCTCTGTGATGTTGGTATCTCCTTACTGTGCTATTGTTTTCTGACAGGGAATGCTCACCCCCCCCCCGGCCAGAAGACACCAATCAGCGCTTGCGGGAATTGGCTGATCGGATGCTGGTCTTCCAGCAGCTTGTTTGACAGAAGCCAGCCAGGCTGGTGTACCCATAGACCAAATGTCGGCCGATTTTCCATTATCGGCTGATATTCCGCTCATGTGTACCAGGCCTTAGCTTGTTCCTGAGCCAGCCTGTATCAATTGACTGCAGTGTAGCCACTAATATATTCAGGACCTGTTTGCTCTGTTTGTTAGGATTCCTAGAAAAGAATAAAACAATTGGCAGTTAAGATTTCACATGTATTCATTTCTACCGTTTATTGTGCTTTTAAGTTCAGCTTTATTAGGTTAAACGCATTCGCTAGAATGTAAGCCACATAATCTGTTGATGGGGTTGTTTGCTTACAGCCAAAAAATGAGAACCTACCATATGAAAAGTATTTCTACTGCTAGTTGTGGCTGGTAAATCATTAATCATTAATATTAATCCCCTGGGGAAATGGAGAGGACCACATGTAAAAAGAAACTAGTGTATTTAGTAGATAACAGCAGCAGTGGATTCATATTCAGAATCTTGTCACCACCTTAAAGGTTTATTGTAAGGCAACCACTTTATAGATCCTCGTTTTTCCAGTTTCTTTGTCTTACCAGGTTAAACCACTTGTGGGAGCTCTTAGCCATCTACTCTCATGAATGACTGGTAGTTTGTGAATTTAGGAATTTTTTTTGCAGCCTGACTTTTTGCCATTAGCTAATGTTATTTCCCATTTTGATAAAACTATTTTTGCTTGACATGACATTTTTCCAATATTTCTTTTCTTTACCTAATTATATTGTTACTGTAACTGTTTGTGCTTTGCTATTTAACATTTTACCATATCCATTAAGATGTGCTAATGTGTTTCAGCTGAAGACGTGTTTTTATATTGGGTTATTTTTTGTAGTCTAGGACTCCACCCACCAATGAGTTTAAAGTTGGTATGAAAGTAGAAGCTCATGACCCTCGAAATGTTACCTCTGTTTGTATAGCCACGGTCATTGGAATCTCAGGAGCCCGGTTACGTTTGCGACTGGATGGCAGTGATGATAAAAATGACTTTTGGAGGCTGGTGGATGCCTCTGACATCCAGCAAATTGGCACGTGTGAGAAGAAGGGAGATATGCTGCAGCCACCTTTGGGTAAGGGTGAGGGTAAATTCTTTGCAATGCACTGTGACGCATTTTCTAGTCAATATATTTTTAAATAGTCAAATCCAAAAAATTATTAACCATTTTTTACAGAAATAATGCACTTGGTACAAACTACTGTAGCTTTTTTTTTTTTCTAAAGTCAAAGTATGACAGTATGTACATTTGTTTTAGGGCTCTTTCACACGGTCCGCCTCCGTAGGCGGATCCGTGTTGCTCAGCGGGGATCGATCCGCGATCCCCGCTGAGCCGGCGGATGACAGCTCCGTCTCCGCTTGCAGAGCGGAGAGGGAGGTGTCTCAGCACCCGCTGCCCTCTATGGGGGATCAGATGAGAGCGGACCGCTTGTCCGCTCTCATCAGATCCGCTCCGCTCCGATTACTGAACGGATGGAAAAATAGGGTTTCCATCCGTCCAGATTTCAGCACAGGATCGGATGCGGATGGCAGCGGGTGTCAGCAGAGGTGTCTCCGCTGACACCCGCTGCCCCATAGAGCTGCATGGAGGATCCGATCAGATCCGCCTAAAAAACTGACAGGCGGATCTGATCGGACCGCCCGTGTGAAAGAGCCCTTAGTTATTTTTTGCAGTTTTGTATGTTTGTTTTTAAAGTATTTTTATTTTTTTTTGTGAACCTCACAGGTTTACATTCTTGGTCTTCCATATTTCATTGTATTAAAGGATATCCAAACTTAAAATCAAAAATGTTTTAAATTGCAGTATGCTAATCCTTAGATGACTTGGCAGCATTACTTTTTTTTTTTTTTCAGTCCCCCCCCCCCTTTATTTTACCCAGTGATCCTGCCAGCAATACATTTCCTATCTCTGGGTGGGGACATTTATGTTTTTTTTTTTTTTTTAACACTATGTCTGTTTAGAAGCATTTTTCTGCATACGACCTCACGTTTTGGTGTGAACAGGATACACAACACAGCTCAACTGCTATAAAGTGAACAAGCTATCCTCCACTGTATCTATGACAAGGAGCCATGGTTGTCACTAGGCTGGGTTACAAATAACATGTTTTTATTCATCTCCTAACAAGAGGGATGGGGTTAGTAGTTTACTGAAGAAAGATAACCTTGTTTTTGCTGTTAGTGCAATTCACAGGAAGTTACTAGCATACTGGATTTCTATCAGGATTAATGTATTGCTCTGTACTTGTAGAAAAAGTAACAAGCCTGAAAAAAGATAACTGATGCACCCACCATGATTTAGTTATCCTTTAAATGCAGAGATTTGTATTTGATTCCTATTTGCTCTTTCAAGCTTTTCTATAGTAACACACATGTGCACACTGATATCTATGGAAATGCTTGAAAACCTGTGTCATTGATTGTTATGCAGTATGTGCAATACAACATACACTCACTGGCCACTTTTTTAGGTACACCTTGCCTGTACAGGGTTGGACCCCTTTTGTCTTCAGAACTGCCTTAAATGTTCATGGCATAGATTCAACAAGGTGTTGGAAGCATTCCGCAGAGATTTTTGTCTATATTGACATGATAGTATCACGCTGCTGCTGCAGATTTGTTGGCTGCACATCCATGGTGCAAATCTCCTGTTCCGCCACATCCCAAAGGTGCTCTATTGGATTTGGATCTGGTGACTGTGGAGGCCAATGGAGTACAGTGAACTTATTGTCATGTTCAAGAAACCAGTTTGAGATGATTTGAGCTTTGTGACATGGTGTATGATCCTGTTGGAAGAAGCCATCAGAAGATGGTACACTGTAGTCATAAAGGGATGGACATGGTCAGCAACAATACTCAGGTAGGCTGTGGCATTTAAATGTTGCTAAATTGGTACTAAGGGGCCCAAAGTGTGCCAAGAAAATTTCCTCTACACCATGTCCACCACCAGCCTGAACCATTGATACAAGACAGGATAGATCCATGCTTTCAAGTTTACACCGAATTCTGACCCTATCCTCTGAATGTCGTAGCTGAAATTGAGACTCATCACATCGGGCAATGTTTTTCCAATCTTATATTGTACAATATTGGTAAAATTGTACAAATTGTAGCCTCAGTTTTCTGTTCTTAGCTGACGGGAGTGAAACCCAGTGTGGTCTTCTGCTGCTGTAGCCCATGTTCTTCATGGTTTGATGTGTTGTGCATTCACAGATGGTATTCTTCATATGTTGGTTGTAATGAGTTACTGTTGCCTTTCTATCATCTTGAACCAGTCTGCCCATTCTCCTCCTCACATCAATGAGGCATTTTTTTCATCTACACAACCGCCGTTCACTGGATATTTTCTTTTTCTGGTCATTTTCTGTAAACCCTAGAAATGGCTGTGCATGAAAATGCCAGTAGATCAGCTGTCCCTGTGTCAGAACACAATAGTTCAGTGGAGAGATTGCTGTACTTGTAACGCATAGTTAGTACAGCGAGCGCCTTCGTTTTTTCATTCAGCCTGCTGGGTTAAATGAAAAATAAACTGCCTGTATGTACTAGGCTTTACTCACATTACCACTGCAAAGGAGAAAGCAGAGTCTAAGTATGTAATAACAAAATATGACTTCCCTGTTTACTTATAAATACAAACTTTACATAGAAACAACATTTTTCAAAAAACTGGTGCTCTTTGAACAGATTTGTGTTTGCATTAAGCTGATACCTTAAATGCATAGCCTAAAATAAAAAAAAAAAAAAATTCCTTCAAGGGATATAAAGTGCATATGCATACAACGCCAAAATACATGAATTCATAAATGTATTATGATTGCAAAGGTGGTGTGTTAATATAAAATGAACATAAATATTTACAAAAATAGCTGTGCAAATGAGAATAAGAAAATAGTATGGAAGTCCAACATAATCAATAAGGTGCTAGACGTATAAAGTGCTCCGTGATAGTAAAACTGAGGGATTCTGATAGACCATCCACCAATTAGTCCTATTTGTGGATATATGGATGATAGCAAGGAAGCCCCAAGGTGCCAGTGAGATAGGTAGAATGCCTAATCCCCAGATGTTGTTGATCTTAGTTGCTGTACAGCAATAAGATCACATAAACTTGTGTGGTCACCGTGACCAAGATGGAACGTCCCCCTGGAAGGCAATCCTGCTGCTTCCTGATTTGTTTAATTGGTGGCTCTTTGCTAGACAAATGAAAAAATGTAGACCGGTCTCATAGTGAATTTGTTCCATTCCGGATTAAAACAATTCTAGGATACGCAGTACTGCCAAGCAATGTCAAACAATGAATCTAAGATTCAGATTGGAGTGCACGTGGAGACGTCAGTAGACGTGGTTGGAACTCATACCGGAAGTTGTTTGTGTTCCGGTCTCTAGCCCTACAGTTTCCTCCTTAGTAGTGGAAAACTACACGGATCGCATTGTTTGACATTGCTTGGCATTTTTTCATTTGTCTAGCCAAGGAGCCACTGGTTAAAGAAATCTGGAAGCAGCAAGATTGTCTTCCAGGGGGACGTTCTGTCTTGGTCACGGTGACCACACAAGTTTATGTGATCTTATTGCTGTACAGCAACTAAGATCCATAACATCTGGCGAGTAGGCATTCTACCTATCTCACTGGCACCTTGGGGCTTCCTTGCTATCATCCATATATCCACAAATAGGACTAATTGGTGGATGTCTATCAGATTCTCTATCACGGAGCACTTTATACGTCTAGCACCTTATTGATTATGTTGGACTTTCATACTGTTTTCTTAATGTCATTTGCACAGCTATTTTTGTAAATATTTGTTTATTTTATATTTACACACCACCTATGCAATCATAATACATTTATACATTTATGTATTTTGGAGTTGTATATATGCACTTTATATCCCTTGAAGGAATTTTTTGATAGTCATTGCACAATAATTTGCTTGAATCAATATGTGGTAATTATCTTGTCACATGTATTCGTAACCAAGCGCAATGGGAAGTGTGCAATAGACATCATCAACTTAAATTTTCGGTCCTGCTTTTCATTCACGTATTTTTCACTTATTTATTTACACAATTATTTATCCATTGGCGCAAGTGCAATGTATCTAAAGAAAAAAAAAAAACCCACCTGTATATATAAATGCCAGAATTGCGAAAATTTATATTATTTTAAAATGTTTACAGGATTCCGGATGAATGCCTCTTCTTGGCCAATGTTTCTTTTAAGAACACTAAATGGAGCAGAGATGGCACCAGCATCTTACTTTAAAAAGGTAAACGCAACATATTTAAACATATACCTATAAAGCACCCCGCTTAACACTTTGATAGAACTACATGTTAAATAGAATCCAAAAGGACATGGTGGTATAAATGCTACACTTTGATAGTAGAGAGCAGTGGAAGGCATCTTTACACTGCTGCTGAGACTACATTTTTTTTTTTTACTCACAGTATCAGTCAAAAGTTTTAGAGCACCCTCATAATTCCAGTTTTCATTGAAATTTGAAACAGTTTAAGCCCAGTGAATAATGGGGAATGGTACGAAGGTAAGCAGGAAAACTGCCAGAGGTGGAAAAGAAAAAGCTTAGGTTAACAAAAACTGAAAAATAATGTACATTTCAGAGTTATACAAAAAGACCTTTTACAGAGAAGTAGTAACAGGTTAACAACTGACAGCTGTTCTTCAGCATTGTAAGTGAATTAATCCTTGAAATTTTATGCTAACAATTTTTTTTCAGAATTTGTATAGCACATTACAATATAAAGGAAGACAGTACAGTTTCAATACCAAGAGGGTTAAGAGGGTCCTGCTTATAAGAGCTTACAATCAAATAGGGTGGGACAAGTGATACAAAAGGTTATAAATGTGAGGTATGAACTGATGGACCTAAAAGTTTTGTTGGAGGCAGGATAGGCTTTTCTGAAGATTTTCAGGGATTGTCCAGGGAGAGGCTCTGGAGAAGTCATGGAGACTAGCACAGAAAGAGGAGATAAGAGCTTGAGAGCAGAAGGTTTTAGTTACATAGTTACATAGTTACATACATAGTTGGTGAGGTTGAATAAAGACAAAAGTCCATCCAGTTCAACCTGTGTAGATGTGTGTGGCTGTAATCATCTTGCATACCCCTGAATGTTCTGATCCTTGAGATGTACGTCTAAGAGTCTTTTGAAAGCCACCATACTACCCGCAGAAACCACCTCATGTGGTAGAGAATTCCACAATCTTGTAGCCCTAACAGTAAAGAACCCCCCACGTTGCCTGAGGTTAAAACGCTTCTCCTCTAATCGCATTGTATGCCCCCGAGTTCTCATGCAATCCCTTCGACTGAACAGCTTTTTTTCTAAGCCTAGATCCCCATTTAGATATTTAAAAATTGCTATCATGTCCCCCCTCAGGCGTCTCTTCTCTCCAGGGAGAATAAATCAAGCGATTGCAGACGCTCCTCATAATCAAGGTCCTCCAATCCCCTAATTAGTTTAGTTGCCCTTCTCTGGACTCTCTCCAGCTCCAACACATCCCTTCTGAGGACTGGTGACCAGAATTGGACCGAATACTCCAGATGAGGTCGGACCAGAGTTTTATAAAGTGGAAGGATTATAGTTTTATCTCTGGAATACATCCCTTTCTTTATGCATGCTAATATTCTGCTAGCCTTGGCAGCTGCCGCTTGACATTGCATGCTGTTGCCTAGTCTATCATCAACCAAGACTCCCAGATCCTTCTCCATTTTTGATTCTCCCAAGGGTTCCCCTCCTAACGTGTATTGTGCTTTTATGTTTCTAGTCCCCAAGTGTAAAACCTTACATTTCTCCACGTTAAACCTCATTTGCCATGTCTTTGCCCACTCCGTTATTTTGTTCAGGTCATTCTGTAGGATATCTGCTTCATGCTGTGCTGTTATTGTCCTGCCTAATTTTGTGTCATCTGCAAAAACGGATATTGAACTACTGATCCCGTCCTCAATGCTGTTTATGAATAAATTGAACAAGGTTGGTCCTAGGACTGAGCCTTGGGGGACCCCGCTTACTACCTCAGACCAGTCTGAGTATGCGCTGTTTATTACCACCCTTTGGATACGCCCTTTTAGCCAGTTCCGTATCCAAGAGCAAACCCTGCTGTCGATACCTGCAGACCTTATTTTATAAATTAAGCGCTTATGGGGAACTGTATCAAACGCCTTAGCAAAATCTAGGTACACCACATCCACTGGTCTGCCCCTATCTAGCTCACAGCTCAGTTTTGGGAGGGGTGGAGAGGATGTTTTGGGTGCTATTTGGAGACAAGATAGATGATGTAGCTTGGGACTTGTGAATGCCTTTATATAGTTGTTAGTATTGAGAATTTAATTCCCTAGGCAATTGGAAGCCAGAGGAGAGATTGGCAGAGAGTGGGGGCAGACACTGAGCGGTTGGTAAGGTAGATGAATCGACAGTTATAAATTCAAAAAATGGCTTGGTAACATATTAAATTTACCTAATCCTGCCTACACTTTTATATAGTGTTTGTCAACATAGCCTGAAAACCTTTTTTCCTATCTGTTCCCAGCCTCACTAGCTTGAGCCCCCAGGGATCCACACAGAGAAAACCCACATTTACCTCTAAAATTGTTAGGGTGTATATATATATATATATATAATATGGCGATTGCTGGTTGGAATTTTGTGTGCTATCACTCTGGCGTCCGGACGATAATATCTTTTTGTTTCATTTTTTATGTATGTCTGTTTGTGGCCTTTCATTGTCTACTGCGAGTCCATACTCGCATTCATGTGGATTTGGTTTACCTTGTCTGAGTATTCTTTGTTTACACTTTCTAAATCCAATTTGTTTCCATTGTGAAAAAAAAGCAACAAACTATATTTTTTTAAAGAATACCATTCTACCACTTTTTTGGCAACGTAATAGCCTCTTTTTTTCTGTGCTTACACAGGATACATTTTTTGCCATAGATGAATCTGATAGCAGCATTCATGATGGCTCTCTGTGTAAGATCGGTATTGAAACAGACCATGTTAGTACACCGTCTTAAGCAAATTTTGGACAGTATTGTACTGCAGAAGTACTATATTACATAGTTGCATAGTTAGGTTGAAAAAAGACACCAGTCCATCAAGTTCAACCTTTGGTGTGTGCTTGCTGTTAACCGTACATTGCATAACCCTGTATGTTGTGGTCTTTAGGGTGCCCATCTAATAGTTTTTTGAAACTATTGATGCTCCCTGCTGATACCACTGCTTGTGGAAGAGCATTCTAAATCCTTACCGCTCTGACAGTAAAGAACCCTTTACGCAGTTTTAGGGTAAACCGCTTTTCTTCTAGAGTGGCCCCATTTCTTATTGAATTCCCTTTCTCTGAAAAGTTTGTTCCCTATGCTAGGGTCACCAGTACGGTATTTGTACATTGATGATATGTTCTCTCTCAAGTGTCCCTTCTCCATAGAGAATAAGTTCAATGCTTGTAGTCTTTCCTCATAGCTGATGTCCTCCATTCCCCTAATTCTCTTTGTTGCCCTTCTCTGGGTTCTCCAGCACATCCTTTCTGAGGATTAGTGCCCAGAACTGGACAGCATACTCAAGATGTGGCCGGACCAGAGTCTTGTAGAGTGGGAGAATAATCTTTGTATCTCCTAGGGTGAAACTCCTTATTCTTTTTACATGCCAGTATTCTGTTGGCTTTGCTTGCAGCTGCTTGGCATTGCATGCCATTGCTAAGCTTGTTGTCTACTAGAACCACCAGGTTCTCATCCATCTTAGATTCACCCAGAGGTTCTCCCCCTAGCGAGTAACTTGCGTTCGTATTTCTGGCACTCAAGTGCATTACCTCACATTTTCCAACATTAAACCTCATTTGCCATGTAGTTTCCCACCTGTGTGGAAAGTGGGGTCGCCCACGGATCTGTCCTGGGACCAACCCTGTTTAATTTATTCATAAACAACCTTGAGGATGGGATAACCTACACACTCTCGCTATTTTTGGACAATACTAAACTAATCATGCCAATATCTTCTATACAGGACGTGGTAACCTTACAAGCAGACCTGAACAAAATGGTGACTCAAGTCAGAATAGAAATACTGCCTCCAATCCGCCACACGGGTGGGCAGCGGGCCCGGGCCCCGCCCCCCCCTCCCCGGCGCCCCTCACGGGAACACACTGCGCCCTGGGAAGGAAGCGGCCCCCTCCCCCCAATCCCACAATCGCATACCGAACCGGGGGAGGCATTTGCCATCGGTCAATGCACTGAGTGGAGTAGAAGTTTTGAAGGAAGGATAAGGGGAGAAAAAAAATAAAATAAAGAGAGAGAAGGGAAAGGAAAAGAAAAAAGAGAGAGGAAAAAGAAAAAGTCACGTATCGGGGAAAAGCAAAAGTAGCAGCAAAGAAAGAGGTAAGAGAAAAGATCAGTAGCGGTGTATAGAAAGGGGTCAGCATCCAGGTCCCCCCCCCCCCCCCCCCCAATCAGGGGCAGTAGCAATCCCCATCGCCGAGAAAGGGCAACGGCACTCCCCCGTCAAGGAGGGCCGGCCAGATATCGGAGCCAAGGGTCCCAGGTCTTATCAACCATACGCATCTTATCATTAAGCAGCGCTACCATCCGTTCATTTATCATGATCTAGGTCAGCTTCGCTTTGAGCAGTTCAAGCGATATGACAGGACTGCGCCAGGAGCGAGCGATTGCAATTTTAGCAGCTGTGAATATAAAAGCTATAAGGCGTTTAGTATGTTTAGACTCCCCCTCTATCTGTCTACCCAAAAGAGCTTGTTGGGGAGATTTCACCAAGTTAACCTGCGTCAAGGAGTATATAAAATTGTAGGTGCGAATCCAAAAACGTCTTACTTTTGGGCAGGTCCACCAGGTGTGGAAGACAGTGCCCGCTTGTCCGCAACCCCAAGTGGGACGCTGTAGGAACCGCTGCCGCCAACCTGACCGGGACCATGTACCATCGGAGGAACACCTTGTAGTTAGCTTCTATTAGGGAAGTATTGAGTATAGACTTAGAGTTGTATTGCGCTAAGGAATTCCATTCAGTGCGATCCAAGTTCTCATCTAGGTCCTCCTCCCAGCGGAGCATATATGAAAGTTTAGTATCATCACCATGCAGTACGTTTATAAATCGTGGATATATAGCTTTTTTGCTTATCCACCGTACGACAGAGAAACTCCATTTGCGTGGAGGTAGTGATGTCGCTCATGCGCTTGAGGGAGGCTACAAAATGAGAAATTTGGGTATAGCGATAATATTCCCGGTCTGGGAGGGACTACTTCTCCTGTAGCTGGGTTCTGGTAAGCAATCCATGGTGATCGCACAAATCTGCCAGCCGGAGAAGTCCCTTATTCGTCCACCATTCAAATGCAGAGGGACTGAGGCCCGGGGGAAACAAGGGGTTGCCCAGTAAGGGCACCAAAGGCGCGTGGGGGGATTTAAAATTGTGGCGTTTTGAAAGCCTATCCCATATACCTAGGGAAAGGGACAATGTAGGACAAAGTATACCCGGCCTGTCCTTGGCCCATAGCCACATCACGTGGTGTATCGGGGCCTGTAAATGGGCCGATTCCAATCGCATCCAAATGGGGGGAGGATCTCGGGAGTGGAAGCGGACTAAATGAGCGAGTTGTGCCGCATAATAATATTTACCCAGATCCGGGACCCCCAGGCCCCCTCTGAGCTTCGGGGTAAAGAGGGTACGTCTGTTCACCCTGGGCCTCTTGTCCCCCCACACAAAGCGGACAATCGCCCCCTGAAAATCCCTAAGATCCGATATGTTGAGCATTACAGGTAAAGTGCGAAACAAATATAACAGTCTAGGCAATAATATTCATTTTGACCGAATTCAACCTACTGAACCACGACGGGGGATTAGCCAACCAACGAGCAAGGACCTCCCGCAGTTTTTTATATAAAGGTGGATAGTTGTGTGTATAGAGTGTAGCAATGGATGTCGTGAGGTGAATCCCAAGATATGGTAGCGACCGTTCCTGCCAGGGGAAAGTAAAGTTAGCATTGAGAGCTAAGTGTGTGGCCTCGTCTAATGTCAAATTTAAAGCCTGGGACTTGGAGGGTTAACCCTAAGACCAGAGATGGATGTGAACGCCTCTGGATCTCCAAGTAGGTTAGGGATAGATATCAACGGGGATGAAATGTACATCAAGATATTGTCTGCAAAAAGGGCACACTTGTGCTCCACACCTCCACACGGTATGCCCCGGAATATTTGGGTTAAGACGAATCTTGATTGCCAGCGGCTCCAAGGCCCAAATGAAAAGGAGAGGTGACAAGGGGCACCCCTGGTGCGTGCCCCTGTGAATCGACAAAAAGTCGGATCCGTAGCCCTTTATAGACAACCTTGCAATAGGGTCGTCATACAATGTTTGAACAAGGGTGAGAAAGTTGCGTCCGAAGCCAAAACGCTCCAAAGTCAGCAAAAGGTAATCCCAGGACACGGAGTCAAACGCCTTGTGTAAGTCCAAGGACAACAACATGCCATTCCTACGTCCCATGCCATCCCAGTTAGATTTAAGGGCCGAAATAACATTGATAGCACACTTAGTTTGGTCTGGCGCTTGCCTACCAGGGACAAAACCAGTTTGGTCAGGGTGTATATAATCCGCCAAGAAGGAATTAACAATTCTATTCAATTCCAATTCCAAGAAGGAATTTAACCTAGTCGCCAGCACTTTCGCCATAATGTTGAGATCCACGTTGATAAGCGAGATCGGTCTATAATTAAGACAATCTCCGTGGTCCTTGCCCAGTTTAGGAATAACATGGATATATGCGTTATTTTCATATTTAGGGATTGATACCCCTATCCTAATGGAGTTGAAGTAAACACAAAGATGGAGGATCTCATTAAACTTTTTATAGTAGTGTCCGGAAAACCCGTTGGGACCGGGCGCCTTTTAGTAGGGTTAATGGTTTTAATAGCAGCCAGTACCTCAGAGTCCGAGAACTCTCTTTCCATGATATCCACATGGGGGAGGATAGCCGAGGTAAAGGGATATCCTGAAAAAAGTCGTCGAATAGGGACTGGCGTAGCGGTTGCGGCTGAGAGTAGAGTTTGGAGTAAAAATTGTAAAATTCATTGACTACCAATAGGGGGTTTTGCGTCCGAAGACCCGTCCGGAGTCTCAATTTCGGGAGCGCCGAGGAATAGGGTCGAGGGGTCAGCCTACGGGCCAGCAGTGTGTGTGGTTTATCACCCAAGGTATAATAGCAGTTTCCCGACCAGCGAAGGGACTTTTCTGCCCTAGTGGTCAGGCTAAATTTGAGGGCCACTTTTTAGCTCTTTTTAACGTATTCCCCTTTGGAATGCACTGGCCAATTCCTTTATTTAGCATGTTCTTGAAGCACATCCATTTTTCCTCTGTGTTTTATCCTATTTTATATTGTCTGGCAAAGAGCGCAGTTTAGGGAAGTTGGCTCTTTTTCAACTCGGTGTCCTTTACCCTTGTGTTTCCTATTAATACAATTTATATCTAAACGAATTGACCTTTGGTCACTCTTTCCTCAGTTGCCCCGTATTTCTACACCCATGATCAGGTCTGTATTGTTAGTGATCAGTAGGTTTAGTAATGCATTGTTTCTTGTCTGTGCGTTCACCATCTGACCCATGAAACTGTCCTGCAAAACGTTTAGGTAATGGCAAGCCTTAGATGAATGCGTGGTTCCTTCTGCCCAATCTATATCTGGATAATTAAAATCCCCCTTTATAATGACACTTGCCATCCTTGCTGCCATTCCAAGCAGTGATAGGACTCCCTGACTCCCCCCCTCTTCTGATTAGGGGGCCTATAGCATACACCCAATATTACTTTCACCGTAGTACCTTCCCTTTTGAAGCTCTACCCGTAGGAATTTTACCACCTCCCTAGCTCCATTCATGATATCGTCCCTCATATTTACCTGCATTTTGTTCTCGATACACAGGCATACCCCTCCCCCTTTTTTACATTCTCGATCTCTGCGATATAGGGAATACCCTTGAATGGTTGCCAGCCAATTATAAGAGCTGTCAAGCCAAGTCTGTGAAATTCCCACAAAAT
The DNA here is from genome assembly GCF_965119305.1 of Pelophylax lessonae. Taxonomy (NCBI): domain Eukaryota; kingdom Metazoa; phylum Chordata; class Amphibia; order Anura; family Ranidae; genus Pelophylax; species Pelophylax lessonae. The sequence goes on along the minus strand of NC_138769.1, from coordinate 388,361,327 downwards.
CTAAATCCTCCTCGTATATTAGCAGCTCCAGTTCTCCCATCTTGTTGGTCATACTTCTAGCATTTGCATACAAACCTTGTAATTTTGTCCGGTTTGCACACTATATCTTCGTTCGATGTTATGAGGCTGCACTTGCGATTTGTCAGCCTACCTACCTTGGGTTTAGGATCTCTGGACACCCTACCGCTAATGCCCTCTGAACCTTGCTCCCCGCTGGCTAATTATATATTTGGACCCTCCCCAATCACCTAGTTTTGAAGCCCCTCTAAGTTTTTGGTACTCTTTTCTCTCCCAGTACGGCTTCGCCCTCCCCATTTTTAGGCGCAATATTGCTCTCAAAATGGCGAGAAAAAGGCAATTAACAAAAGGATAACAGACAGACCATTAAAAGTGTAGGCCTTTCCTTTAGAGTAATTGCAAAGAAAGCCAGGGTATCACTTGGACACTGGGGGAAACTGACTGGGTCTGGCAATACCCAAAGCCACAACAGATTTAGAAGACAAGTTTCTGCGAGTCAACCGCTTGTGTGGCAGGCGGCTTACAGGACAGCCGATTTAAAGTGATTGTAAACCTTTTTTCTCAGGTCGCCTTTAAGGACAGCACCTGGAGAGAGCGCAGCTCCACCCAATCCACAGGAAACACTGCAAATAAAAACTCCTCCTCTTCCACCATGCCTCAGTCATTTGTGTTTCCTCCGCCATGGTGGAAGCATTGCAGGAGCTGTGTGGAAGGGCTGCTCTCTCTCCAGGGGGAGAATAGGAGTAATTGCCCATTTTCTATGTCTGTATTGGGACCATCCCAGCTCCCCTCCCTGGAGTTTTCAAAGGGGGTACGCTCCGGGGAGCTGAGTCCCATCGGAGGATCCGGTCCGGGTGTCAGAGGTCCGCGCTTCGGCCGGCCGGCGGGTGGGGAGCCGCTTTGGGCATTTGAATCTCCCGCACTTTCGGACTCTGATCCCGGGGACGCGCGGCGTCATTTCCGGTGGACGGGACTTCCGGTGGGGGCGTGGCGGCGTTCGCTCCAACCGCAATACACGCAGGGGTCAGAGGCAGGTCACAAGGTCGGCGCTTCCGCTTCCGGTCCACAGAGGAGGACGCGGGAAGCTGTATTTAAATGGAGAGATCTGCCAGCAAGCTGCGCTTTTCAACAAACATGGAGGAAAAGTCTGCAGCGACGGTGGAAGCAGGCACCGCCAGCGCCGGCCAAGCTCAGGTAGGAGAGGTGCAGTGGTGCCTCTTTCTTCTTTACTTTGTGAGCTTTTTATTTTGGGGTTTCTTCCTTCCCTCCTTTGGAGCCTGCCCTGTAGACTGAGTAACTGTTCCCAGTCTAACAGGATATATATGCATCTGGGAGTCTTTTCTTCTGATCCTTTTTGGTGTGGGTCACGATTTTTTCTCCCTTGCAAAAAATCACTAGGTGGTGTTTTTTTTTTTTTTTTTATTAGTGGTTATTGGGGATTCATGGTGGCTTTTTCTTTACCAGGTTAAAGCCACAGTGAAGACAAGAGCCCCAGCATCAAGGAAATGCCCTTCATGCAAAAATGCCCTTCATGCAAAAATCCACTCGGAGATTCCTGGGTGAAGCCACTTTGTAAATCCTGTATTGCTGACCTAGTGAAGGAAGAGTCTAGTCAGCAGAATAGCGACTTCATGTCCTCATTCAAAGAACTCACAGACACCTTGTCATCAGTTCGTTCCCTGTTATCCAGGACACCACAAGTTCTATCAGATTCCCAACAAACGGGTGGAACATCTTCCCAGCCGTCTACTTCTGCAGTGTCAAGTGATTCAGAAGATGAGGGGGAGAGTGCTCTCTGTTCCATCAGGGATTCGGAGGAGGAAGAGAAGGAAGAGGTGGCCACATCTTCCAGATACAAATTATCCTTGGAAGAGGTTGATGATTTGCTGAAGGCGATTTACACCACGTTAGAAATCACAGAAGAAAAGGTGCAAGTTTCACTTCATGACAAAATGTACCAGGGATTCCTCTACGTCCAGCCTTAAGCCGGCCATGGCCTCCATTGTGGTAGCCAGAAATCTTGAGTGCTGGCTCGAACAACTTAAAGGGCATGTGGAGGCTGGAACAGCAAGGAAAGATCTCCTGGATTCGTTTCCGCTGCTCCTCAAGGCAGTAAAGTATATGGCCGATGCTTCTGCTGAATCCATTAAAATGTCCGCCAGGTCAGCAGCCCTTGTCAACTCTGCCAGGAGGGCGGTCTGGTTGAAAACCTGGTCAGGTGATTCAGCTTCTAAGGTGAAACTCTGTGGTTTACCTTTTGCCGGTGACTTGCTTTTTGGGCCAGAATTGGAAGCAATCCTTGACAGGACGGCGGATAAGAAGAAGGCCTTTCCGTCAAAAAAGAAATCGCCTCCTAAAAAGAGATTTCGTTCTGTTCAGCAAACCAACAGAGGTCGTGAACAAGATCAGAGATCAAGATGGGCCTCTCAAAAAGGGAAAGGTGGAGTCCTCTTCAGACCACCTGACCAGGCCAATAAAAGCAAGTGACAACAGTCTTCCAGTGGGAGGAAGACTGTTATGGTTCCTCCCACGTTGGGAAGAGGTATCCGCAAGCCCCTTTGTGAGGAATATAGTGGCTTAAGGATACAGACTGGAATTTTCAGAGACGCCTCCAAGCATATTCCATGTTACTCCCCTTCCAAGGGATCCGGAAGAGGCTTCCTCAATGATGTCTCTTTTACAAGAGCTGATTCAACAGGAAGTGATTATCCAAGTCCCCGAGGGGCAACAAGGCCGTGGGTTTTATTCTCAGATCTTTCTAGTGAAAAAACCCTCAGGCAAGTACCGGATGATCCTAAATTTAAAGATCCTGAACAGATCAATTCGGTACAAACACTTCAGGATGGACACCATCTATTCAGTGACCAAACTGTTGTCCCCAAACTGTTTCATGGCATCCTTGGATCTGAGGGACGCTTACCTGCACATCCCAATAAATCAGGAGTGCCAGAAATTCCTAAGACTGGCGGTCAATCTGGGGGAATCAGTCTGGCATCTACAGTTCAGGGCCCTCCCCTTTGGCCTCTCATCTTCTCCAAGGGTGTTTACCAAGGTAATGGCGGATGCCCTAGAGCCGTTAAGGCTGAGGGGTATTTCAATTGTCCCTTACCTGGACGATCTGCTAATTTTTGCAGAGTCCAAGAGCCAGGCATTGGTACACCTTCAGGAGACTCAGGACCACCTAGAGAGTCTGGGGTGGCTCATGAATTTGGAGAAGTCCAGCTTGATTCCATCTCGGCCGATAAAATTTCTGGGATACGGAATAGATTCGGTCCTCCAGAAGGTGTTTCTACCTCAAGAAAAGATCGAGAAAACTCAGAACGCAGTTGCTCGATTACAAACCAATCATCAGGTTACTGTCAGGTCAGCCATGGCAGCTCTGGGCTTGCTCACAGCCGCTATCCCTGCAGTACAGTGGGCAAGGCTGCATTCCCGTCTTCTCCAGAGAGACATTCTGCAGAATTGGGTCATACCCGGAATATCTGGAGAAATCCATCAGAATCACCACGAAAGCAAAAAGATCTCTGTGGTGGTGGAGAAATTCCAGAAATCTGGAAGAAGGTCTGCAATGGACTTTCCAGACGAGCAAACGTCTGACCACGGATGCCAGTTCGTGGGGCTGGGGAGCCCACTTGGAAGGTCGGACAATGCAAGGAACATGGTCCAAGGCAGAGTCCAGGAAATCATCCAACTGGCGGGAGTTGAAAGCCATCCTTCTGGGTCTTTGGTCCTTTCAACAGACAGTCAAGGGCCATCATGTGCAAGTTCTGTCGGTTAACATGACAGCGGTGGCCTATGTGTCAAAGCAAGGAGGCACAAGAAGCAGGCAGCTATCAGACCTAGGAATACAGCTACTCTCCTGGGCGGAGAAAAATCTAGCCTCTCTGACAGCGGTGCATCTGAAGGGGTCACAAAACCTAGCAGATCTGCTGAGCAGGAAAAAGGTGTTGGAATCAGAATGGAGTCTGAACCAAGAAGTATTTTCGCAGATTGTGGAAGTTTGGGGTCTTCCCCAAATAGATTTGTTCGCTTGTCAACAGAACACCAAAGTCCAAAGATTATTTTCCCTACACAGGGAGGATCAGGATTGGGGCTTGGATGCTCTAGCTCATCCATAGGACTTCCATCTGTCTTACGCATTCCCTCCATTCCAGCTGAATCCGTTGGTTCTCAAAAAATTCAGAGAAGAAAAGACCAACTTGATTTTGATCACACCTTATTGGCCAAAGAGACCTTGGTTTGCTCTCCTGCTGAATCTTGCCTCAGAACCTCCCTGGAAACTTCCGTACAGGAGAGATCTTTTGACACAGGGGAACCTGGTGTATCCAGAACTGGACCGTCTACAACTGACAGCGTGGTTACTGAGGAAGACCTCTTAAGAGCCAGAGGCCTGTCAGAAAAAGTGATCTCCACCCTTCTCTCCAGCAGGAAGAAGGTGACTAGGGATATTTACTTAAAAGTCTTGAGAAAATATAACTTCTGGTGTTCCAGCAAAAATTTTGAATTAAAAAATTTAGTTTCAGTGCTTGAGTTCCTCCATGAGGGAATGGAGAAAGGACTAGCAGCGAGCACTCTAAAAACGCAAGTTGCGGCACTTTCAGTTTTTTTCGAAAAGACTTTGTCCCAAGAGACTCTAATCATTCGATTTTTTAAGGCATTAGCCCGCAATAGGCCAATAGCCCTTAAAGTATTTCCCAAATGGGATTCGACCATTGTGTTACAAGGTCTGACTAAGTTTCCTTTTGAACCTTTAAAAGAGGCTTCTCTGAAGAATTTAGTTTTGAAGACTATCTTTTTGATAGCAATAACCTTGGCCAGAAGGATCAGTGAGATCCAGGCCCTCTCAGTTTCAGACCCTTTTTTGACAATTTTTGCAGATCGAGTAGTCCTAAGAATGGACCCAGCCTTTCTTCCAAAGATTGCTTCATCTTTTCATAGATCACAAGAAATTGTCTTACCAACCTTCTCCTCAACTCCTAGTAATACTCGGGAAGAATCCTTTCATACCTTGGACGTGAGGAGATGCTTACTTCAGTTCCTCCTGGTAACTAAGGAATTTAGAAAGACAAATGCATTATTTGTCATCTTCTCAGGGTCCCGTATAGGAGAAAAAGCATCAAAGAGCACTTTAGGCAAATGGCTCAGATGGGCAATTGAACAGGCTTATGTAGCTCAAGGAGAAGAACCTCCAGAAGGCTTCTTGGCGCATTCTACATGGTCTGTGGCAACCTCATGGGCTGAAAGGGCCGGTGCTTCGCCTGATCAGATCTGCAAGGCAGCTACCTGGTCCAGCTATTCAACCTTTATTAGACACTACAGGTTGGATTTGTCAGCTCAGGATCAAGCCTTCGGCAGAAAGGTTCTGCAGGCAGTGGTCCCACCCTAAGTGTAAGTTACTCGCTTATCCTCTCCAGGTGCTGTCCTGAAAGGCGACCTGAGAAAACCTTAGTTACTTACCAGTGACGGTATTTCTAAGAGCCTTTCAGGACAGCAGCAGCTACCCCCCCTTGGTTTTGTTTATAACATAATTTGTAAATGTTTAACCTGTGGTAGTTTATGTTTTCCAGCATGTCGGAGGCTACTCTATGACTGAGGCATGGTGGAAGAGGAGGAGTTTTTATTTGCAGTGTTTCCTGTGGATTGGGTGGAGCTGCGCTCTCTCCAGGTGCTGTCCTGAAAGGCTCTTAGAAATACCGTCACCGGTAAGTAACTAAGGTTTTTTTTTAAATATAAAAATCATGTTAATTTCCTGCTCTGTGTAATGGTTTTGCACAGAGCAGGCCCCAAAGCCACTTGCCATGGGGGAGACTCTTGCGAGTTTGATTCCAAGCTGAGCTCTTTGTGTCTGTTAACAAACACAATGTGGATTGCCCACCACCAGTCCCTTGCCTGGCAATCAGTGCTTATCATCAGACTTCATTGTATAGACTAGGAAATAGTATGGAGAAAGTGAAGTCAAGCTGATGTCAGAACTCCTAAAATGTATACTTGTGGCCATAGGTGTGCACAGCCTATTGCATTAGGGTGTGCAACCTAAAGCTCAAACACACATGCCTTTTGTCTGAAGCCTCAGCTGCATAGGGCAGTGAATGAATGGGAAGCGCTCTGCGCTGAGTGGTTCCTGTTCATTCACAAGTGGAAGCATAGTAAACACAGTTTACTATTCTTCAGTTATAATTGGACACAGTGAGCAAGTGTGTTCACTGTGTTCATTTAGAAAAGGATGGGGCTGGTAAACTACACATTTATTAGCCTCTCCGCCACTCTTAATCCTGAAACATCCCCCGCAGCAGGTGGGGGAGAGGAGAGGCGGCAAGCCAGCAGCACTGCGGGGCACACCCCCTGGGCATATCTAGACTTGTGGTAGACTGTTTACACTTTAAAAAAAAAAGTGTCTCCTTGTTCTTTTATAAGACTGGAGATATGTACTGTGCTGTCAAACCTAACAAAATTGTAAATACCTCAGATAAACCACGGTAATCCAAACATAGAACTTGGTTACAACTAAAGGCACACTATACTTTATACTGTGGTTAGCTTGTATCGGCCATGTAGTACATGGTGACCACAGCTGTCAGACTTCATTGAATAAAGTCCACACTATTCGACTAGATGCGGTATGGGTGGTGTTCCAGAGTGCATGTGTATAGACCATATTGTCTGATGGTTATAGAATGTGGTTTCCAAAATAGCCATTTGTGGTTTTAACACAGCAGACCAAGTGCCACATACAACTGAAATGAGTAATATACCAAGTGAATAGTTATGCCTCCTACTAATTTTCAGAGATACAAGAACAATTGAAGTTAATGTTCTCTGATAAGTTCCGTAACATGCATATTTGCAGGAAACAGGAGCTGGACATATGCTAGTCTCTACTAATGCCGTGTACACAAATGCTTGTGTTTTAAAGGCCCGTACACACGATCAGACAATCGTTTGGTGTGTAGCTGTCCCCCTGTCTTCCTGGAGGGGTTTGGGGGTGAATGTGGGCCCCTCCATGGGACGTTCAGACTCCCGGGTTTCCCTACTTGCCAAGTCCCTCATTCTGCCCCCCCCCCCCCATGCTGGGGCTGTTTGGGTGGTCTGGCTACTTTCCTGGGATGGGGCAGGGCGTTAACTGGCGATTGGGGGGTCTGCCGCTGGCGACCAGACAATCGACTGTGCTTGGGGGGTTGTACCTGATGGGGGCTCCTGCCAGGGCCCCCCATCCTCCCTGGATCTGTCTGAGGCCTGGTCTCCTTCCTGGGTCCCTGTAGAGCCTCGTGGTGCCACCATTTTGTTGTAGCCTCTGTGTTTCTATACACAGCAACCATTTTTGTGTAGTCCTTTGGCCATTTTATTGTGGTTTTCCATTGGAAATAGCGGCAGCCATGACCGTGGAGCCCTGTGGGCGGCGATTTCTGTGGCAGGAGCCCCTCCTCGTCCCCTGGTGTTGACTCCTGAATCATTTTACTTCCTGATCGCCGCACGTGTAGTGAAGATTCTCATTGTTGCTGCAGTTGCCTGTTTGTGTGGGAGGGGAGTCTGGTGGGGTCCTCCTACCTCTCTGCTGAGGATCGCTTGGTGCTTTGTGCCTGGGGACCTGGTAATGCTGCCAGCTCGGTGGGAGTTGTCCCTTAGCAGTGGTGTTGCAATTTTTGTGGGGTCCCCCTGGTGACTCATGGAGTCTTTGAAGCACATTTCCCAACCTGATTCCCTCTCTGAGGCTGCGGGGCTCTCCGGATCCCAACAATCCATCGTGTCACTGACGGTGGTCCTGGAGTCCTTTGTGTCCTGGGTGTAGATGGAGAATGCTGAAGCTGCGACGGAGGCGCAGGTGCCCTTTGGCACTCACAAGCCATCCATAGTGGCAAAAGTGTTTCCTTTTCCTGCCTATTTTGACAGAATTGTCGCTAAAGAGTGGGGACGACGAAAGCGTCCCTGGGGTCCCTAATTGCTTTACTAGGCGGTACCCTTATGAGGACTCCCTTCTTAAGAAATGGACTGTGTTTAACCTGGAAACCGGACCCTCCGGTTTCCAGGTTAAACAAGGCAACCATGTTCCCTGTCCTTTTATGGATTCTGCTGACCGTAAGGCGGAGGCTGTGGCCCACACTATGTATAATCTGGCTGGTTCGACAATGAGCCCGGTATTCACCTTTGCCCTGGTGTCGCAAACTCTGACCGAGTTGGCTAAGGCCCTACGCCTTGACTTGGAGGGGGGACAGCTCCACCTGCCTTTGCCAAGCTGGCGGACCAGTTGGTCCAGGGGCTGCATTTTATCTGCAATGCATCTTTGGATGCGGCTCCCCTGGTTGCTAGCCTCTCTGTTTTGACAGTGGTCCTTCGGCGGGTCTTTTGGCTCAAGTGCTGGTTTGCGTCGGACTTTAAAAAAGGCCTTGACTGATCATCTTCCTTTTCAACGAGATTGCCTGTTTGGAGCTACCCTGAACTGAAAGGCTCGAAGCCTTTCAGCGCCTCTTCTGGAGGATCAAAACCAAACCTCGTCTGGTAAGCCAAGATCGGGCTTCTCCAGACCCTTAGACAAGGCTCCTTCTGTAAACAAACAAACACAGGGATGCACAGGCCTAGTGCATTATCCTTTTGGCTGGTTTATTTAAAAGTAAAAAGATTAAAAATACTCACAAACGAATTCTTGGTTAAAAGCATATCGCATAAGGAACGCAGTCCTCAGTAATTGGATCCGAGGGTAAGTTGTCCCTTGAATTCGTAATGGCTTAACGGGTTTCGAGGCTTAGCCTCTTCCTCCGAGCCTGAAAAAGCATGTCTAAGCCCTTGCTTAAATACTATACAATGACATTTGAAACAAAGACCCAGATTGGGGTCAGACCCTCCTCCTGTGGGGCGTGTGCATAAAGCACCCGCCCACCTCGTCAATGGGCAATGTAGAAGCCATGTGCCTTGTGGAGGGTGCCTACCCCTAGAGACATTTTAGGGAAGAACAATAAAAAATACTAAAAACTACAATAATAATACATTAATTGTAATAAAACCATATAGTGATGTTTAAAGTGGTAGTTCAATGAGAAAAAGAAAAGGATGCAGTGGGTACTGCTAATTTCTTTCAGAGATGTAAATGGATGCAGTCATAAAATATGTATACCCAAAAAGGTTTATTGTCTTAGATTTTAGATGCAGATAAATGCATGACCATGACCACACACCTTTTTCACGACTGCATTTATCTGCATCTAAAATCTAAGACCATAAACCTTTTTGGGTATACATATTTTATGACTGCATCCATTTACATCTCCGAAAGAAATTAGCAGTACCCTCTGCATCCTTTTCTAAGGATTAGGATTAGAAACGCGTTAGCCATTACGAATTCAAGGGACAACTTACCCTCGGATCCAATTACTGAGGACTGCGTTCCTTATGTGATATGCTTTTAACCAAGAACTCGTTTGTGAGTATTTATTTTTAATCTTTTTACTTTTAAATAAACCAACCAAAGGATAATGCACTAGGCCTGTGCGCCCCTGTGTTAGTTTGTTGTTTACAGTGTTTCCAAACTTCCCTGGTCGTGTAAAGGGCAGCAATGCCGCAGCATTTTTTCCTGGGTTGTGTCCACAGCTCCAGAAACAGTGGAAAGACCTTAATATAACTTTGTGTAGTGGTTAGCACTTAAACCTAGCAGCAAGAGGGTCGCTGGTTCGAATCCCAACCACGACACTACCTGCCTGGAGTTTGCATGTTCTCATGTTCTCCCTGTGCCTGCGTGGGTTTCCTCCGGGTACTCCGGTTTCCTCCCACACTCCAAAGACATGCTTGTAGGTTAATTGGACCCTGTATAAAATTGGCCCTACTATGTATGTATGAATGTGAGTTAGGGACCTTAGAATGTAAGCTCCTTGAGGACAGGGACTGATATGACTGTGCAATGTATATGTAAAGCGCTGTGTAAATTGACAGCGCTATATAAGAACCTGAAATAAATAAAATAAAATGAAGGTGCGCCCTCACCTGTAACAGGGGTGGGGGGACAGCTTTGCTGGTTTATGGACCCGTGGACTTCCCGGGTGCAAGACAAGTGGGTCCACAAAGTCAATTGGTTTTGCAGGCTGCTGTTTAACCACTTCTGGACCGGAAAAGTTTTCCCCCTTAATGTTCAGGCCATATTTTGCATTAGGCACTGCTTTATTTTAACGGACAATTGCGCGGTCGTGCCACGCTGTGCCCAAATAAAATTGATGTCCTTTTTTCCCCACAAATAGAGCTTTCTTTTGGCGGTATTTGATCACTTTTTTTTTTTTTGCGCTAACAAAAAAAGAGACAAATCTGAAAATCTGCTATATGTTATATCTGCTATATAACATTCTCAAAAAAAATTTAAAAATCAAAATTTTAACCATTTTTAGACCCCCCTAACTGACATTTTTGACACTTTTGGGGGGACCAGTGACATTACTACAGTAATCATTGCTAAAAATATGCACTGTTACTGTAATAATGAGACTGGCAGGGAAGAGGTTAACACTGTGGGTGATCAAGGGGTTAGATGTAAGCCTAGGGGAGTGATTTAAACTGGGGGGGGCTTAGCTTGTGAATTGATCACAGAGACCTGTGATCCTATATAGCAGGTTCACGGGCTCTGTGATCATTCGAGAGAGAAGACTGTTCTCTCTCAGCGGGCTCCGATTGCCACCTGCCTCATGCATCGGAGTCCCCACTGCCGGGTGGGGGCGGGAGCGCGCCGCCGCCCTTGCCCCCTAGCTGCAGGCGCGCGACCGACGTAGATGTATGTTGGTTCGCGCAGGAGAGCCGCACTGCTGCAGAAAATAGGTGGTGGGCTGTCGGGAACCAGTTAAGAGGACCGGATCCTCTGAGTGTTTTTTTTTTTTTTTTCCAGGGGGGCTCCAGTTGTTTGGTTGAGCTCCTGTTGCCTGGTTGGCTAATGCTTAGCCTTGGGAATTTTTAACACTTAAAATGTTTTAACACTAATTTGGGACATCCCAATGGTTATGAATATCAGCTGTGTCAGTCAATAAACCAAAGAGAAAATGGGATTTCTTTCGTTCATTGACGGACACAGCTCCTTATCTTCTTGACTATTGGGTTATACTGTCCCCTACAGGAGTAGGACACTAGGCAAGAAAAAGCTTGACTATGCCTATGGGCAGCCCCAGGGTAAATCCCCACTTCCTGCTATAGGCACTCAGCTTTTTTCTGCCTGGGCGACAGACTAGATAATCTAGCTCCAGAGGGTCCCCCCAGTCTGGCCAGTGAGCGTGCGCAGGGCTCAGCTCCGCGCTAGGTCAGCCGCGACAAATCCCCACTGGACGGGGGCTTGGCCTGTGATCTAAACCTCTCGTGAGGGCACATATGACCTGGCCCGACAGCCCCCCTATTCTGATGGAGAGGTGGTCTGTCCGGAGCGGTGCCCACCCTGTTTCCTGGAATGGCAAGTAGCTGTCCCCCTCTTACCCTGGAAGGTTTTGTGGAGGGGGGGGGGACGTGGGACCCCAGGTTCCCCCCTAGCACCTCTAAAATTTTGGGGGTCACTGTGGGTCTTCCGCCCCCCCCTCCCTCCCTGGGTGGGGTTATGAGCTGGCTTTTGCCACATGCTCTTATGGGGGGCTTGTTGGAGGCATCCTAGGGGTTGGTGCCTAGGGCAGGGGTGTCCTCTGGGCTCCTTGCTGCAGTTGTTGGGCTGGGGAAGCGGATGATTCAGCATGCATGGGTCCACGCCTTGGCCTGCCATATGTTCGCTGTGGCTGGTTCGGCACTTAGGCTGGTATTTCGCTGGTACCTGGAGGGGAAATTGTTTCCCCCTGTCTTATGGAGTTGGCAGATCAGTTTGTCCAGGGGCTGGAGTTTATCTGTGATGCCTCTTTGGATGCGGCTCCTTTTTTTTAGGCTGCCTGTATTAGCAGTTGTCCTCTGGCTGAAATACTGGTGTGTGGACCGGACTTGTAAGAATGCCTTATCTGATATCCTCCTGGTGGGATTGCCTGTTTGGAACTTGCTTTGATGACATCGTTAAGGGTCTCACGGGGGGAGGGGAAGAGTATTCTACTCTTCTTCCGTAGGCTACCAAGGGCAAGGAGCCCTGTCGTAGACGGGGGCCAATCTCCTTGGCTCATAAGAGTTTTTTTCGTCCCTCCGTGTCTCAAGACAAGGGATCAAAAGTCAGGGCCTCCATCGGAAATTCAAAGAGGACCTGGTCTGGCAAGCCACGGGCGGGCTCTTCCAGACCTGGGGACAAGGCTGCCTCTGCATGAAGGGGCGCCGTCACCCGTATCTAGGGTAGGGGACAACTTTGCTGCTTTCCCGAATCCATGGACCTCCCCTGGTATAGGACACGTGGATCCACAAAGTTATTCGGTCAGGCTATAAGATTGAGTTTGATTTTATCCTCTCAAAGGGTTCTTCCCTTCCAACCTGCACTTGTCCCCAGATCACTTACGCGTTTTTTTGCGGTAGTGCAAGACTTGTTCTTTCAAGGGGTGATTTTTCTAATTCTGAACGTTTTCAGGGGTTTTTACTCAAACCTCTTTACAGTTCCCAGGAAGGAAAGCAAGGTACCTCCAATTCTGGACCTCAAGGCGCTAAACTGCTGATGCGAGTACAGAAGTTCAGTGTAGAGTCCATTCACACGGTAGTGACATCCCTACGTCAGGGGGATTTTTTTCTCGCTTCTATCGACATCAAGAACGTCTACCTGCACATTCCAATATGTGCCGGTCATCAACGCTTCCTCTTTTTTTGCCGTGGTGGAGGAGCATTATCGGTTTGTGGCGGGGACCTTTGGTCTCGCCTCCACTCCTTGGGTCTTCACAAAAGTGTTGGCCCTGGTGCTAGCATTGTTTGAGTCAGCGGGGGCTCGCGCTACTGGGGTACCTGGACGATCTTCTTCTGCGAGCACAGTCTCTGGTGGACAACTGGAGATTGCTCTGTGAACTCTGAGGGAGTTTGTTTGGAATCTGAACCTTCAGGAGTTTGCTTTGTTTCTATCCATCAAAACTAGACTATCTGGGTCTGACTCTGGATTCGGCCTCAGACAAAAACTCCAGACATTGCAGGAGGCAATTCAGCTTCTGTTGCTCAGCAGACTGTCATCCCTCCGGGCTTGCATGCAGGTGCTGGGCCTGATCGTGTCCACCCTTGAGGCGGTCTGTTTGCACAGTTCCACACAAGATCTCTGCTAGAGAGATTCTGGTGCAATGGAACAAGGATCCACAGTCTCTAGAGGTGGCTTCATTCTCTGGCACTTCAAAAGGGAAAGTCCTTTCTTCCCGTGTACTAGACTTTTGTCACCATGGATGGCAGCCTGCCCAGATGGGGAGGCATCCTCAGCATAGATGTGCTCAGGCGGTCTGGACTCTGGCAGAGTCCAGACTGCCGAATAATTATGTTGAAATCCGAGCGTTCAGCCTTTGTCTGGCTCATTGGACAATTCGTCTTCATGGGTGTCCGGAACGAATTCATTTGGACAATGCCAGGGGGCACAAGTAGTGTCCTGGCGGCTCGGTAAGTAGCCGGAATTCTACCACGACTCCTGTGCAGGGTCAAAGCAGGAGGGATTCCTTCGAGGCTTACCTCGACGGTCTTGGTACGGCTGGTCGCCAATGCTCCTTGGGGGACTGCTCAGGGAGGATCTGCTGTCCCAAGGACCGATCTTCCATACTGCTTTACAGTCCCTGTCTTTGATGGCTTGGCTGTTGAATGCCAGGTGCTGAAGGATGGAGGTTTGTCTGAGTCTGTGATTCCTACGCTGTTGAAAGCTAGGAAATCTACTTCTAGGAAGATCTACCATCATACATGGAAGACGTATATTGCGTGGTGTGAGTCTCTTGGGGTTTATCCTTGCTCCTACTCGGTGGATCGGATCTTAACCTTCCTTCAATGGGGGTTTGAACAGAAATTGGCCTTGAGTACCATCAGGGGCCAGGTATCAGTTTTGGTGGTCTTTTTCCAACGACCTTTGGCCTCACACTCCCTTTCTTAAGTGGGTACCTTTCTTCAGGGTGTCTAACATTTGGTTCCTTCAGTGCAGGCTCCGTTGCTGCCTTGGGATCTTAATGTGGTACTTAACACTCTACAGAAGCCTCCCTTGGAAAATATTCAGGAGGTTTTCCCTGCTTGCACTGCTGTAGAAGGTGGCCTTTTTTGGTGGCTACCACCTCTGCGCACAGGTTGTCGGAACTGGCGGTTTTATAATGTTCACCTTATTGGTGATTCACAAGGATAAGGTGGTTCTTCTCCCCTGTCTGTTATGCCTTCCTAAGGTGGTCTCTGGCTGTCATTTGAATGAAGGCATAGTGTTGCCTTCCCTGTGTCCCAGGCCAAACATTGGAAGGAAATTGCCTTGCATTCCCTGGATGTGGTTCGGGCAATCAGTGTGTATCTAGCAGCTACTGAGTCTTTTAGGAAGTCAAAGACTCTTTGAGCTCCCGAACGGACCTCACAAAGGGTTGTCCGCTTCTTCTGCGACCATTTCCATATGGATCAGACAGACGGTGGTTCAGGCCTATTGCACCCGGGGTCAGGTTCCTCCTTTCCCTGTCAAGGAGCACTCTACCAGGGCGCTTGGTGTCTCCTGTGCTTCTGTCATTAAGTGTCAGTGACACAGGTATGCAAGACAGCCACCTGGTCGTCAGCACACACTTTTACAAAATTTTTATAAAGTGCATGTGTTGGCATCTGCGGATGCTTCTTTTGGCCGCAAGGTTTTCCTGGCTGCTCTTTAGAGGACCTCCAGTTGTTTATGGTTGAGCTCCAGGTTACCTGGTTGGCTGTGGTTAGCCTTGGGAATTTTTTTTCTGCTTTTTTTTTTTTTTTTCCCACCCCTCATGTTTGACACTGCTTTGGGATGTCCCAACTGTTCCCAACTGAATCAGGAGCTTTGTCTGTCAATGAATAAAAGTGAAAATGGAAATTTTTGACTTAACGTAAAAATTAATTTCTCTGTTCATTGACGGACACAGCACCCACCCCTCTGGAGTTGGCTTTCTTCTGAAACTGCTTGTAACAAAATGACGTGCCTATAGCTGAGAGTGGATGTATACCCCCTGGGACTGCCCCATAGGCGTAGTCAAGCCTTTTTTTTTTTTTTTTTTTACAAAATAACAAAGATAGGAAAAAATCAATTTAAAAGGGAAAAAAAGTTGCCAGGACCAGGGATCCCAGCAAAGAACGAAGTCCTTACTCTTAACTAGGCAGAAAAAAACCTGAGTGCCTGTAGCTGAGTGTGGGTGTATACCTCCTTGGACGGCCCATAGGCATAGCAAGCTTTTTTCTGCCTAGGGTCCTACTCCTGTAGAGGGGAATATAACCCAATGGTTAAGAAGAATCAGGAGCTGTGTCCGTCAATATAACGAAAGAGCAGTTTTTTCATATACTATTATCATCCTTTCCCCATATACAATCATTGCACAGGTCCGTTGCTTTAGAGTCCTTTTCACTTGGGCTTTCCACCCAGAGGACTCCACTTTGCTCAGCTGGGATTGATCCACCAATCCCCACTGAGCAGGCATGTGATAGGTCCGTCCCCGCTCACTGTGCTTAGACGGATTTGTTGGAGCCCCTCTCTCCTCTATGGGGAGATTAGATGAAAACAGACTGCCTGTCCGTTTTTTATCCAATCCCATGTGATCCGAGCCTCTAGACCGATGGAAAATAGGGTTACCATTCATCTGGGATTTCACGGACAGGATTTGATAGCGGCAGGTGTAAGCAGACATGTCAACGATGACATTAGCTACCCCATAGAGGTGCGTGGAGTGGCCAATCTGGTTTGCCTGAAAAACTGACAGGCGAACCTGATCGGAAAGCCCGTGTGAAAGGGGCCTTATTCAAAACTGCTTTAGGGCTGTCTTATCTCTGATATCTCAAGGTGTGTCTTCTGGGGCTGATAAAGGAACATCAGTTTTCTTTGCACACTAGGAAATTGAGAGCATTATTTTTCAGATTTCAAAATTTTTATTAATTTTAAGTGCAAAGAAACAATACACAAGAATGCGTACATTTAACATCTGCAATGAAAGATAACACAGAACAATGTTGAACAGTTGACATAGCCCACTAAGGAGCGCATAGCAATGGCATGCATGGCTAAAGAACACCACTCCGGTAATCCCCAGGACCGGGGCGACGCCAACCGGGCCTGGGCCTGACTCCCAACCCCCCCCCCCCCGCGCCCCCAGGGGAACACACTGCGCCCCAAGGAGGGAAGCGGTCACCCACCCCCCAGTCCTCCGTAACAGCTCCGGCATCGGGGAGCCGAACCATCTGCATTGGTATACCAAAGTAATGGACATGGCAAATTAAGGCAAAAAAGACGCTTTAGGCAGCACTAAAAGGTCTATAATGATCCTAAGAGGACCATATCGTCATAAATTCTTTTGCAGTAAAGAGAGAGTGTGTGTAGGAAGGAGAGGAGAGAAAAGAAAAAAGGAAAGAATGAATGGGGAACGGAATGAATAGAGTAAGGAACAGAAGCGGTAAGAGGTTGGTGTCCAGGTCCGCGAGAGAGGGGTCCAGGCAGCTCCAGAGAGCCGTCTGCTCTCAGGACATGGAGGCAATACCCTCCTATTTATGGGGAGCCCGCCAGGTATCTCATCCAGGGGTCCCAAGTCTTTTCAAAGAGGTTCATTTTATCTTGGAGGATGGCCACCATCCTCTCGTTGATCATGATCCAGGTCAGCTTAGCTTTAAACAGCTCCATCAATATCACCGGAGATCTCCAGGAACGGGCTATAGTTATTTTGGCTGCTGTGAAAATAAAGGTGACCAGGCGTTTAGTGTGTTTGGAGGCCTGCTCAATAGGTTTGCCCAAGAGCGCCTGTAGAGGTGACTTGACCAAATTAATGTGGGTTAGTGAGTATATAAAATTATATACGCGGATCCAGAATCTGCGGACCTTGGGACAGGTCCACCAGATATGCAAAACTGTGCCCGATTGGCCACAGCCTCGAAAGCATAATGGAGAGGCCTCCCGAACTGCTGCTGCCAATCTGACCGGGACCATGTACCACCTCAAGAAGACTTTACATTCTCTATCAGAGATGTGTTAATCAGGGATTTCGAGTTTAGCTGCAACAACTTGTTCCATTCCGCCCTGTCCAGTTCCTCACCCAAGTCTGCTTCCCAACGGGCCATATAAGGCAATTTAGTATAGTCATCATGCAATATGTTGTAAATCGTAGATATGTAGCCCATCTGTTTATCAATTGTGTTACATAAGTGTTCCATGGGAGTCGAGGTTGCTAGGTCACAGAGACGTTTCATAGAGTTCGCATAATGGGAGATCTGAGTGTAGTGGAAAAACTCCCTCACTGGAAGAGAGTGCTTCCCCTGCAATGTAGCTCTAGAGAGCAGACCCGTCCTATCACAAAGGTCTGCTAGACGGAGAAATCCCTTATTGGTCCACCATTTAAAAGCCAGAGGACAGAGGCCCGGAGGGAACCGTGGATTACCCAGTAGGGGTGCCAATGGTGTGTGGGGAGACTTGAAGCCATGTCGTTTGGACAATCTGTCCCATATCCCCAAGGACAGGGATAAGGTGGGGCATAGGACCGCAGGACGGTCCTTGGGCCGCAACCACATCAAGTGATTAATTGGAGTAGCGGGTAGATGGGTGGCCTCAAGCTGCATCCATATCGGGTGGGATGTTTTAGAATGGAATCTGATCAGGTGAGTGAGTTGAGCAGCATAGTAATATTTGACTAAGTCAGGGATCTCCATACCCCCCCCCCCCCCCCCGCAATTTAGGTGTAAACAGGGTTCGCCTGTTCACTCGAGGCCTCTTATCCCCCCATATAAATTGCACAAGCTTATTCTGAAATGTTTTAAGATCCGGCATGTTAATTAAGACCGCTAAAGTGCGAAAACAAAAAGAGCAACCGTGGCAAGATATTCATCTTCACCGAGTGCAACCTGCCTAACCACGACGGAGGGTTAACCGCCCATCTCGTGAGATCTGCCTGGATGCATATAGCGTGTCCACCGAGGGAGTCAGATGGATACCCAGGTACGGCAGTAACTTGTCTTGCCATTTGAAGGGAAAGTTAGTTTTAAGAGTGGACACCGTAGCGTCCTCCAGTGTCAGGTTCAAGGCCTGGGATTTGGAATGATTCACCCGCAAACCAGAAATTGCAGTCCCCAAAATGACCCCAAATCCCAAAGCAAATTGGGGACCGAGACCAATGGGGTAGATAAATACAGTAGGATATCGTCTGAAGAGAGCGCACTTACGCACTCTTATCTCCACAGGGAATACCCTGGATGTTGGGGTTCTGGCATATTTTAATGGCTAGTGGTTCTAGGGCCAAGATAAATAATAGGGGGGACAGAGGGCAGACCTGACGTGTTCCTCTACGAATGTCTAGGTAATCTGAGCTATAACCTTTGATCGAAAGTTTCGCTATAGGTTCCCTATATAAGGTTTGTAGCAGCGTGAGGAATGTAGCCCCGAAGCCATATTGCTCAAGTGTGTGCCACAAGTACTCCCAGGAGAGCAGAGTTTTTAAACCAAAAGAACTCTTCCACAGCACTAACTTTTCCGAATACCAAATTACATACAATGTTTGTGCGGCCGTTTATCAAATGCAAATTTTCAGGAAAAAAAATACACTTTAAAATAAAAACTAAAGGGAAAGGGAAGTGGCGCTGCCTGGAAATAGGTGAAAAATATAATAAATATGTGTTGACTGATAGCGCAACTCTATCAATGGTATAAATCAATAGACATGTAATACAAATCAATAAAATTATAAACCATGAACTCTGAGTGATTCATACATATAAAATTGACCAATATAAATCAATAAATATAAACATGTACTCTAAGCATTCCATACATGTATAGATAAAGTGATTGAGTGATGTGATCTAGGCCCAGTGACTGGCCTAGTAAGGTGACTGAGTGATAAATAATGCAATCGGCAATTGCCGCTGAAGACGTCGATGACTAAACGCGTACGGCGTGATTACGTCACTTCCTATTCAGGATACTCAGTGGAACGCAGAGCGTTTCGGCACCTACGAGAGCCGCTGGCTTACTAGACGTTCCCTTTTTACATGCTGTATACCGCCAAACTGTATGTGAGTACCCTATGTTATCTACAAAAAAAAGCTTACATAAACCGGATTACGCTATGTGTCCCCCTCTTGTTTATTCCCTGTATACCGTGGCTGGAGTTACACCTATCATACAACACTAAGGTGAGGATATACATTCACCTCCTCCCCTGGTTACCATTCATAAGAATACAGGGATTCAGGATCACTTGGGTCCTCCAGGAGAACCATCCCGTACTGTGGTTAGTTATTTAACCCCTGCCTAACACCCCTGTGTGGGGTTAGGCACTCTGGTGAGTGCACTCTTAATTAGAGCCACTTTGAGCACCCACCGTTTTTTGGCACGCCTATTGAACGCAATTAAGCTGGAGCACCATTTGAAGATTTCTTCACTTTTAAATACGGACTATTATTTCTGATACACAGAATACCTGGGATTACATTGTGCAATATATGTATCAATATCTTTGTCATATGACATCACTAATGGTCATTTGCACTGGTCACCTTTAATTAAATTTTCTATAGTTATACTAGTTTTTACACTCTTTAACCCCCACCTAGCACTGGTCACTTTATAATTATCTAGGTTTTTCAACTTCCAACTGCACAGAGCACCAGCCACTATTATATTATATATCATACATCACACTGATTTTTTGGATTTATTCTTTATCAGCACAATTTATATTTATTTATATATATGTTTATGTGATCAATGTTTATTCGATTGCATTATTTACTGGGCCTAGATCACATCACTCAATCACTTTATACATGTATGGAATGCTTAGAGTACATGTTTATATTTATTGATTTATTTTGATATGAAAAAAAGTGCGCTGGAAATATAAAGTTAAGCTGCAACCTTAGATCCGATAAGGAAACAGTGGTGATAAATGATAAGCAGGTGCGCTAAAACTGGTGGATAAATAAATACCAAAACTGGTGATAATACAAAAGGAAACAGTGTGACACACTGGTGACTACACTGGTGAAAAATCACAACAACTTAGGTAAGTCTTGTAGTAAGATATCGCAATATGTATATCTACCTATTCACTAATGTGAATCTGTGACCAAAAACATACCAAGAGAGTAAATATACTTGGGTGGTGGTTTGTACAATAAAAACAAATATATATACAAACTATAAGTGAACAAAGAAAGAAGTGGCAATGATATTGGTCAACAAAGTCCAAAATAGTCCGTGTTGATACTGAATGCGACTTCGCTTCAGCTTCACCGAAGAAAATTGTGCAAATATCCCATCACCACTTAAAGACTGGCTTCCCTTACCAAAGAAAATGTGTATTAGGGCGTGATAATATGCAAATCCAAGTGCTCAGGTGAAGGAAGGAATCAAATGGAATTCTTCTCTCCTCTTCAAGAGGGGAAGGAGAAGCCTCTTACCAGAAAGAACAGATGTATCTGCTTGTAGGTAATCATCCACTATCGATATCCTCCTTTCCTCCTGTATACTAGCTGGATAGGACCCCTCTGATTTGTTGGTATATGCCTCACAATGAACCATGTAAAAGATGGAATAGACTAATGGTGCAGTATCTCAAATCAGGTTTAATAAAAAAGGTTGAAAACACTTACAGCAGTAGTCTTGTATAGTGCATAAAACAAATCGAGGGATGAATGGTAGCCGCGGCCGCCTGCAGCGCGGTCCGCGGCGATGTATGATGACAATGCGGCGCTCCTCCCTGGCGCGTTTCCTCCTAATGCGGACGTTTATGGTTTATAATTGTATTGATTTGTATTACATGTCTATTGATTTAAACAATTGATAGTGCTCTATCAGTCAACACATATTTATTATATTTTTCACCTATTTCGAGGCAGCGCCACTTCCCTTCCCCTTTAGTTTTTATTCTTTTGATATAACCGTCGGTTATGTTTTTAAGGGAGGCTGCAGCTTATTTTCCCAACCCTTTACCCATAGCGCGGGACTTCTTTACGTTTTTATAAAAAAATTCACTTTAACCACTTTATGACCACCTGCCTCAGTTATACTGCGGCAGGCAGCCGCTCCTGCGCATACCGCCGTAGGTATACGTCGGTCACGCGCAGGGAGCTAGTGGGGCAGCCGATGCATGTGTCAGGCGTCTCTGATTGCCGCCTGACACCCGCGATCGTTCCCCACTGAGAGAGGGGGACATGCAGCTGTCGTAAACACAGCTGACCGTTGTTCTCCCTGGAATGATCATAGAGCCCCTGTGATCCTTCCATATAGGATCGCAGGTCTCTATGGTCATTTCACAAGCCACTCCCCCCCCCCCCCCCCCAGAATCACTCCCCTAGGCTCACATTTAACCCCTTGATCACCTACAATGTTAACCCCTTCCCTGCCAGTGTCATTATTACAGTAACAGTGCATATTTTTAGCACTGATTACTGTAGTAATGTCACTGGTCCCCCCAAAAGTGTAAAAAATGTCAGTCAGGGGTCCAATCTGTCCGCCGCAATGTCGCAGTCCCGCAAAAAATCGCAGATCGCCACCATTACTAGTAAAAAGAAAACCAATAAAAATTACATACATTTTTTCCCCTAATTAGTAGACGCGATAATGTTTGCGCAAACCAATCAAAATACGGTTATTGCGATTTTTTTTTTTTTTTTACCAGAAATATGAAGCAGAAAACAAATTGGCCTAAAATGTTAAATTTTGATTTTGCAATGTTATTTCTTTGGGGAATGTTATATAGCAGAATGTGAAAAAAAGGTTTTTTCCAGAATTGTCGCTATTTTTTTGTTTATAGTGCAAAAAATAAAAATCGCACAGGTGATCAAATACCACCAAAAGAAAGCTCTTTGTGGAAAAAAAAAGGGACATCAATTTTCTTTAGGTACAGCGTCGCACGACTGAGCAATTGTCCGTTAAAGTAACGCAGTGCGGAATTGCAAAATATGGCCTGGTCATTAAGGGGGCCAATCCTTCCGGTCCAGAAGTGGTTAAAGCGGAGTTCCAGTCCCCAAATACTTTTTTTTTTTAGAACACTCCTTTGTGCTCTTTTAAACATATCTAACAACATTTACAACATTTCTTATGTGTAGTCCCTGTAGATTGGGGTAAAATATTTGAAGACTAACCAGATCTCGGAAGCAGGCAGGTTCCATGTCATCTGTGGGCATCTGAAGCCCTCTTGATTTGTGGGATTCGGTGCAGCTGATCTGACCATTTACAGCAGTCTTTAGCTCCCTGTGGAATGGGAGAGCTCAGGAACAGCGGTGGGAGGGGAGGAGACTCCGTAGCGCTGTAAAAGTAGTGGAGTGGCTGTACAGCTGCCCAAATCACTTTTATGTGAAAGCCTTTTGCTGGCTGTAGCCATGATCCTGGTATAACCACTTGCACCCAGCACGGTTATATACATACGCTGGTTAAAGGGATTGTAAAGTCCTTTTTTTTAAAAATGCCGTAATTACTTGCCCTGTGCAGTTTATTTTGCACAGAGCAGCCTGGATCCTCCTCTTCTGGGGTCCCTCTTCACTGCTCCTTGAAGCTCCCTCCGGTCGAGTGCCCCACAGCAAGCCTCTTGCTATGGGGACACCCGAGCTTAGCTGCATCTCTGTGTGTCTATTCAGACAGGTTACTGCCATTCTGCCCCGCCCCCCCCTCTCTCCTAAAGAGCTAACTGACTTTGATTGACAGCCGTCGGAGCCAATGGCTCCACGGCTGTGGTTCATCCAATCTGCAGGGAGAGTCCCGGACAGCCGAGGGACTTGTGGACATCGCTGTACGGAGATGGGGTTTAGGTAAGTATTACGTGTGTGTTGGGGAGGCTGCATTAAGATAAAAACCTTCTGACTTTACAACTCCTTTTAAAGTGCGTTTAAAGAGACCCTTTTAGCAGTTTAACCATTTACCGACTGCCTAACTGTAAATATAAGTCATTACTTTGATGGCTAGCTGCAATAACCCCGGTATCCGTTATTTTCATTTCTGTTACGTGGCCAGCTTACAGATGAAAGTGATCCTCGTGGCAGATATGCCACCAGATCGCTTTCATGGCCGGCGGGAGAGGTGATCCCAGATCTCTCAATAAAAATGACCTGTCATGCTTATTTCTATTACAAAGAATGTTTACATTCCTTTATAATAGGAATAAAAGTGATCAAATAAATAAAGGGACAGTGTAAAAATAAAAAGTAAAAATAAATAAGAAAAAAAAAAAAGTTTAAGCACCTCATCCCTCTGTGCTCGACTGTAGAAGTGAACTCATGCGTAAGTCATGCCCGCATATAGAAACAATGTTAAAACCACACGTGAGGTATCGCACGAGATCGTTGGAGCAAAAGCAATAATTCTAGCGCTATACCTCCTCTGTAACTCTAAACGGGTAACCTGAAAAAAATCTTTTTAAAGCGTCAGCTATTGAAATTTTTAAGTACCCAAATTTGTCGCTAATTACAATGCACAATTTTAAACCATGACATGTTGGGTATCTGTTTAATCTGCATAACATTATCTTTTATACTGTACAAAAAAATTGGGTAACTTTAATGTGTTTTTTTTTTTTTCTTTTTAATTAATTACAGTGGGTACGGAAAGTATTCAGACCCCCTTAAATTTTTCACTCTTTGTTATATTGCAGCCATTTGCTAAAATCATTTAAGTTCATTCTTCTTCCTCATGAATGTACACATAGCACCCCATACTGACAGAAAAACACAGAATTGTTGACATTGTTGCAGATTTATTAAAAAAGAAAAACTGAAATATCACATGGTCCTAAGTATTCAGACCCTTTGCTCAGTATTTAGTAGAAGCCCCCTTTTGATCTAATACAGCCAGGAGTCTTTTTGGGAAAGATGCAACAAGTCTTTCACACCTGGATTTGGGGATCCTCTGCCATTCCTCCTTGCAGATCCTCTCCAGTTCTGTCAGGTTGGATGGTAAACGTTGGTGGACAGCCATTTTTAGGTCTCTCCAGAGATGCTCAATTGGGTTTAAGTCAGGGCTCTGGCTGGGCCATTCAAGAACAGTCACGGAGTTGTTGTGAAGCCACTCCTTCGTTATTTTAGCTGGGTGCTTAGGGTCATTGTCTTGTTGGAAGGTAAACCTTCGGCCCAGTCTGAGGTCCAGAGCACTCTGGAGAAGGTTTTTGTCCAGGATATCCCTGTACTTGGCCGCATTCATCTTTCCCTCGATTGCAACCAGTCGTCCTGTCCCTGCAGCTGAAAAACACCCCCACAGCATGATGCTGCCACCACCATGCTTCACTGTTGGGACTGTATTGAACAGGTGATGAGCAGTGCCTGGTTTTCTCCACACATACCGCTTAGAATTAAGGCCAAAAAGTTCTATTTTGGTCTCATCAGACCAGAGAATCTTATTTCTCACCATCTTGGAGTCCTTCAGGTGTTTTTTTAGCAAACTCCATGCGGGCTTTCATGTGTCTTACACTGAGGAGAGGCTTCCGTCGGGCCACTCTGCCATAAAGCCCCGACTGGTGGAGGGCTGCAGTGATGGTTGACTTTCTACAACTTTCTCCCATCTCCTGACTGCATCTCTGGAGCTCAGCCACAGTGATCTTTGGGTTCTTCTTTACCTCTCTCACCAAGGCTCTTCTCCCCCTATAGCTCAGTTTGGCCGGACGGCCAGCTCTAGGAAGGGTTCTGGTCGTCCCAAACGTCTTCCATTTGAGGATTATGGAGGCCACTGTGCTCTTAGGAACCTTAAGTGCAGCAGAAATCTTTTTGTAACCTTGGCCAGATCTGTGCCTTGCCACAATTCTGTCTTTGAGCTCTTCAGGCAGTTCCTTAGACCTCATGATTCTCATTTGCTCTGACATGCATTGTGATCTGGAAGGTCTTATATAGACAGGTGTGTGGCTTTCCTAATCAAGTCCAATCAGTATAATCAAACACAGCTGGACTCAAATGAAGGTGTAGAACCATCTCAAGGATGATCAGAAGAAATGGAAAGCACCTGAGTTAAATATATGAGTGTCACAGCAAAGGGTCTGAATACTTAGGACCATGTGATATTTCAGTTTTTCTTTTTTAATAAATCTGCAACAATGTCAACAATTGTGTTTTTCCATCAATATGGGGTGCTATGTGTACATTCATGAGGAAGAAGAATGAACTTAAATGATTTTAGCAAATGGCTGCAATATAACAAAGAGTGAGAAATTTAAGGGGGTCTGAATACTTTCCGTACCCACTGTAAAGTGTATTTTTCCCCCAAAAAATTGCATTTAAAAGACTGCTGCTCAAATACAGTGTTACATAAAATATTGCGACAATCGCTATTTAATTCTCTAGTCTCTTCTAAATGTATGTATGTGTGGTGTATGTATATATGTATGTATGTGTGTATGTGTGTGTATATATATATATATATATATATATATATATATACATATGTGTGTGTGTGTATATATATATATATATATATATATATATATATATATATATATATATATATATATATATATATATATATAGCGAAAAATGCCGATTTTTTTTTTTTTTTTTACGTAAACTACAAATGTCAGAAAAAAAGGCTGGTGTTAAAGTGTTTGTTTAAAATACTTGATTTTTTGTTGATTTTACCTGAACATATTTAAATGCGTGCTTGTGGTGTTTTTCCTTTCCATGATTAATAGTTTTTATTCACTTTCTCTGTGCTTCTGAACTTTCTAGCAGATTTGACTATTTACGAAAAGTCAGTTCCCTAACACTGCTTCTCCTTTCCTTATACATTGTAGTCCCTTCCTTCTTTGGGAGTGTATAGTTACTGTCTGTGCTTGCATCTCTACTTCCTTTACCTACCTACATAAGATTTTATGTAGCAACAAGGTCGAGGAGTGAAAAGGATGACCTTAGAGCACATATGTCAAACACGACGTCCCTGGGCTGAATCCGGCCCTCTAGGCCGCCCTCACAACCAGGGTTTTTTTTTTTTTATGTCGGAATGTGGTGGAATTGACCATTGTCACTTCTAAACATAGACACCTTCTGTGTTTACAAGGACAGCTTTTCTTTGCGCTTCTCACAGCCTCCTGCTTGCCCTTCATACACTCATGACAGGAACAGATGCCAACCAATAATCTCTCAGGAAGTTAGAGCGGCAGAGGCACCTACACTGCCAGGAGGTATTAGAGCTGGGCCTGGTAGGTGAGATGCAAGGAAAGTTTTTTTATTTTTATTTTTTTTTCTTTTGTGGGGGGGGGGGGGGGTGGGCAAGTAACATACCCCTGAATTCTGCACTCTGTACGCCCCACGCTCCTGCGCTCCTATGTAGCTCAATAGATGCATAGTCTTACAGGGGCAACCATCATGCTGACCCGGCCCGTGATAAAACGGAGTTTGACATCCCTGCTTTAGAGTGCCCCTTGAGTGGCAGCTCAAAGTCTGCTGGGGTTGCTGATATCCTATACAAGATGGTGATACCCAGTAGCAGTTTCAGGGCTTTTGGATGTCTACCCAAGGGATGTTTTAACAGGTAAAACCCATGCCTAAAAAAATGTGAACTACACATAAAATCTTATAGGAATTTTTTTGTTCAAATGAATGGTCTAGCGACAGGGTCTCTTTTAATTATCCAAAAAGTTATTTTTCGTAAACTACATTCAAGTATGAGGCCAGTTTAGCAGAGATTGAGTTACAAGATTCTACAATATGCTAAATGTCTGACTGGTAAAATTTTAAAAGCACACAGAGAGCCAAGAAAATAACAAATGGTAGGTCAAAAAAAAAAAAAAAACCTGCTATGTGCTGTAGATTTAGATTTGTGAACTCTAGAAAGAAGCAAGTTTGTGTATTGTATTTGTGTTTTTTTGTTGTTTTTTGGTCACATTTATAAAATATTTGAAAATAGTAGACTATATAATGCATTAAGCCAATGTTTTTATCTATTAGGAGCCACAAAAGCCATGCCAGAACTTCTTTAAACCTGGATTAAAACTAGAAGCTGTGGACAAGAAAAATCCTTTTTTGATATGTCCAGCCACAGTAGGTGACGTGAAGGGAGATGAAATCTTTATAACATTTGATGGATGGAGAGGAGCATTTGATTACTGGTGCAGATATGACTCCCGTGACATCTTTCCAGTTGGATGGTGCAGTATAACTGGCGATTCTCTGCAGCCTCCTGGAAACTATGGTAAGTAAATTTTAAAAGGAAGTTAAAAGTAGTTGTAACCCTTCCATATACTCAGATGAAATAAATCCTCCTACATAAGTTGTACTTATTTATCTGCTGCCTTCTCTTTGTAGTGCAGAATTGATAAAGCTTGTCTAAGTTTTCAATAAGCAAGGGGCTTGCAGAAGTGACGCATGCAGATTGCAGAGGAAGTAGGCAGCAGAGAAATAAAATGTAGTGCTCTGGATTGAGACTAGTACACACCATAGAAAGTTATGCTTTGTTCACGTTTCATATCACAGGATTGCAACCACTTTGTCTTTTCAATGCTCTTTTGAAAAACATTTAAAGAGATCAGTTTGATGTTAATAATTTACAATGTGTGTTTTTCATTTTTGTACTTTTGGGCAAGTATATTTTCTTATTTTATATGATGGCCAATCTTTGCATACCTCAAAGAGTTATTCTTTATCACTGCTTCCAGCAATGCCCAAAAATGCAGTTAAAGAGGTATTCAATCAAAAATTAAAATGTATACATTGCAGCTTACTAATGTGTAAGATAATAGTGGCTTAATTAAAGGGGTTGTAAAGGCAGACTTTTTTTATCTTAATGCATTTTAATGCATTAAGATAAAAAAACCTTCTGTGTGCAGCAGCCTCCCCAACACCCGCTAATACTTACCTAAACCTCATCTCTGTCCAGTGATGTCCACGAGTTCCTCGGCCGTCTGGGACTCTCCCTCCTGATTGGCTGAGATACAGCAGTGATGCCATTGGCCCCCACAGCTGTCAATCAGTCAGTTAGCCAATCAGGCGAGAGGGGTGGGGTGCCCCCATAGCAGAGCTGCTTTCTGTTCTATTTAAACGGGAGGGAGGGGTTAGGAGAAAAAAAAGAGGGCCCTGAGAAGAGGGAAGATCCAGGCTACTCTGTGCAAAACCACTGCACAGAGGAGGGAAGTAGAAAATGTTTATAAAAAAAAAAAAAAAAAAGACTTTACAATCACTTTCATTTTCTTTTTTTAGGCATTTTCCCCCTTTATTTTCACCTGGTGATCCATCCAGTAAGTCTGTTGTTTTTTAAATTTTCTTTAACAGACCAACTTGTCCAGCAAAAGTGTCAGTTAGAAGGTTAAGACAAACCATTTAACACTGATGGGTGCTTACAATGGTTAGCTTTTATCCATTTACGTGAAAGAAAGAAAAAACTGTAACTGCTTAAAAAGTGTTAGCTGGAGTTCAGCTTTATTTGATAGTCAAGTCTATCTAAATCTGCTAGTCTGTCTAACACTACCCTATCTGCAGATTGACAAATGATGCTGTCCAAAGGTTTTCACCATTGCTCCTCAAGTGGAATAGAGACACCCTGAGACTCGAAGTGTGTTACTGGCAAGATCACCCCGGAAAAATAAAGCCAATAAAAGCCTAAAAAGAGAACAAATGTAGCCATTACATTTAAGGATTGGTAAGCTTCAATATATTATCTACTTCAGCCCTTTAGGGTGTACTCATACATCCTTGAGTTGAAGTGGTTACACTAGGATGATGCCAGCATTTTCAGCCAGAGATGGATTTTCTTGTAGAAGTGATCTGAGTGGCTATACAGCCGCTTTATCGCTTCTACAGAGCATGGAATGGGGTCATTGCCGCTTGGTGTACTGAGGCAAACCTGCTCCCTTCTGTAATCTAAAAAAAACAAAAGGTCTCAAACCGACCTCGGTTGAGTAAACTGCTCTGGGGTCTCTATAAAGAGGACCTGTCATTATTCGAGTATAAGCCGAGGCACCTAATTTTACCACAGAAAAGTGGGAAAACTTATTGACTTCAGTATAAGCCTAGAATGGGAAATGCAGCAGCTACTGGACCACCACGAAACAGAAAACGGGGACTGCGGACATGGTACAGGAGATGCAGGGCTGTGGGCATGGTACAGGAGATGGTTCAGGCATGGCACAGGTGATGGCGCAGGCATGGCACAGATGGTACAGGAGATGCAGTGCTGGGGGCATGGTACAGGAGAATGAGGAAATGCAGGGGCTGCGGAGGAGTCTCACTTACTTGTCGGTGAGGCACCTTACATTTAAAAACGGCGCAGCCTGGCGCCATCACGTCACCGTGCATGCGCCGCTGATGCTCGGGAAAGCCCGTACACTTATGGGTATTCCCGGGCAGACGGCGCATGCGCGGTGACGTGTTGGCGCCGGGCGGCACCATTTTTAAAAGGTAAGTGAAACCGTGACTCGAGTATAAGCCAAGGGGGGCTTTTTCAGCATAAAAGAACATGCTGAAAAACTCAGCGTTTACTCGAGTATATACAGTACTTACTGCTATCACAAGTGATGTTGCTTAGTCCTTGTGATAGCAATGAAGTTGCTTTTAAAAAAAGTTTTAAATAAACCAAGCACCCACCGCCTACCTCGCTCACATGGCAATGCAAATGCATACATAGTTTACGCATGCATATGTAAAAACAGTAATTATACCACATGTGAGGTATTCATGCGAACGTCAGAGCGAGAACAATAATTCTAGCGCTAGAACTCCTGTGTAACTCTAAACTGGTAACCTGTAAAGACTTTCAAAGAGTCACCTATGGATCGTCGTTTGTCGCCATTCCATGGCCATACCCAATTTTAAGGCATTACACGTTTGCTATCTCTTTTACTCTGCTTAAAGCGGAGTTCCACCCTAAAATTAAACTTACCTCCATCATCTTCTAGCTCCGGGTCACCTGAAAAACAAATGGATAATCGCAATTTTTTATTTTTTTTATTTACCTGGTTTAGAAGAAAATATACTTACCTTACTTCCTCTTCCTCCCCTCGGCGGCCACGGCGATTCGTCACTTCCTGGTTTTGCAATGATTCCTGGGAGCTGAACGTCATCGCTCCCAGGAATCAATGCGCCTGCACCGGCCCCGACGTCGGTTCCGGTTCAAGCGCGTCATACCTTGCTAAACAGCTTCTGGGCATGCCCAGAAGCTGTGCAGGGATGACGCTGCAGACCCGGAAGTGACGGCGGGGCCGGCGCAGTGCATCGTGGGACAGAAGAGGACGGAAGAGGATGCAGAAGAGGATCGCGCTGGCTTCAAGCTGCCCACACCTGAGATGGCAGCGCTGGACAATACATTTTCAAGGTAAGTATTTCTTCTTGCAGGTAAGTGCAACCCGGGACAGATCAGAGGCTAGCCATTGTGGAATGTACTAGCCCTGACTGTCCCGGGGGTATTTTTATTAAAAAAAAATGTCCCAGGGTGGAACCCCGCTTTAACATAAGCTTTTATATTTTACCGAAAAGTGGGGATTGTATTGTGTTTATGTGCGCTAAAATTGAATAAGTTACTTTTTTCCTAAAGATTTGCATTTCTAAATTGGTTGTGCAAAAATCATGCAACATAATAAATTGTAACACCATTTTATTATCCAGGGTGTTTTCAAAAAATATATAATGTTGGGAGGTTCTAAGTAATTTTCTACCTTTTTTTTAAAAAAAAAAAAAAAAAAAAAGCTTTTTTCTTTCTTTTCCTGAATTAGACTGAGGTAAGGTGGTTATGTTTTTGGATTTATTACTAATTTAGGATTAAAAATCAAAATCCCTTAAAGCTATTTTTCAGGCTTAGTGTCTCTTTAACTAGTTTGTTTGAACCAAGCTGGCCTAAAAAAAAATCTATTATCTACACTAATAAGTGTGCTCACTGGGTGCACTGTATAAACGGTATATAGCCTCAGCTACCAGCCACAAAATTGGGTCAGAAGAAAGTAAATGCTCCTACGCTTGAGGTGGTAATGTGACAGGTGGAAACTGAAGGTCCACTACCACAGGCGCCACAAGGGCTGTGCTGCCACTCTCAGCAGGTCAAGGGAAACCGGAATGGCACCCTAGAGAGAAAAGTAAAGAGGGTGCACCCTCCTAGCGCACGACCTTTGCAAAAAAATGGGTTTTCTTTAATATATATGCTCATCATACTCCTAAATAAGGAAGACCATTCAAGCAGATAAAAGTATAAATGAACCCAGACTTCCACCTGGCGTTGCCTGCGAAGTTGAAATCTGGTTTCATTTATACTTTTATCTGCTTGAATTGTCTTCCTTATTTATGATTATGATGCGCATACATTTTAAATAAAACCCCTTTTTTTGCAAAGGTAGTGCACTAAGTGGGTGCACCCTCTTGACTTTTTCTTTCTAGAGGACAAAATTGAGTCAGGCTGAGCAAGGCTCTGCCATTTATAAGCTTTGTATTTTTTCTAAATGGATACAAATCTTCCTGTAATTGGCTGAGTTTGAGATTGTGACATCATCCTCCCACATCTCAATCTTTTGCATTTACCGGTTTAGTATTTGATAAAATAAATTTGGAGATTTTTAAATCTTAGCCCTCTGATGTGGTCCGCGATCTCACACCAGTGAAGCACATGCCCATGCTCTGGAATGGTGGTTTGGAAAGTTTGCGATCAACAGGTTGCTGACCGGCCATTCCATGGCATCTGAGTGCATGAAGTCAGCTCCGAAAGCGAAGGAAACAGGTGGCCGCGGAGGAAGCAAAAGCCGCATAAGCTGAAACCACAATGCTTCAGTGTGAAAGCAGACTTATAAGGGGGTTCAGGGAGGTTCACCTTCTCTGTTTCTTGTGTGTAACATTCTTACCAAAATTATAAAGAAAATTCCAAAATTTGGGTTGTTCCCATAACAGTAATGGAGGGCAAACCTGGCAATTAGGACACAAGTTCAGGTGGCCCTGGTGAGCAGTATTAGTATCTATATCTCAACATTCTCTCATATTTTAAATTTCCAGAAATGTTTATGCAAAATGTTTGATAGACATTTTCACAAATGTCATGCAACATAGGTATCTGCAACTGTCATCTTTTTTTATTCTACAGTGCTTCTTATTTCAGGAAATATGCAATATGCCATTTTCCAGATAAAAATGTGCATTTTACACGTGGCAGCAAGAGGGTTAAATACATGGCTCTGGCGAAGCTGCAGTATTTCCAAGAAAACTTTTTTTCAGTTAAATATTTGAGAAAAAACAGATGCTCTAAAATGTAACTTGGGTGACCCAGAGCTGTTTGTTGGCTGGCTGTTATTTGACATCCTGTGAATTCTCTGCAGCAATCCGCATTGCTAAAATGAACTGAGACTTCTCAGTGGGGCTGTAACAACCTAACCTGTCAGGTTGTGTTGGAATTTCTGTTTTTAACTTGTGATAAATTTGTCCAACTTTCTATGGCTGCTGAATGGATTGAATCTAAAGCTGTAGTAGGCCTTACATATGAGATCTATTGTGCATGTGAGGCTTTTCACACAACAGTCATTTATTTTTTAATTGAATATGATGCTTTTTTGCAACTTTTTTACATATATTGTACATCTTGTTCTAGTTTTAAAAAAAAAAAGAGTGAACCACATTTGTGAAATACATGCTTTGATAAATGTTTGAGCTTAAAATCTGCTTCAGGTAAATGCTATAATTCTTGTACATCTTAGGACCTGTTCACACCCATTCACCCTTTTTTCTTTGATGGGTTTTCCTGAAACCAATGAAAACACATTCAATTATGTGTCAACATGTGCGTTTTAAGGTGGTTCTGAAGCCTAAAGGTTTTCTGCATTAAGTTAAAAAGACCTTCCACTGTGTATTCATCCCCACCTCCAACACTTACTTGACTTCTGTAACAATCCAGATTTTTGCCTGGCTGCAGGTTTATTATTTTAAAAAAGAAATATGCTTAACAATCACATTAAGATGCACATTGAGCGTTCATACATGTTGAAATTTAGTAGAAAGTGCATTGCAATGCATAAAACGTGCGATGATTCATATTCATGTGTTTTTCATGCATTACCCCGCTGGACCTTCAGAGCCCTTGCCGTAAATGGCGGCTCCCGCGTGCATGTGCGAGAATGACTTCATTGCGGAGCCTGCGAACCCAGAAGAAACACCGGCCAAGATGTCTCAGTGGTGTGCAGGCGCTTCTAGAGGGCTTTGTTCCAAGGTAAGTATTTCATAATGACCTAGTATAGGATGCATACTAGCTCATTATCCTACATGGATTTTTTGTTTGTTTGTTTTTTTTTCTCAGGTTTAAGCTAACTCAGATAACCAAACTTTACATATGTGGTGAGCAGAAAAGGATCTTAGAATGCACACTTCGAGCCTTGATGTGGATGGACTACAGCATCAGAAGACAATGTTTGGGTTCCATTCCTGCCAGCAAAAAACAGAAAGCCAAAGCCTCGTACACACGCACCGATTGTTGGTCGTGAATTTTCGGCCAACGTCCGATCGGCCGATTGTCGGCTTGTTAGTATGATGCTTCCGACAACCGACTGCGACTTTTCGGCCGAACAAAATCTGGTGTGCATGCTATAAAATTTTTGTTGGCCGTCACCAGAACGGCCGATTGTTCCTCAGTCAGTACAGATTTTGGCAGACAAAAATGTGATGAGCAAGACTGGGCATGCTCAGAGAAGAAAAAACACACGAAATGTAAACCAGAACATGACATCACTTCTGCAGTTGGTTGTTGTTGGCTCACAAAATTCGTGTGCAGTCTAGAGCACATTTCAACCAACACAACAACACTGGACAAAAGACAGCCGATTGGTCGGCCAACAATCGGTGCGTGTGTACGAGGCTTTAGGCTGCAGTCTGCAGAAGCTTACCAAAACTGGATACTTTCAGAGATCTAGTAAAAGCCTTTCTTAAACTGCCTTCTTGTACATGACTGTGAGGTCACTGGTCTTTTGTGGCCTTCCCAGTGACTGGATCTGAATTTTAGAAGAAAATCTTTAGAATGTGGTAGAAGGGGAGATTTGCAACATGGTCAGCTAACAACTCTTGGGAAATTGCATAATGCAATAGATCAGGTGGACCGAAATAAAGGAATTTAAAGGTATGTTTGTGAAATCCTCGCTACAAATAATTGAGGTTACCATGATTTCAGGCAATCCAGGGATGTTGGTGATTTCACTAACCATATGGTAACCTATCATCCCCAAGTCAAATGCTCAAATGATGTTGGTGTAGTAACGTTATTTACCTAATTACGATCGCATCTCCTTTGTTTATTTTGGTATGCCAGATTTAGCAGTCTCGCATGTGTCCAGACTACAGTGAAGATCCACAGACCAGCTATAGAGGTCTATCTGACATCTTGGGATCACGTTGTTTTCTAAAGTAAAAAAAAAAGCACCAAAAAATAAAATAATTTAAAAAATCTTTCCTTCTCTGTTCTTTTGTTAAAGTGAATGAGTAACCATGGGGGTTACAAAGTAGCCTTACTATATATCCCTTGCTCATTCATAATAAGGCAAGGGGAAGATTTACTCCTCTTAAGCTGACCATACAATTTTTTTTTATTACATTTTCTTCAGATTTCCCTTTAACTATGTAGTGCAAGGGCCTGCCTGATTGCATACAAGTTAGGTTTAAACTCCTATTATATGTTACCCCCCCCAAAGGAGAACCGTACAAGAAAATTGTAAAATGTATGGCCAGCCTTATACTAAAGGATGCTTTCAGAATCTTATAAACTCTCATTGGCAGATCCCAACAACCAGTGCCAGGGACTTTGCGCCCCCAGGGACTATGGAATGGATCTCATTAAAGATCCGTTCCACACCTTTCTGCAGGATGAGGAGGATGGCAAAAAGCTCATCAGTCGGTGAACATTAAAATGCATGCCGATACACATAGATTTAGACGACAAGCATAAAACTTTTTGCAAATGCACATATTGACATTTGTGTTTTCACTGCATGGATGTATTCATTATGGTGTGAAAGGACCCTAATACTCACCTGTCCCACTGCTTTTGCCACTGATCACTGCCTTGAAGAGATACAGTTGCTGAATAATCGTCTGCATTGGAAACACTTTAGGTAAGCCAGATATGTGGTGCTCCACTGTGCCCCATGGTTCCATTGATGAAAATTGTTGGTGTGGTCAGTGAGACAGGTAAGTAACAAAGCAGGACTGTAAACTAAGAATTTATATGTAAAAAAAAAAAATCTTTAATACATTTTAAACTTCTCTTATGTTCTTTTGAACATTTCCTTTTATGCTACAGCTACTATATAGCATTTAGGCAGTGCATACATGGACAGCAGTGCCATTTTTGACCACCTGCCTCTGTTCTCTTCCTAAACACCACTTGCGGATCCCATGTATGTGTACCTTGCTCAATTGTTCTGCCATAGTCCTGAAACAGTTTGATACAGCATTATTGTTTTTTACTAGTGCCTATATAGAAACTCAGTGATGCATGTGCAGTACACAAACTGCCCTGAGAAATCACAAACTGCAGATGCTATGTTTTTTTTTTTAAATCGAATATACAGCTAGAAATGGGAGTGAAAGGATTAGATTTTGCTTTTTATGTAAACTTGCCTCTGGGGTAAAGATTCACTTTAGGAGGCTGCTTTTACAAGCAGTATTTTAAATAGCATTTAGGTGGTGACAGGGTTGCTTTATGTCTTTGTTACTCTTTTTTCTGTGCTTCCATGCCCGGTTCTATTTTTGTGTTTTTTTTTTTCTCTAACCTGTATCTTGCTAGGATGAACATTAGTATGTGGCACCAGTAATTTTTATGAAGCCTGTAGGGAACACAAATGTGGGGGCATTAGTTTAATGGCTGTGATTCTAAACCGTGTCCTGTCACATGCTTGTAGTTGCTGATATAGCATACCTGTAGTCTCTGATTTGTCTCTTGTAGCATGCCATACATTTTGTGTGACTTTTTGGCAATGTCATGGACTGCACTTGAGACTCCCACTATCAATTGAGTTTATTATAACTCAGTTTATTCGCCCAGTCCAATATTTTCCAAAATCAGATATTGGATCACGCTTTGTTCTTAATACAGCTTCATACAACTTTTAAATAGTTTGCAGCAGAATGTTGTATCATCCTTCTATTAGAACATCTTTAACTGCTTTAGACATGCTCTTCAAGGGTTCATTTACATGTGTGAGTAGGGGGTGGTGAAGGCAGCGGTTCAAGCCATGTTTTTAACACTCCCCAACCACCCACCCACATCCTATGGCTACGATGCTGTGCTTCGGGTCTATGGCAAAAATGAACCACTTCCTGTCTATCATATAGCAAAATTATGGCTGCAAAGTGGTTAAATTATCCTGACTGGGCATCATCATGACTTCCAGCAGGATGCACTGCTAATGTGCACCCCGGCGGTCGGGGATGCCGCGTGTCTCTCAGACACAGCCCATCCCCGATCATTTTAACAGCTAATGAAATCGGGTGAGGAGGAGAGCAGGGATCAGTGAGTGAATTACTTTTTTTTTTTTAAATTGCTACACACATTACTGTGCACAACACGCCCCCCCAATAAAGCAAACCTGTCACACAGTCCACCTAGATCTGTCACACAGGCCATCAGTACCGCTGTCGGGAACCTGTCACTCAGGCCATCAGTGCCACCATCAGTGATCTGTCACACAGGCCATCAATACCAGCCACCATGTCCAAAAGATTTTTTTTACATCTGAGGAGGCATTTAAAATCCTTACTATGTCGGATGAGGAGAACAGTGGGAAGCTCTCATTATCCGAATATGGTTTGGAATTTGAGCCAGTAGAGGGTAGTGGGTTGGGGACGGAATCAGAGGAGGAAACAGTCCCTCCTAAAAGAATGGGAACAAGATTAGATGACCTGCCTACCACCAGCAGCGCCATACACCCCAAAGGCACCAACACAAACTGAGCTAGACCCCAGGAAGAGGAGCCCAGTACTACCACTGGAATAACACACCAAACCAGAGGAATCTGGGCCCAGACCTACCTTCCTGATGCCCTGGCAAAGCCCTGTAAACACACAAATGTAGAGCGCTAAAAAACCACTGGCATATGAAGGGTGAATGCAAAACTACCAGACAGGGGAGGGGGAAGGGAGATGGGAAAATCTCAAAGAAAGGGGACTTCTATATAAAATAAATACCAGTAGATAATGTATAAAAGTCCCAAATCTGGATGTCCAATGGCACTGAGCAGCTCTTCTCAGAAGTGAGGAAGACTCTGAAGCAGAAAAAAACAAAAAGAAAAGCGCTCTAAGTGCAGACAAATTTATTATAAAATAAGAACAATAGCTGTAGCAACTCACAAGATGCCACGGTATTCAGGCTTTTTTGCATCAAATATTATATGAAGCTCCTCTAGGTGGTGCCATCTATCCATACTACAGGCAGTATACGCTGAAACACCGTCCGTCACATGGAAAGAAGAGAGCCGGCTATCTCTTAGCAGCGTTCGGGGAGGCAACTGCGGTGTGGAGATGGAGAGAAGAATGCGGGCACGTCACCAGGGAGCTGGAATGCTTGGTATGATCGGCATGCATGACGCGCGTTTCTGAGCATGCGCAGGGTCCCGATCGGACATGCGCGCTCTTTCATCAGGTGCTGGATCGGTGAGTACCATGCTACCCCTCGGTCTATGGCATTTTCTGTCGGGGGCCTCTGTTTTGGGGTTGGCAGTCTATTTTGGAGTCTGATATCCCCCTCATGTCTGTCTGCATGGTTCCCATGTGTCCCTCACGGTCCCTGCGGGGGCGCTATAGTGGTCCTGCCGCAGTGTGGGGGTTTGCGGCGGTCCCTGTGTCCCTTGTGTGTGCTTATGCAACGTTTGGGGGTTCAGACATGTTTGTGGGGGCCGCAGCGGTGTAAAATCGCAGGCCGCCATTTCGGGTGTGGGTAGGCTGTTTGGCCTCATGTAAGGGCAGCAGCCATTTTCTCTGTAATGCATTGGCGCCCTTTCGGGCGCCATCTTTAGTGTGGGCAATGTGTTTTTCCCATGTGCTCGGCGGCCATTTTCTCGGAGCCTCCCCCCATAGACTTCCATAGGCAACCATTTTCTTGTGGCTCAGACCTATGTTCGGCCTCTAGTGGCGTGACATCACTTCCTTTCTTTAGGCACTCAGATCGAGCTGGCAGTGTGGTATTGTATAGATACACTTCTGGGGGGCTTTTCTGCTATTTTTGTGGGTTTATATCTCTGCTGGCAGTATATCCTTCAGTGCTTAGTAGCACAGGCTAGTCATTAATTGCGGTACATTGTGGTGGGAACCGCCGCTATCGCCGATTTAAAGGGCCAGCATCATAAAATTTCTAAGTCTGTTTTATGGAGTCCCAGGATAGCAAATTCCCCCCAGCTCTGGTGGAGGGCTCAGGTACTCCTGAATCCTCTGCAATAGTCTAGCTTCTGCTGCACTTGCGACTTTAGCGTCCAAAGTGGATCTGTTGATGTCTGAGCGGGCTTCTAAGAAAAGGCCCAGGCTTTCGCAAATTTCTGATTCGGAGCTAGATATGGTTGCCACGGACAATGTACCCCCTGAGGGGTCTCAGTCCTCTCAGTCGGATGGGGGGGGGAGGAGGAGGCCAGAGAACGCGTGTCAATGTCTGCGCTCATTAGCTCTGTTAATGACACGCTACATTTAGAAGATGAGCCCCACCCGCCGGGTAAGCAGTCTTCCTTTGGGACCCGCAGAACCCAGAAGTCGGTTCAGGTGTTCCCCTGTCCCGCTGAGTTTAACGAAACAGTGAACGAACAATGGCGCAATTTAAAGCGCAATTTTGTGGTGCGTAAGCGGTTTCAGTACCGTTATCCCTTTGCGTCTCCAACGGATTCGCGCTGGACTGTGGCCCCTAAGGTGGACCACACGGTATCCAGGTTAAACAAAGCCACTCTGATGCCCGTGGAGGATTCTCCGGTGTTCAGGGACCCTGCGGATAGGCGAGTGGAATCTCTTACCCGCCATTCCTAA
This sequence comes from Pelophylax lessonae, assembly GCF_965119305.1. NCBI lineage: Eukaryota > Metazoa > Chordata > Amphibia > Anura > Ranidae > Pelophylax > Pelophylax lessonae. The sequence continues at coordinate 388,322,408 of NC_138769.1, read as the reverse complement.
ATGGTGGCAGGTTCCTTGATGAAACCCGTGTTCGCCTCAGTAATGGTCTCTCAGGCTGTGGTGGAGTGGACTAAGGTGCTGAGACGCACCCTTGTGGCTGATTCCGCCCCTCCTGCTACTCTGGAGATGGTGGACCAAATTATTCAGGTTGTTTTATACCTGTGTGACGCGGCCTTGGATGAGTGAGGTCCCTTTAGTCTGCGGTCAGAGTGACGATCCGTCGCATCATGTGGTTGAAAAACTGGTCGGCCGATCAGACTTCCAAGAAGACAGTGCCTGACATCCCTTATGCAGGGAATTGCTTTTTTGGGGACTCCCTGGACGAATTGGTTAAGGGGGTCACTGGGGGTAAAAGCACACTGCTGCCCCAGGTGTCCAGGGGCAAGTCTTTCTGCGGTAAGCGGGGCCCTTCCTTTAAACCTAACCAGGGGTCCTTTCGTGCCTTCAAGGCACAAGACAAGGGCAAACCCTTCAAGGCCTCTGGTGGCCAGAAGAAGCCTTGGGCGGGTAAGCCTAAAGCCATCCAAACTGGCACGGCAGCCCAGTCGGCCTCGACCTGAAAGGGCGCCCCTCACCCGTTTCAGGAGTGGGGGGATGTCTGCACTGTTTTCCCGAACCTTGGCTGGCCAAGATTCAGGACAGATAGGTTTAGGAACTAATTCGGTTAGGGTACAAGATCGAATTTCGATCGCGCCCAGCAGACAGATTCTTTCCCTCAAATCTTCATTTGGCCCCAGATAGTTTCCAAGATCTCCAACGGGCGGTTCAGGATCTCCTCGCCCAGGGGTGATCGTTCAGGTGCCACATCGGGACAGGTTTCAGGGTTTTTACTCAAATCTGTTCACAGTGCCTAGAAAGGAGGGCAAGGTGCGTCCAATTCTGGACTTAAAGTTTCTGAACCACTTCGTGCGGGTTCAAAAGTTCCGCATGGAATCCCTCCGACCGGTGGTGGCCTCCCTGAGCCCGGGAGATTTCCTAGCTTCCATCGACCTCAAGGATGCGTATTAACACATCCCCATTTACGAAGGTCCTCAGAGGTACCTCCGGTTTGAAATCCCGGAGGAGCGCTATCAGTTCGTGACGTTACCTTCGGCTCCAAGGGTATTTACCAAAGTGCTGGCTCCTGTCCTGGCCCTGTTGCTGGCGCAGGGGATTGCAATCCTTGGGTATCTGGACGATCTCCTGTTAAGGTCGAGTTCCAGTGCCATTGCACGATCTGTCAACCACAGATGCTCCAGGACTTTGGGTGGACCATCAATTTTCAGAAGTCGACATTGTCTCCTTCTGTTTGCCTAGGGATGGTTCTGGACTCCGCCCAAGCAAAAGTGTTCCTGCCGGAGAACGAGGTTAGGTCCCTCAGGGACAACGAATCCTCATCGCTCAGGACCTGCATGCCTGGGATTCCTGCACACACGATCTCTGCAAGCTGAGCCTCTGGCCAGGTGGGACATGCATCCTCATTCCTTGGAAGGGAGGATATCTTTGAGCCACCAGGTAGTGGCTCTAGTCTCCGGCTCTGACGGAAGGGAAATTCTTCCAGCCGTTATGGACGGTGATCACCACGGACGCCAGCCTGTCGGGCTGCGGTGGTGTTCTGGGCAATTTGTCTGCCCAGGGCACTTGTTCGGAGGAGGAATCCTCCCTACCGATAAATGTCTTGGAACTGCGAGCGATCAGACTGTTTGCTCTGTTGGTCGGATCATCTTCGGGGCCGCCCTGTGCGTGTGCAGACGGACAACGCAACTGTCAGGGCCCAGATTCGAACCCAGGTCTATGGTTGCTTCGTGCAGCGCTTCTTCTTGCTGAGCTATCCAGCAGCTGATATCTATGCATTCTAAATCTATGTGGTAACTTAGACCTTTTCCAGTTTCCTGCCTAGTTCCTTACCCAGCCATCTGTGAACTCTGAACCTTTCCGATGGAGCCACTGGATATGTGCACGCCTTCCGCGTGTATGAAGGCAAAGACTTCCAGCTCCAGCCCCCTGAATGCCCAACATATATCGGAACCAGTAGGAAAATTAGCTGGCATCTGGCATACCCCCTGTTCAAAAAAAGGATATCCTATATATGTGGACAACTATTGCACCACTTTGCCCTTTTTTCGCCACCTGTACCGTGGAAAACCCCTGGCCTGTGGTACCGCCAGAAAAAACAGGAAGGGCTTCCCACAAAATTTTGTCACAAATGCTACAAAGGGGGGAATCAGCATTTCTGAGAAATGAGGAAATGTTGAACGTGAAGTGGAGGGACAAGAAAGAGGTTTGTCATGGCCACCATCCACAATGACACCTTGGTGGAGATTCACAGAAGACGCGGCTCCATTGTAAAGCCAGATTGTGTCCACTATCATAATCAGTTCATGGGGGGGTTGATTTAAACGACCAGATGCTACAACCATATTCATCAACCCGAAAGTCTTGATACTGGTATAAAAAAATTGCATTTCATCTTTATGGCCATGTATAATTCATATGTCTGCTATCAGAATTCAACAGACGGCCAACTCATCACCTACCTTAAATATATTGAAGATATCTTCACTGCCATGATTTACCAGTGGACTCCTCAGCGCATGTGGGGGATAAGGCAAGACACCTCTCATAGTGTAATATGTTTAATTAAAATTAATTTATTAATTTCATAAAAACAGCAAATAACTCTCATTTGAGCAGAATATAATCAGCATATCATATATCTTCCAGTAGAATGCACGTGTGTTGGTTTCCAACCAACAAAATGGCCGCCATGTCCCCGTCCGTGTTGACGTCACACACCGTAGACTCCTCCTTGACGTGGAGGAGGGGGCAGAACAAAGAGCTGCTGACTGACAGTCAGAAGCTCTCTGTGCACGGAGCTCTGAGAACCGAGCAATCGGTGTTGTTTGATCACTCGGTTCTCAGCGTAGAGGCTGGTATGCAGCGGGAGCATTTTGATAACTGTTGGCTACCATTCTATTCCATAAGTGGTTCATTCAGACCCTCATGCTGAGAGGCCGCATATGTGTGTTCAGCCGGCGTGAAGAGGTTAATGCATTCTCTGCATTGAGGTTAAAAAAAAAAAAAAACATATTTAGCTCCTCTAAATTCTTGCCTGATCTCGATCTGGCGCTGCTGTTTCTCCCTCCTCACTGGACTCAGGAGCAGAGGGAGCCATTGGCTCCTGCTGCTGTCAGTCAAATCCAGTGAGGAGGGAGCCGAGGATTGGGATGGGCTGCATTGTGTGTCAACAGACGCACACAGCGCGGCTCAGGATTGAGTCTGTAGGTGCCACAGTAGGAAGCCATTTCCTATGGTGGAACACAGAGAAGAGGAGGAGTCCAGGGTGCTGGCCCGGCTGTTCTGTAAGTATGTGTATTATAAAAAAAACTTTTACAATCACTTTTTAATCAATTTACTAGACTGGTCAATAATTGCACGGCTGTGAAATGGCTGGGAAGTGACGTCACCTATAGAGCTGCTATGGGGCTTCTGTTGTCGAAAGCCTCCTGTACCTGCCTCCATGCTGAAACCGTCGCTGACAGCTGATGCTGGGACCGGACCAGATGGGCTGCAAAATAAGTAAGTATAGCGATTTTTTTTTTTCTTTTTTTTTTTTTTTTCTATAGGGTTAGATTAGATTTAGAATTTGGCACAGAGCAGGTTTAGCATTAATTAGGTTTTGCCTGGACTTCTTTTAAGGTTACATTAAAGGTTACATAATCAAGTTCTTATAATTACAAGTTTAAAGTATCAGATATTGTTGGCTTGGTTTCCGGCCGGCAGCCATGTTTGTGTAGTCTGTGACGTCAGTGGCCATTTTCCCTTAGTCCGGCGGGACGCTGGAGCCACGTGGTGTTGCCGGGGCTCCTCCTCTTATTCCCAGGGTATATGAACCGGATTGACACTGATGGAAGTTGCTAAGTCCTGAATATTCGGCGCTGCTCCGGCTTGTAGTGGTGAGTCCTCGGGGGGTCCTTATTTTCTTTCTCTCTGCAAATAGGTGCCCTGAGTGTGGGGGGATCCAAAGTTGTGCCAAAAAACGTTTTTCTCTTACGTTCTGACAGTCGCCGCCCATTCATACAGTCTTCACGATTGGGTATTGGCCTTCTCTGTAGGAGCAAGTTAGGCAGTAATTTTGTTAATACCAAAAAAATTAACCTATAGACACACCCACAGGGGGCTGTCCCTCTGGCCTATATCCTCCAGCCAGTACCACTCTAATCCAGTTCTTTGCTGCCTAGCGTCAGGAGTAGGCTAGGTTTTCCCTGCTGGGACTTAGTGTCTCATTTTTTTTTTTTCTTGTTTTATTTCTGAAAAGTGTTTTATCTTTTAAGAATAGCTTTTTATTTTTTCTCACCTACGCTAGTTAGTCAGAATTTGGAGTACTACAAGCGTCAGCAGAACTGGGCCTCATACTGGTTAATATAGAACCTTATGGAGTCCCAGTCTGCCATCGAGCGTCGCAGGCTTTTGGTACGCCCAGGCCTCGCAACGACAGTGCCCCTAGAAGCGGAGACGAGCCTGCAAAGTTTTTCTATCTTTGCTGGGATGTCTCCACGTTGGAACGCCCGGGGTTGCTAGCATCCTTCCTAGCTGACGGCACCCCTACCCAGGTGGGAGGTCTCCCGTGTCTGAGCAGTGTGGTGAGTACTACTACCACTCTGTCCCTGGGAAAAGGTTTTTGAGGGGGTATTCTGGGGATGGTGGTACATGTAAAGTTTGCTGTAATATCCCCCTCATGGCCGTGGGATGGCCCCCTGTGTCTTACCTTCCCAGTCCCTGTGGGGCGTTCCTGCGGTGCAGACCGCAATACGGAGGGGTATGGGGGGCTTCCTTCTGCCCGGGGGTGCTCTGTGCAGATCCCGGTGGGGGCCAGTGCGGGTGTTTTCTGCGGCGTTTGGCGCTGTTTCGCCCGGCCGCCATGTTTAAGGGCTGGCTGTTTGGCCTCACAGTGAGGGCAGCGGCCATTTTCCATCATCATTGGCAGCGCCGATCGGGCACCATCTTTATTGTGGGTGGATGTCATGTCTGGGCAGTGGCCATTTTCTAAGTGCTTTTCCTCCATTTGACTCTTATCAGGCACCATTTTTTTTTTGGCTCAGGGCTGGCTTTTGCCTCTAGGGGCGTGAGGTCACTTCCTCTTTATAATTAGCTTTCTCAAAAGCAGCGTGGCAAGTATAGGGACACTGTGGGGGTATTTTACTGGTTTTCTCTGGCTATATTTCTGCTAGCACTCTTTTGTCAGTTTAGCTTTAGTTAAGAGAAGGGTCTCCACCTGTAGTGCAGTTTGCGATAGGGGTCTGCGGGAACCGCCGTTTTAAAGGGCCAGTGTCATTTTTTTGAACTTTGCTAATATGGAGTCCCAGGATAGTAAATTCCCCACAGACCTAGTTGGTGGTTCAGATACTCCTGATCCCACTTCCTTAGCCTCTTTATCTGCTGCACTTGCGACTTTAGTGTCAAAAGTTGATCTGCTGATGTCTGACCGAGTTACAAAGAAACAGCCTATTCCCTCTCAGTCTTCTGACTCAGAGCCTGAATTGGTTGCCACGGGCTACGTCCCCCTTGAGAGGTCCCCGTTTTCTCAGTCAGATGTGGAGGATTCTTCCTCTGGGATAGCACGTGACCGCGCTGCGGTAGACGCACTTATTAGCTCCGTTAAGGAGAATTTAAATCTTGATGATGAGCCCTCCATGGTAGTTAAGTGGATTTCCTTTCGGGACCCGCAAGGCCCCGAAATCGGGTCAGGTTTTTCCTTGTCCCGAGGAGTTTCAGGAAACGGTAAATGACCAATGGCTTTGCATTAAGCAGACGCTGGTAGTACCTAAGAGAATTGAGTACCGTTATCCCTTTGCGGATTCGGTTGATACTCGGTGGACTGTGGTTCCTAAAGTGGACCACACTGTTTCCAGACTGAATAAATCCACCTTGATGCCTGTGGAAGACTGCCCGGTGTTTAAGGACCCGGCAGACAGACGGGTGGAAACGCTTTCCCGCCACATGTATATGGTGGCAGGTTCCTTACTGAAACCGGTGTTCGCCTCAGTGATGGTCTCTCAGACTATCGCAGAATGGGCCAAGGTGCTTAGGCGCACTCTGGTAGCAGAGTTGGTTTCTGCTGCTGCGCTAGACATGTTGGATCAATTGGCACAGGCCTTGATGTACCTGTGTGACGCGGCTTTGGACGAGGCTCCTTTGGTCGCACGTCTATCTCCGGTCGGGATTGCAATCCGCCACATTATTTGGCTGAAATGCTGGTCGGCCGACCACGTTTCTAAGAAGACAGTGTCTGACATCCCTTATGCGGGTGATCGTCTTTTTGGTGACTCGCTGGATGAGCTGATCAAGGGGCTTACTGGGGGTAAGAGTACTCTCTTGCCTCAATTCTTGAAAGGTAAATCTCCCTACGCTAAGCAGGGTCCCTCCTTTAAGACTCACCGGGGGTCTTTTTGTGCCTTCGGGGCACTGGTAAAGGGTAAGTCCTTCAAAGCCTCCGGTGGTCACAAGAAATTTTGGGCGGATAAGCCCAAAACGGGTTAGGCTTGGCAGGCAACCCAGTCCACCCCTTCCTGAAGGGACGCCCTCACCCGTATCAGGGGTGGGGGGACGTCTGTGTTGTTTTCCCGAGCCCTGGCTGTCCGACATTCAGGACAGGTGGGTTCGCGAGCTCATTCATTCAGGGTACAAGATCGAGTTCCGATCTCGCCCCGCAGACAGATTCTTTCCATCAAATCTCCATTTGACATGAACTTTGACTGTGTTGGTCCCTCCGCGGGACAAGTTTTGAGGGTTTTACTCCAATCTGTGCTCAGTACCCAGAAAAGAGGGCAAGGTGCGTCCGATTTTGGACCTAAAGTTACTGAACCGCTTATTGCGGGTACAGGAGTTCCTGATCGAATCCATCCGGTCGGTGGTGGCATCTCTGAGTCCAGGGGAATTCATGGCTTCCATTGACCTAAAAGATGCATATCTGCACATCCTTTTTTCCGAGGTTCATCAGCGGTATCTCCGCTTCGCAATCGCAGATGAGCATTACCAGTTCGTGTCATTGCCCTTCAGTCTCGCTTCGGCTCCAAGGGTGTTCACCAAGGTTTTGGCTCCTGTGTTGGCTCTGCTACGGGCCCGAGATCCTTACCAGGGGGGACAGGCATTATCAGTCTTGGACAGAAGGATTTCTCTAAGCCACCAGGTGAGATCGGATCTTTTGTGGTGGCTCCAGTCACCGATTCTGACACAAGGAAAGTCCTTCCAGCCGTTATTGTGGACGGGTCTCTCCACGGATGCCAGCCTGTCGGGCTGTGGTGGACTTCTGGGCACGATTTGTGCCCAAGGGACGTGGTCGGGGGAGGAGTTTTCCCTGCCGATAAATGTCCTAGAGCTCCGGGCAATCGAGCTCTGTTTGTTCCATTGGTCGACTCGGATTCAGGGCTGCCCTGTACGAGTGCAGACGGATAACGCCACAGCGGTGGCGTACGTCAATCATCAGGGGGGCACCAGGAGTGCCCGGGCGGCCAGGGAAGTGGCTGAGATTCTGTCTTGGGCCGAATCACATGTTCCAGCGATTTCGGCCGTCCACATTCCAGGTGTGAAAAACTGGTAGGCGGACTATCTGAGCTGCCAGACCCTGGATCAGGGGGAATGGTCCTTACACCCGGAGGTGTTTCACCTTCTGTGTATCCGGTGGGGGTCTCCAGACGTGGATCTGTTAGCATCTCGTCTCAACAAAGTGGAAAGGTTTGTGGCTCGATCTTGCGATCCTCTGGCGTTCGTGTTAGTGGTGCTGTGGCATCGGTATCGGCTAATGTATGCCTTTCCTCCGATTCAAATGTTGTCCAGGTTCCTCCGCAGGTTAGCCTCAGAACAGATTCTGGGGATTCTGGTAGCTCCAGACTGGCCACGTCAGTCTTGGTACGTGGACATTGTGCAGATGGTTGTTGAACCTCCTTGGCGGCTGCCACTAAAACGATCTTCTGTCTCAGGGACCGATCTTCCATCCTGCTTTACAGTCGCTGGCTTTGACGGCTTGGCTGTTAAAAGCCAAGTCTTGAGAGACGGGTACCTCGTCGGCTACCATTCCTACCTTGCTAAGAGCTAGAAAAGCTTCTTCTGGGAAGATTTATCATCGCACCTGGAGGGATATTTTGCCTGGTGTGAGTCACAAGGTCTTCACCCCCGCTCCTTTTCAGTGGCGAGGGTTTTGGCCTTCCTACAGACTAAGGTGGATCAGCGCCTGGCGCTGACCACGATGAAAGACCAAAAAGGATCATTTCACGATGAAAGACCAATTGTCGGCCTTGGCCATTCTTTTTCAGCACCTTTTGGCATCTAATTCCTTGATTCCCACCTTTATTCACGGGGTGCGTCATCTGGCTCACCCGAGGAAGGCTCTCGTTTTACAACGGCCTCCCTTTGAGAACATCATAGAGGTTCCTCTGCCTGTGTTGTCACAGAAATTTGCCTTTCTAGTGGCGATCACATCTGCTCGCAAAGTGTCTGAGTTGGCGGCTCTGTCTTGCCGCTCCCCTTATCTGGTTGTTCATAGGGATAAAGTGGTCCTGCAACCAAATCAGTCTTTTCTTCCTAAGGTGGTTTCAGCCTTCCACCTCAATGAGGATATTGTGTTGCCTTCGCTTTGTGCAAAGCCTAAGCATCCGAAGGAATTTGCCTTGCATTCCTTGGACTTGGTCCAGGTGATCAAGGTTTACTTTTCCGCCACAGACTCTCTTTCCGGAAGTCGGATTGTCTGTTTGTCCTTCCTGAAGGACCTCGGAAGGGTACAGCGGCGTCTGCGGCAACCATTTCCAAATGGATCAGACAGACGATTGTGCAGACCTATTCGATTAAGGGTCGGGTTCCTCCCTTCCCTGTTATGGCGCACTCCACTAGAGCAGTTAGTGCGTCTTGGGCTTTTCGCCATCGGCGTCAGTGGCTCAGGTGTGCAAAGCGGCGACCTGGTCGTCTGTACACACCTTTCCTAAGTTTTACAAACTTGATGTGTTGACATCCTCGGATGCTTCTTTTGGCCACAAGGTTTTGAGTGCGGCAGTGGTTTAAAGACACTTGCAATTTTTTTAATGTCTTAGTCATGGGGTTTATTTCATTTTTTTTTTTTTTCCTGGGTTAGCTCCTGTTGAGCTTTACTTACCCAACTGGTTCAGTTCAGTTTTTTTCTCTGACCTGGGTGCTGCGTTGCCTATTTTAATGTTGCGTCTCCCCACCCCTCACATCTACACTGCTTTGGGACGTCCCAATCGTGAAGACTGTATGAATGGCAGCGACTGTCAGAGGACGTAAAAGAAAATAGAATTTTAGTAAAATCTTACTGTAAAATTATTTTCTCTGAGTCCTCTGACAGTCGCCGCCCCTGCCCCTCTTTGGGGTTGAAGGTTTTTCATGGACTGCTTGCTACATAACTGGATTAGAGTGGTACTGGCTGGAGGATATAGGCCAGAGGGACGGCCCCCTGTGGGTGTGTCTATATGTTAATGTTTGTTGTATTAACAAAATTACTGCCTAGCTTGCTCCTGCGGAGAAGGCCAAAACCCAATCATGACGACTGTATGAATGGGCGGCGACTGTCAAGAGGACAGTTTTTACAAAAATTCTTTTTTTTGTGCTGCAGGGTCTCCTTTATCCTGCCTCAGAGGCACATCTCCCCCACTGACTCTCAGCTCACCATTGTTGCGCTGATGGCGGTCCTACAGTCTTTGGTGTCCCAGGTGGAAGTGACGTGTGGGCAAAGGCCTAGGCGGAAGCATCCCCCACATTCTCCTACTCAGTCTATCTCAGCTTATTCTGAGCCTGGTGCCGTCGTGGATGTTGCCCATCCAGGGGGACTTGATATTATGCCCACCATCCGTCTGATAGTGAGGATGATTCCTCTACGGTTGCAGCAGCGAATGAGAAAAGCGCTGGTAGACACACTTATTATTGAAGTGCGTGAGGCTTTAAAAATGGAAGATGTTGGTGATATGGCCACGAATGTGGCTGTCTCTTTTGGTACACACAAGTCACCTCGTACGGCTTATGCGTTTCCTTAGTTTCCTTATTTTGGCAGGTTTATCTATAAGGAAAAGGAGCAACCTAAGCAACCCTTTGTGATCCCCAATCGTTTCGCAGTATGTTACCCCTTTGAGGAATCACTTTTAAAAAAGTGGACTACTCCACCAGTGGTGGACCCTTCTGTTTCCAGGTTGAATAAAGCAGCCATGATTCCAGTAAAGGAATTGTTATATTCTCCGTGTTGTGAGAGACACCGGACTCTGGTCTGGAACAACGGTTGTTTATTCAGGACTCTCTGTACACTACAACAGACATTACAGGACAGCTCTGTATATCAATACATCTCTTGCATGTCTCTAAGATGGCCACTCTGCCCCTTGACCCTTGTCATCACTCCTGGGTGGAGCCAGTCTTAAAATGACAGTACATGTGAAACCCTTCAGGTATAACCGGAATCTCCATCCTTTAAAGACCCAGCTGACAGGAAAGCAGAGGCTGTGGCATGCATTATTTTTACTATGGCTAGTTTGGCATTGCGATCAGTGTTGGCCTCGGCCCTGGTGTCTCAGACCCTAACTGAATGGACCAAGCTTTTGCACCAGGGTCTGGGGAATGAGCAGGTTCCCACTGCATATGTTGATTTAGCAGACCAGTTGGTCCAGGGGCTGCAGCTTATTTGTAATGCAGCTCCTGGGCTGTCCGAGTTTTCTGTTTCAGCTGTTGTGATTCGGTGCGTGCTGTGGATTAATAATTGGTCTGCAGACCAAGCCTCCAAGAAAGTTCTTAGTGATCTACCCCTTCAAAGTTTTTTCAAAGTGATTCCCTGTTTGGGGCTACTCTGGATGACATCTTTAGGGTCTGGGGGGGGGGTACCTTCCTGCCACAGTCTAGGAAAGGGAAGGAGCATCGTCTCAAACGGGGGCCCTCCTCAGCCCATAGAAAATTCTTTCATGCTTCTGGGACTGCAGATGAGGGAAATAGATCTTGCCAGTCCTCCCCAAAAGGTTCCAAGCAACCTTGGTCTGGTAAACCTAGAGCTCTGTTCTCTGGATCAGCAGACAAGACCCCTTCAACATGGTCTGCCCTCACCCATTTCCGGCCCCGTGAACCTCCTTTGTGAGCATCAAGGGGATCCACGAAATGATCCTTTTTGGGGTCCCAAAAAAGGGGGGGGGGCAAAGTTTGTCTACTTCGGGTTTTTTTGGCCCTGAGTCTCCTTGTGTGGATATTATTCCTGCAAAGGTTCGGGTGACGTCCTGAACTCCCTAAGGTCCCCCCTATTCCTGTCCAAGAAATCAAATTATCGAAGTCTGGTTTTGGTTCTGACCAGGGTGGTCCTTCCTCTAAACAAACTTCAGAAACTTCACCGGCTGCTCTCACACAGACAGTTCTCTCTCCCGACTTGCCTACAGGTTCTGGTAGTATCCACCTGCAAGACACTTCTGTTTGCACAATCCTTCAGCAGGTTCGGCTCCACAGGAGGTTTGTGGCAAGGTCACGAGTTCCTCTGGCAGACGCCGCAGGTGTCCTAGGGGCACAGTAAGGCCAGTATCATCCTTGAATCAAGCTTCTTCCACGGTTCCTGCAAATAATCAAGGTTGAGGGTATTCCAATCATTCTGGTGACCACTTGGGGGCTACCCCTCAGAGAGGTCCATTTATCCCAAGGGCTGATCTACCATCCTGCTTTACAATCCCTGGTTCTAATGGACTAGCTATTGAAAGCCAGGTACTGAGGGATAGAAGTTTGTCTGAAATCAGTGATCCCTACTATGGTGAAGGCGAGGCAAGCGTACATTTCTTGGTGTGAGTCAATTGGTATCCATCCTCGCTCCTTTTCTGTGGCTTGGATCTTAGCCTTTCTTCAACAAGGCATTGAGAAGTTGGCCTTGAGTACCATCAAGGGGCAGGTGTCTACCTTGGCAATCTTCATTTAGTGACCCGTACATATGCACTCTTTAGTTCGTACCTTCTTTCAGGGGGTTTGACATGTAGCTCCACCTGTACGCTCTCTTGCAGTTGTGTGATTTAAACTTTGTGCTCTCGGTTCTCCAGAAACCTCCATTTGAGAATATTTGGGAATTCGCTTGCCTACATTGTCTCCTAAGGTGGCATTCTTGGTGGCTATTACCTTGGCCCGCAGGTATCGGAATTTGCGGCGTTATCCTGTCATACTCCCTATTTATTGGTCCATAGAGATAAATTGGTTCTTCGTCCCTGTCCGTCATTCCTGCCCAAAGTGGTCTCTGACTTCCATTTGAATGAGGACATTGTGTTGCCTTCCTTGTGTCCCAAGCTGGCTCATTCCAAGTAATTTGCTCTGCATGCCTTGTATGTGTTTCGGGCGATTCAGGTGTATCTGGCAGCTACGGAGTCCTTTCGGTGGTCAGACTCGCTTTTTGTGGTTACACAAGGACCATGAAAAGGGCTGGCCGCTTCTTCGGCTACCATCTCCAGATGGATCAGACAGACATTGATTCAGGCCTTTTCTCTTAAAGTTCAGGTTTCGCCTTTCCCTGTAACGGCACATTCTACTCGGGAGCTTAGTACTCCCCCCCCCCCCCCCCCCTTTCCATTATCAATTGTCAATATCGAAGGTTTGCAATGGGGCCACTTTGTAGAATTTGGTGAAAGTATGCACCGACGACCAAGTTGATAATTTGACATCTGCAAATGCTTCTTTTGGCCGCAAGGGTTTGCAGGCTGCTTTTTAACCACCCCCTTCCCAAGACCTATGCTGACACTTCGCTCCTACGTGTAAAAATCTTTTTTTTTTTTTTTTTTTTGCTAGAAAATTTCTTGGATCCCCCAAACATTACATATATATTTATATATATATATATATATATATATATATATTTTTTAGCAGAGACCCAATAGATTAAAATGGTATGTGTGGCAATTGTATATATCTCTCCCTCGTTCTTTGCACAGTTGTTTTTGAAACGCAATTTTTTTGGGAAAAAAAAACCACTTTTATGAATTAAAAAAAAAAAAACAGAAGTTAGCTGTTTTTTGTTTAATGTGAAAGATGTTATTACACCGAGTAAATAGATACCTAATATATCACGCTTTAAAATTGCGTATGCTGGTGGTATGGTGGCAAAATACGGTGCTTAAAATTCTCCATAGGCAACCTTTTTAAACACCTTTACAGGTTACCAGTTTAGCGTTGCACCGGAGGTCTGGTGCTAGAATTATTGCTCTTGCTCTGACGTTCACGACAATAGTTTACGTGTGTGGTGTGATCACTGTTTACTTATGCGTGCGGGAGTAACGTATGCGTTTGCATTTGCACATAAGCACGGTGTTACGTGGGCGCTTTAAATTTTTTTTTTTTTTGTAATTACTTTGCTATTACAAGGGATGAACATCTCTTGAGTCCGGCCCACTTTATGGAGAGATTTGGTCCCCAAATCTCTCCTCTGACCCCCCCATGCAGCTGATCGGACCGAGATTGGTCCGATCGGCTGTTTCTTTGGCCAGGTAAACAAAGAGGAGGAACCGGAAGTGACGAATACATGTTGCTACCAGTTTACAGGGTTTCAGAGAGAGGGGAACACAACGTCATTTCCTTTCTCTCTGTACCAGGCAGCCAGTGTTCCCGACCTCTGCCATGGGATCGGAGAGGCAGGAGGGGGGTGGGACCCCCTTTCGCCACCCGCAGAAGTGATCCAGTGGCTAATCAGATCACTTCTGCCAAAGAGAATAGCCAGCTGAACAAAATGATACCTGGATGATGCCTGTGGATGTATGCCCGCAGGCATCATCCTGGTATTACCAATGAATCCCAAGGACGTACGGGTACTTCGATTTGGGGGAAGTGATTATGAGGGGCTGTTTTTCTTTAAATTTTTATTTTTCAGATGGGGGTCCTGTGTCCTGGTTGAGCTCTTGTGACCTGGTTACGGCTCTTGTGTTTAGCCTTGGGTTATTTTCCCCACCCCTCATATTTTCTTTTTGTCACTGCTTTAGGACGTCCCTATAGTCATGATTAATGGAGCGCCGTGTCCGTCGATGAACGAAAGAGAAAATTTGATTTTTTTACTCACTGTAAAATCTATTTCTGAGTTCATCGATGGACACAGTGCTCCAAAAATCATAACTATAGGTTTATATTGACCTCTGCAGGAGTATGACTAGGCAGAACAAAAAAACATTTGGCTACCCCAATTGGCTGTCCTTAGCTGGTATATAACCCCCTCTCTGCTATAGGTATTCAGTTTGGTAGCAAGCAGTATTAGTAATATCAAAACTCCTTAGAGGGGTGGGTGGTGCTTTTGAAATGGAATTTCAATGGATTTTACGCTGAGTAAAAAAATCCCATTTTTACTCAGGAGTTTTGGAGGGGGTTTGTGAACCTAGTCTGTTAAGCTGTTGACTGCAAACCTGTTTCCTAACCGAATTGCTGCTCCTATTTTCCCTAATTTTCTTTTTTATAAACCTGCTACATCTTCCTTTTGTGTAAGGGGGATTAAAAAATTACAGGAAGTTTGTAGAAATAAACCCGTACAAAAATATGTATGTACTTGATTGAAACAATTTTCACTGTTAGGGCCCTGCTAGCATTTACCTGGTGTTATATTATTACTCAACAGTTATCACCCTGATAATAAATCTTTTGCGCTTGTAAATACACAAATTTTGATTGATATCCTTTTTATCATATATATTGCGTTGCGTTCTGCTTTTATACTCGCACTAGCTGTGCTTTGTGCTGAAAACCGATATCGCTATCTGCTGATTAGCAGAAAGTTACAGTTTATTTTTTGAACTTTATTTTTTTTTTTTTTTGTAACAAGTCCTCTAGAGTCTTTTAAAATAGTTTTCTTTCAGTTTTCCTCTCCATACATTAGTGTTGGCTGTTATATGCTCCCCCCTCCTTCCTCACCCTTCCGTCCTGATCTCTTTCCAGATCCGCTGACCCAACACAACCCTTGCTCTACCTCCCAGAGCTAGGGTGAAGGCAGCCAGAGCATGTGACGGATGATTACTGTCAATTCTGATAGAAGACAATATAAGATTACTTTAGCAGTTTGCCTTCCTATGTTTTTTTTTTTTTTTTTTTCTTCTTTCATTCACTATCCTTTCTTCCTTCATCCCTCCCCCCACTACCGGCTTTCTCCTCTCTCACCCCTCCCAGCATGTACCAAATGCAAATCTCTCAGTGCCCATTCGCCTGAATGTTTCAGGGCTGTACCCGGCAGCAGGGGGCTTTGTTTTACTCTAGAGTCTGTTTTGGTCCTAGTGTAACTGAGCAGTGCTGACTCTCAGGACCCCTTAATAGGCACAACTGCACGTTATTTAAAGGTAGGAGCTTAAACCGAAAGGTAGCCTGTGCTGTATGCCGGGTGTGTATATTTACATATGAATAATATGTGTGTGTGGGGGCTGTGCGTTCATTTTTAGACTTCATATATTTTCATATATTCATATATTTTAGGGTTGGTTTGACATGTACAAATGTTTGTAAAGTAGTATTCTTCAAGGGAGATCAGTGGAATGATGTGTACATATCATATAAGTTTGTGTGTGTATGTGTGTGTGTGTGTGTTTTTTTTACACAAAATGCTAATTACACTTTAGATTCTCTAGACTATAGAAAAAGCATTGCATTATACTCCCTTTAATATTGTATGAGAAAATGTGTGTTAAATAGTTGCAGTTCTGTTTGATTTTTTTTTCACCAAATTTTCTCGTGTGTTTTAAATTTTAATCGACAAAAAAAAAAAAAAAAAATGTATTTTACGAAGCTCTAACAAGCAAGGCTCGCTGATTCCTCCTGTATTGAATTGTATTGTAACTGTACTGTCTGTCATGTTGTAAAGCACTGTGCAAACTGTTGGCACTAAATAAATCCTGTATAATACTAGAAGTTTAAGGATGTTAATCCATGGCACATCAAATTTATTTTGGCCTTCTTGTTTGCACAGATTAAGGCCTGCCTTTTTATTATTATTCATGGAATATGTAAACCTTATTCACATTATTTTCTTTGGTAGCTGATATTAGGCTGAGAATTTCTGTTCAGTTAATGTACCGAACACTAATGAACAAAGTAATATGTTGTCTTACCTACTCTTGGTCCTAACCGATGTACTGTATGCTCTATTGATCAACATTGCTCTGGTCCTGACAGTGTATGCCAGGGGTCTCCAAACTTTTTAAACAAAAGGTCAGTTTACTGTCCTTCAGATTTTAGAGGGGCAACCTTTTGCCAGTGGGAGAAGAAAAACTCCTGGCGTTGGTAACAATACCCCATCATTGGTGTCAGTGGGAGGAATAGCGCCCCATCATTGGTGTTAGTGGGAGGAATAGCGCCCCATCATTGGTGTTAGTGGGAGGAATGGTGCCCCATTGTTGGTGTCAATGAGAGGAATAGTGCCCCATCATTGGTGCCAGTGGGAGGATAGTGCCCCATCATTGGTGCCAGTGGGAGGAATAGTGCCCGGTCATTGGTGTCAGTGGGAGGAATAGTGCCCTGTCATTGGTGTCAGTGGGAGGAATAGTGCCCTGTTATTGGTGTCAGTGGGAGGAATAGTGCCCTGTCATTGGTGTCAGTGGGAGGAATAGTGCCCTGTCATTGGTGTCAGTGGGAGGAATAGTGCCCTGTCATTGGTGTCAGTGGGAGGAATAGTGCCCTGTCATTGGTGTCAGTGGGAGGAATAGTGCCCTGTCATTGGTGTCAGTGGGAGGAATAGTGCCCTGTCATTGGTGTCAGTGGGAGGAATAGTGCCCTGTCATTGGTGTCAGTGGGAGGAATAGTGCCCTGTCATTGGTGTCAGTGGGAGGAATAGTGCCCTGTCATTGGTGTCAGTGGGAGGAATAGTGCCCTGTCATTGGTGTCAGTGGGAGGAATAGTGCTTCGTCATTGGTGTCCGTAGAAGAAAAAGTGCCCAATCATTGGTGTCAGTGGAAGGAATAGTGCCCCAAGGGCTGGATAAAGGCAAGCAAAGGGTTGCATCCAGCTCCCGAGCCGGAGTTTGGAGACCACTGATTTATGCGGCATCCTACCCACAATGGCTTAATAGCATTTACTCTGTAAGTCATTAACTTTGCTGTTTTGTTGTAAGAAAAACAATACTGTTGTTACTATAGGTTAAGAAAGCGTTCACATATTGTGGACCACCCTTGGGCTGTTTGCTGCTACGTCTGTTGAGGTGACTATGGGTAAATTATAGACAGATCCAATATCATGTCTGTAGGCAGCTGCTAACAGGACCGGATTAACGTAGGGACTATTGGAGCTGCAGCACCAGGCCCTTACCATAATATAGGACCTGGTTGGCCAGATTCACCATCACTGCTATTTTCTGTCACTTGTAAACACAGAAGCCTGGCTTCTGTGCTACAAGAGACAGCGTGCTGCTCCCTCAGAACCTCCCTGCACAGCACAGAGAGACAGCTGCTGGGGCACAGATGTGGGGCATCAGAGAGGGCTTGCTGGCTAAAAAACAGCCTGATGCTCGTATGCTGATGCCCTTTGCTGGACAGTCTCACTGCTGCTGCCCAGTGAAGGAGAGGCAGAGCCACAAATGGACTGTGTGGGAGGTTGAGACTGGCTGCTTCTGAGGTAAGGTGAGGGGGGGTGTCTGTTTGGACAAAGGTGAGGGCAGTGGGAAAGCAGGGCTCAAAGCTTAAGCAGCAGAATAGAGAGCTTGGTTGTTGAAAGAGGATTTGGAAGTGACTGCAGAGATGTGTGAGAGAAGGATGCAGAGTAAGATTTGCATGTGGGAACAGAAGTGCACCCGCTGCATAGCAAACCTCTGAACCCTGCACTAACACCCTAGCGCCTAACACCCTCCTGTGTATTATGCTTTCCTAAACCCTGCCCTCTGTGTATTACGCTGTCCTAACCCTGCGCTCTGTGTATTATGCTGTCCTAACCCTGCGCTCTGTGTATTACGCTGTCCTAACCCTGCGCTCTGTGTATTACGCTGTCCTAACCCTGCGCTCTGTGTATTACGCTGTCCTAACCCTGCGCTCTGTGTATTACGCTGTCCTAACCCTGCGCTCTGTGTATTGCGCTGTCCTAACCCTGCGCTCTGTGTATTGCGCTGTACTGAACCCTGCCCTCTGTGTATTACGCTGTCCTGAACCCTGCCCTTTGTGTATTACGCTGCCCTGAACCCAGCGCTCTGTGTATTACGCTGCCCTGAACCCAGCGCTCTGTGTATTACGCTGCCCTGAACCCAGCGCTCTGTGTATTACGCTGCCCTGAACCCAGCGCTCTGTGTATTACGCTGCCCTGAACCCAGCGCTCTGTGTATTACGCTGCCCTGAACCCAGCGCTCTGTGTATTACGCTGCCCTGAACCCAGCGCTCTGTGTATTACGCTGTCCTGAACCCAGCGCTCTGTGTATTACGCTGTCCTGAACCCAGCGCTCTGTGTATTACGCTGTCCTGAACCCAGCGCTCTGTGTATTACGCTGTCCTGAACCCAGCGCTCTGTGTATTACGCTGTCCTGAACCCAGCGCTCTGTGTATTACGCTGTCCTGAACCCAGCGCTCTGTGTATTACGCTGTCCTGAACCCAGCGCTCTGTGTATTACGCTGTCCTGAACCCTGCGCTCTGTGTATTACGCTGTCCTGAACCCTGCGCTCTGTGTATTACGCTGTCCTGAACCCTGCGCTCTGTGTATCATGCTGTGTATTACTGGCTGCTTCTGAGGTAAGGTGAGGGGGGGTCTGTTTGTGCAAAGGTGAGGGCAGTTGGAAAGCAGGGCTCAAAGCTTAAGCAGCAGAATAGAGAGCTTGGCTGTTGAGGGAGGGTTATGAAGTGGCTGCAGACTGCAGAGGTGTGTGAGAGAAGGATGCAGAGTAAGATTTGCATGTGCTAGCAGAAGAACTCCCTCTGCATAGCAAACCTCTGAACCCTAGTGCCTAACACCCTCCTGTGCATTATGCTGTCCTGAACCCAGCGCTCTGTGTATTATGCTGTCCTGAACCCAGCGCTCTGTGTATTATGCTGTCCTGAACCCAGCGCTCTGTGTATTATGCTGTCCTAAACCCAGAGCTCTGTGCATTATGCTGTCCGAAACCCAGTGCTCTGTGCGTTACGCTGTCCGAAACCCAGTGCTCTGTGCGTTACGCTGTCCGAAACCCAGTGCTCTGTGCGTTACGCTGTCCTGAACCCTGCGCTCTGTGTATTACGCTGTCCTGAACCCTGTGCTTGTGTGTTATGCATTCCTGGTTTTATTTAACAATGTTTATTTAGATCCCTGCCACGGTACAATTTGGCCTCACCCACCTTATGATGTGGCCCTGGGCCCAGTCGCTCAAAAAGAACAGGCCATGCATGGAAAGCAATGGGCTGACAGGGAGAGATTTCCCCTTGCCTGACCGGTCCTGCATTGCGCATGCACCACCTGGGCTGGGTGGTGGAATTAATAACAGGTGGTGTGGGCAGTCCTGATGGAAGCCAGGTACTCATTACAGCTTCTGTAATGTTGTGTTAGGTCTGCACAGCTGTGCCCTTCAACCTTGCCTCAGGACGCACCACGCACACCGATACAGGGCTTATTTGGAAGCCTGCGACTTCCATAGCATTGGGCCTGTGCAGCTGCACCCTTTCACCTCAGGGCGCACGCCGGTACACAGCCCTTTTAGTCCACAAAAATCCTTTGCACCAGGCCCCTAATGTTCTTAACCTGGCCCTGGCTGCTAACAGTTCTGGTTGATTTATTGTGGAAAGGGGGGTAGGGGGAATGATCATATAGGTTAGAAAATAAGGTTCATGTGATTTAATTTCTCTGAGATAAATCTGTGTCGGGCCTCTGCAGCATGCTTAAAGCTTCTCCTCCTTTCTCCTTTCACAACTGAAACAGAAATAGCCATGCAGCCCAGGCCCTTTCTTTTTCTGGCTGAAGCCGAGCCAAAAGGCAATATAATAGTCACATTGTGCTTACACATCAATTTGTCAGTATTGCCCTTCAGCCACCAATCAGAATCTATACACAGTTCTGAGTCTTACTGACACTTTGTGCCTCCAGTTTGGATATGTCTGTAGAAATTACGATCTCTGACACATAGAAACCAGTCAAAAGTGTATTTTCCAGTAACAATATTCTTATATTTCCTTCACATGCAGGTGTCTGTCAGTATGTTACCATCTGACTCTCTTCGCCTACTGCATCTAAATCATGGGTGTCCAACCTTTTGGCTTCTCTGGGCCACATTGAGTGCAGAGAAATTTTCTCGGGCCGCATATAAAATATATACTATAATTAAGATATGTAATAAAATGCCGCTGCGCCCTTCCCGCGCCGTCGCGCCCTTCCCACGCCGTCGAGCCCCCCGCACTAATTTAACACAACTAGAGGACGATCAAATGAAATGGAATCCGTGTACAGAGGTTTACTTCTTCTGAGAGATAATAAAGGAACACTCTAACCACCATGACCATGTCAGTGATTTGAAGTGGTCATGGTAGTAGGAGTCAGAAACACTGCACATGCTCGCCCCCCCCCCCCCCCCTCCTCTGAGGCAGCCTCTGCCTACCATTAGTTGGAAGCTGCTGTGGCCGTGCCCCGACCCAACTGCCTTCCTCTCCAGCAAAAGAAGAATTGTCAGGGGGCAGTGGGCGGCATTGCCTGCGGCTCTGGGGCCGCAGGTTGGACATGCCTGATCTAAATGATTGTAAATACCTCTTTGTGAATCTTTAAATATACAATTTACATCAGGGTGTTGTGCACATTGTGGTCTTGAGAACAGTATATGTAGAAGTTATGGCATGCTGATCTCTCCAGATTAAAATGATAGTATAAAGTTAACAGTCTATAAAATATTAAATAAAAAAAGCAGCTCTTGATGCAATATTTGCCTTCGTTTTGTCCCACTGTACCTCCTCAGATGGACATTATTTTAATCAAGCCACTTCCTCTGCGCCTAGGCTCTTTCCCTCTGCTTCCTTCTATTGGCATGCTTCTTGTCAGCACATTAATGGATGGGTTCCCTGTACTGCCTATTCTTAAAATAGCCCAGTGGTCTCCAAACTGTGGCCCAGGGGCCAGGTATGGCCCTTGGCTTGCATTTATTTTGCCCATGTGGTACTATTCCACTGACACCATCCACGGAGCACTATTCTTCCCACTGATACCAACAGTGGGGCACTATTCCTTCAATTCTAAACAATGATGGGGCTTTGTTAAGCCCACTGATCCATTTTCTACTGGACATTTTCTACACCCCACTGGTCAGTCTGGCCCCCCTAAAGTCTAAAGGACAGTAAAAGGGTCCTTTGCGCAGAAAATTTGGAGACTCCTGCACTAGGCTGATATCTGTCCTATTGAAGTACTTACATTACTTGCATAAAAAAAAAAAAATAATATATATATATATATATATAAACCGGTATATATAATTCAGTGGTACAGCTGCATTCATTTGTGTCTTTTACTGACATTCAGCAGCTCTCTGTTTGGGGAGCTGTCAGAACCGATTGGCGGTGTCAGGGCGATTGGCGGTGTTCGATTGCTTGGTTCTCAGTGCAGCGATGCTACATCCACCTAGGTAAGTTTGAATGGGGGGGAAAAAAAGGCCATACATCATTTTAAAGTCCATGCACCTTTTTGTCCATGCACCTTTTTGTTCGTTGTTGGCAATTTTCTACACTGCCTGTGAGCTGCCATTTTCAAAAATAGTTATTAGCAGTTGACTACCTATTCTTCCCCATGCCAGCCCAATGAGGACATTTGCGCTGCAGCTTGCAGTATTATACTGCACATGCGCAAGATGGAGACATGATGTCATTTATAGATGATTTCACATTAGTATGCAAAGGTGCATGCCATTGTCATAATGCAAATAAGCAATTGAAGTGATTATGGCAATCATTATTGAAGTGTTTTCTGTACAGATCTGATGATTTCATACATTCCTGTTTTTATCCCATTCCTTAAAGCGGAGTTCTGGGCACAGAAATCATTTTTCAACAAACATACCCCCGGGACAGTCAGGGCTAGTACATTCCACAATGGCTAGCCTCTGATCTGTCCCGGTTTGCACTTACCTTTTAGAAGAAATACTCACTTATAAAATTTCTTCAACAGCGTTTCCATCTCTCTTGTGGGCAGCTGAAGCCGGCGCGGTCCTCTTCGGCGTCTTCTTCCGCGTCTTCTTCTCCCAGAATGCGCCTGCACCGGCCCCTCTCGTCACTTCTGGTGCGGCGCCGCATTCCTCCACAGCTTCTGGGCATGCCCAGAAGCTGTTTAGCAGGGGAATGCGGCGTCGCCCGGAAGTGACGAGCGGGGCCGGTGCCGTCGCATTGATTCCTGGGAGCGATGACGTTCAGCTCCCAGGAATCAGTGCAAGCCCGGAAGTGACGGCGGAGCCGCGGCACAGAGGGAGGAAGTGAAGACTAGGTGAGTATATTCGATCTTCAATTACAAGGTGAGTAAATAAAAAAAAAAAAAAACCTAACTATCCAATTCCTTTTCAGGTGAAGGGGAACTAGCGGACAGGCACAAAAAAAAAATATAGATTTTGTGCCCGGAACTCCGCTTTAAACTGATCTACTGTTTGAAAAAAATAAATAAATACCTTTTGAAATGTTGTTGGCTTAGTGTATAATTACGACATGTAGTCATAAGTTTGCTGTGCAGTTTGATAGTTATTTCATTTAGCTGTTTTAAAAATTTAAGGATTTAAGATTTGATTAAATTTAATTTCCTTCCACAAATCAGTGTCGGCCCTTGTTCACTCTGAGGGCAGGTTTGAAATGGTGCGAGTCCAGCTAAACTCGCACAATTTCAAACCCGCATTTCAGTGCGAGTTCAGGGGCGATTTGACAGACATCTGCGTGGGTTCATGCACAGATGTCTATTGAAAGTGCCCTAGAAGTCGCTAAAAGTAGTGCAGGAACTACTTTTGGGAATTGGTTCGGTGCCGCACTGATTCGGACGGTGGCGTTGCCAGCAATAACCTCTGATTTGGCATGCGATTTGACATGTCAAATCGCATGTCAAATTGACCCAATTTGAAATGGGGGCTCAATGTCAGTTTGGATTAATTATCTGTGAAAATTAGAACTAGAATGCATTGTTTTTACATGAGAGTTAAAATCTACTTGTTTTTTTTTTTTTCTTTTTTTATTCTAATTTTATTTTAGTCTGTACTTATTCATGACACCTCCTGTGCACCCATTGTTTTTAGGAAGTCTTAAGGCCCGTACACACGTACCGATTGTTGGCCGTGAATTTTCGGCCGCCGCCCGATCGGCCGATTATTGGCTTGTTAGTATGATGCTTCCGACAACCGACTGCGGCTTTTCGGCCGAACAAAACTGGTGCGCAGGCTATAAAATTTTTGTTGGCCGTCACCAGAACGGCCGATTGTTCGTCAGTCAGTACAGATTTCGGCCGACAAAAGCCAGATGAGCAAGACTGGGCATGCTCAGAGAAGAAAAAACACACGGAAAGTTAACCATCACATGACATCACTTCTGCAGTTGGTTGTTGTTGGCCGACAAAATTCGTGTGCAGTCTAGAGCACTTTTCAACCAACAAAACAACACTGGACAAAAGACGGCCGATCGGTCGGCCAACAATCGGTGCGTGTGTACGGGGCTTTAGGTGAAGGTCTTAAGGAGTCTACATAGTAAGAGTGTTTGTCATATTCTACAACTCCAGTGTCTTTATATAATGAAAGTTCAGTGTGTATGACAGAATTGACCTCAAATGAACTCCAATTAGAAATCTGTCCACCAGACTGGAAGTTTTTGGCCACAGAATGTTGTTCCATGGAAAACCTGGCATCATATTTGCATGATAAAACCTCTGTTTACGGACATGCTTCACTGAAGTTGGGTACACACTACAGTTTTTTTTTTTTTTCCATCCAGCGGGTTGCGCGAAAACAAAACCCTCAGCTCCAGTCAAAGTTGCTGTACTAACAATGCGAGGTTAGTCCAGCGATTTGCCCCACTGAGCTGTTGTGTTCTGACAGAGGAAAGATTCCCCCGGCAGAACACTCCGATCAGCGCTCTCTGCCATGGACTGAGACCTGAACGGGAGTTGGTCGGGTGCTGGTTTTCCAGCATGCACATCCGACAGTAGCCAGCCAAACTTCTGTCAGATAGACCTACATAAATATGAGCAGATTGTCTGCATTTTTTTTTTTTTTTTTGAACCAGCAAATGGGCATTTAGAGGAAATTTTCTTCAGTTTGAAATCCTTTTCTTGTTGTAACCTATAGTATTTTAACTCTATGCGCAGCAATGCATTGTGATGAAGAGTTCTAAAAACAATGGGTTAAGCATGGTTTTATATTATCTATTGAGAGTGTGCCTGTTACTTTTCCACATGATTGACATATAGTGTGAGATTGCAGTATGCCATGGGCATGTTTGAATATGTGCAAGTGGGAAAAAAAAAAAGGTGCATAATGCACATAAATATGCATTAATGCTCTTTGATGCTCGTACCATTTTAGATTCACACACTCATATAAAAATGTGAACATTAATGGACACTGTGGGGTTGATTTGCTTAAATGTGAGAGTGCAAAATCTGGTGCAGCTCTGCATGAAAACCAAGTAGCTTCCAGGTTTTTTTTTGTAAAAGCTTTATTGAACAAGCTGAAGTTAGAAACTGGCTACCATGCTCAGCTGTATCAGATTTTACACTCTCCAGTTTAGTAAATCCACCTTATGCGTCATAGGGTAATAAATGGTTGTCTCTGTTTTAGACATTGGTTCATTCAAGTGTTTTTGTTATATAAGAATTGTCATATTATGTGGTACATTCTGCATTAGACTTTCCCACAATGTTCTTTTTTTTTTTTTTTCTTCCTCATTGATGAAATCAAGATCACTAATTGACTAATTGCAGATATGTGAGTGGATACGAAGAGTCCTTTCACACTGGCTTTCCGCACGGCAGACGCGGTTTTTGCTCAACAGGAGATCGATCCGCCAATCCCCGCTGAGCAGGCAGTTGATCCGTCTCTTCTCTCTGTGCTGAGACGGACCTGGGAGATCAAATAAAGAAGGACCGCCAGTCTGTTTAAATCCAATCCTCCAGACGGATGGAAAATAAGGTTTCCATCCGTCTGGATTTTATGGATCGGATAGCAGCGGCTGTCAGCAGACATGTCACCGCTGATATCCGCTGCTCCATAGAGGTACATGGAGCATCCGATCAGGACCGCCTGAAAAACTGTCAGGCGGACCTGATCAGAAAGCCCGTGTGAAAGGGCCCTTAGGCTTTGTTTACTTTTTAATGCTGCCTGGGAAAGCCCTATTCGATAAGCCATTTAAATGAAAAGAGGCACAAATGGACATATGTTCAGCATGAAATCTGAGCACATTCTTTTGTTGACCCTAATGAAGAAAGTGAGAGCTGAGAATGTCAGTGGTGAAGAAAAGTGCTTTTGTTGCATAAATATAAGAAATGTTTCCTATGCTTAGAAAACCATTTATGATGTATTATTATTGCACTCTGTGTTTAATCATACTAATAAAGTATAAGGAAGGAAATTCTGTAAATCATTATCTCCATTCACTGGAGCAGTTTGTGGTGCCCTCTCTTAGTTCATCTTCCTCTATGTTTGTCTAGCAGACCTTCACTGTCCTGAGAAAAGTAAAACATGGTGGCTTGGTGTTTAGCGCTTTTCTTGCAGTTCTAGCAACACTTGCCTTGCTTTTGTTCTACTGCAATTTCATGGGGTGCTCTGGAGTCCTCCCAGAACCTAAAAACATATTGCCAAGTCATTCAAAGCCCAGGCAAATTGGTAATCAGTTTGTGCTTGTGGAGATTGGACAGGGCGCGGGGACTAGCCGCCCGGGGGCAAGAACCCATATGAATGGATCAATGTCCTTTTATAAAGACCCTGTATTATGTTGGTACTATAAAAAAAAAAATTAGTAAAATAAATAAACCCAGCCTGGCAACTAGTCTAGAAATAGAACTAGTAACCCGTTTCTCAGCTATCAACATAAGGCATAGAACGACACAGAATATTTTCCATTTGGCCAGGTCTGTATGCCTTATATCAACTGCATTCTCAACTCTATTATAAGCACATGGTCACTGTAATGACAGGTGGAGCCACTCATATAAACCCCCTCAGCACTGGTACATTACAGCTGCTGGTGTGCAGGGGATGGGGAATTTCGATGAGGAGCTCTGCCACCAGCAAATGAGTTAGTGCTCATTCGTGTAAGTACTGAATAAAAAAATAAATCAGTAAACTTCAGCTTTAAGATAGACATTTATAAGGAAACCTTTGAGGTATTCCAGGGTAAATCTAACTAATCTTAAAAATGCTTCCCACCCCTTCCTAACACCCATGCTAACTAACCTGCGTGAGAAAGATATATGTACTTACCAATTCTCAGGCCAGTTCAGTCAGATGATCTTCCACGTAGAGGCTGCAAGCGAGAAGAGAGTGCTCGACAGCAGCAGGAGTGCTTGGAAGCATTGACCCCTGGAGACATATCAAATAACTGGACTGGACCCGACTAGCCTAAAATAGGTAGGTATATACATTTCTCTATCGTTCATTGATGGACGCAGTTCTCTGATCCATATCAGTAGGGTTATGCTGGTGCATAACTTCCTCCAGGGGGTGCGACACTTGGTATTGCAGTGCGACCTCCGTCGCCAACTGGGGACCTTGATTTGGTGCAGTCAGTTCTTCAAGAACCTCCGTTTGCGAGTATTCGTGGGTATCCCCTGCCTACCGTATTATAGAAAGTGGCATTCTTGGTTGCTGTCACTCTGTGCGCAGGGTGTCGGCACTGGCGACTTGTCCTGTCGTTCTCCCTATGTTGTTGGTTCATGGGGCCAAGTGGTACTTCGTCCGGATCTGTCCTTCCCTCCGAAGGTGGTTTCTGGTGTTCACTTGCACGAGGACTTTGTATTACCATCTTGTGTCCTAAGCCCTCACATTCTAAGGAATGGGAATTGCATACTCTGGATAGAGTTCAGGCACTCAAGGTGTACTTGGCGACTACTGAGTCTTTTCGTGGGTCAGGTTCGCTCTCTGTACTCACAAATGGCCCTAGAACAGGGCTGCCTGCACCTGCTGCGACTATTTCCAGATGGATCGGACAGTCGGTGGTGCAGGCTTATTCAATTAAGGGTCAGGTCCTACCTTTCCCTGTTTCGGCGCATAATACTCGGGCGCCTGATGATTCCTGGGCTTTTCGCCATACAGGCATCTGTGCTCCACGTTGCAAGACAGTTACCTGGGCCTACGGCCACACCACCCTGAATGCGCCCTGCTCTCGTCTGATCTCAGGAGCTGAGCAGGGTCGGGCCTGGTTAGTACTTCATCTGTTCACACCTTTACCAAATTTTATGAGGTGGATGTGCTGGCATCTGCAGATGCCTCTTTTCGCCGCAAGCTTTTGCTGGCTGCTGTCTGGAGGGCTTTTGGCTTTTCTTGAGGGTGTTTACTCTTTGTTTTAGGTGGGTCTCATCTTTTGTACTGATGAGTCTTATGTTGCCTGGTCAGCTATGTTTAGCCTTGGGGTCTTGTTCTTTTCTGCTGTTCCCACCCCTCATTTAATGGCACTGCTTTGGGACGTCCCTACTGATATGGATCAGAGAACTGCGTCCGTCAATGAACGATAGAGAAAACTGGATTTTTTACTTACTGTAAAATCCTTTTCTCTTGTTGATTGACGGACGCAGTACCCGCCCCTCTATTTTGAGTTGGGTTGGTGTTACTTTCTGACACTGCTTCGACGCAAAACTGAGATTCGATGCAAGGAGAGAGAGGGTGTACCCTCTGGGACTGCCCATAGGCGTAGCCCGCCTCCTGTAGTATAACCCTACTGATATGGATCAGAGAACTGCGTCCGTCAATGAACTTAAGAGAGAAAAGGATTTTACAGTAAGTCAAAAATCCAGTTTTTTCTTAAGATTAGGACCAAAGACAGATTAAAATGTGGCCGATTCAGCAGATATCAGCCGAATTTCAATCCGTCTATGGGCAGGCTGGTTGTACTTAAGTCAATCCATCAATCAACGGAAGTACAACCAGCCTTTAGGATTTTTTAGGTTTTCTATATTCTCCAGCAGTGATCGTTGTGTTTTGCCAGTAGGGAAAGCTCCCAGTGCTCCCCGCAGGCAGAATACAATAGTGCTGTGAGAGGGATTTAAAGGGAAAAAATGGCTTGATTCCCTCATCAACACAGTCACTACCCATATTTCTACTGATTTTTTGACATGCAGTTTTCTCTGAAGGTACTGCTATTTATTTCATTAATTGGAAGAAAATAAATGACCACAATGCAGACCAGTGCTTACCACAGTTGTCAATAGGCCCACCAACTGATTATTTTGTGCAATCAGAAAGCATTGCTTTCTCTCTACACATGCAGGGATACTTGCAGTGCATGCACTGTTGTTGGGACAGATTTTAGAAACCATGCTGTTAAGTGCCATCTGCTACTGTATATATGAAAATAAACTTCTGCATTGTCAGATTCCTCATTTATCACAAGCATGTTGTCAGGCAGAGGTAATATAGTGTTTTGTTCATTAAAACATATTATTTGATTTCTGATTACCCTTTTCATACTTTGTGTGGCTCCTTAGTTCCTATCCAGCTACACGGAATTCAGATTTAAAGAACTGTCACTATGCTGAATATTTTCTGCAGAGAAAAAGTGAATATCCTATCTGAGCAAGTTGTTGTCAAAATATCTTCTGGGAAATGTGGCAGTTTCTTCATAGCAGAAGAAAATAAGTGAATCGAAACAGAGTGACAGGTTCAATGACCATTTTGTGTTTTAAAGAACACGGCCAGAAACACAATGAACAGAAGTTATGGTGCACTGGCAGCTTTCCCTTTAAGGCATACAGATAATGCATAGTAATGACTTTGCAGCTGCTGCTAATGGACATTCCTAAATCTCCAATGGTAGAACAGGGTGAATTCCCCTAGCACCAACAGATCAATCTTCTTTAATTTATTTTTTACCCTGTGAAACGCCAATAAAAATAGAGATTACTGTGGAATTGAAGCAAGTATCTAAAGTAGTCTAAATAATTTGAGTTGAACTGAGAACAAAACCAAGTTGAGCAGAGCATAAAAGGTACTTATCACATTCCAACAAATGGCAGAAATTCAACAAAGACCTTGTGCTAAGCAAATGTCTCAAGTTTCCATTATTTGGCTGGTAATTATACATAACACAACTGTCAAAATGTCTAGAAAGTATCATTTACACAATGCCCCCAATGCTGATACTGTGGAATAAATAGGTATGCTCACCCAGAGAACACCAATCTACCAAACCTGCAATATACTATAAAAATTAAAGTAAATTGCATAACTATGTAGCAAAACCTTTTGGCTTGTATGCTTGCCATATTTTATAGAGGACACTAAACTGCTACATTGGAAGCTATTTGTAATGTGTGGTGGCCACGTGTGTGACCACTTATTAACAAAACACCAAAACTACACAAGGACTGAAGTTAAGACCTGTTATGCCCCCTCCCATTCAGAAAAAAAAAGAACAAATACAAACACCTGCAACACGCATTAACCACTCTCACTAATCGCTGATTGAAGCGTAACTCCACTTTCGTGGGAAAACAAATTGGCAAAAGAACAAAAAAATATAACCTACAAATGCAACACAGGTCTTATTGTAATTGAATTTTGTTAAAAAATTACATTTCGTGTTCAATCTGCAACCCTGTATTTTTCTGTAAAGTGCAATGCAATATGGGTAACTGAAGGCGTTCTGTACACAAATGCTGTATTGAATGCTGATTTTCGGAGAAGTCTGGACTAAAATACAAATTAAGATTGTGCGCATCCCCTGAAACAAAAATGTAATTGTTGATGGGATACTCTCAAAGGGAAATAACATCTAAAGGGATGCAGATCCTCCTACTTTCCTCATTAGGTCCAGACATACACTTAACAGCAATGCAGCCTGTTAGAATGTGTGCCAATGCTTCAGTGTCCTGCTGCAGAGTTACAGTGCATCTGGAAAGTATTCACAGCGCTGCACAATTAATCACTAAATAATCGCAATCTCGATTCAACCCTCCTCACAATCTTAATCCAGCATTTCCACGATTAAGAGCTGTTGTCTGCTCAGAGCTGTCCAAAAAAAAAAAAACTGCTGAGAGATAAATAGAAACACTGTATCATTTGGTTCTTTTAGATCAAAGGGATGAACTTCAGTCTGCAAACGAGTTCAGTTTAACCACTTAAAGGCTAGGCCTTTTTTCCCTGACACTTGTTGCTTACAAGGTAAAATCAGTATTTTTTGCTAGATAATTACTTGGAACCCCCAAATATATAGTATCTTACAAAACTGAGTACACCCCTCACATTTTTGTAAATATTTTATTATATCTTTTCATGTGACAATCCTGAAGAAATGACACTTTCCTACAATGTAAAGTAGTGAGTGCACAGCTTGTATAACAGCGTAAATTTGCTGTCTCCTCAAAATAACTCAACACCGCCAATCATGTCTAAACCATTGGCATCAAAAGTGAGAACATCCCTAATTGAAAATGTCCAAATTGGTCTCAGGTGTTGCTGGGGAGCAGGTTTGTTGAATTTGGTGTTATCGCTCTCACTTTCTCATACTGGTCACTGGAAGCTCAACATGGCAAAGAACTCTGAGGATCTGAGAAAAATAATTGTTCCTCTGCATAAAGATGGGCTAGGCTATAAGAAGATTTCCAAGACCCTGAAACTGAGCTGCAGCATGGAGGTCAAGACAGCGGTTTAACAGGACAGGCCTCACCATGGTCGACCAAAGAAGTTGAGTGCATGTGCTCAGCGTTGTATCATATCTTTTGGAAATAGACATATGAGTGCTGCCAGCATTGCTGTAGAGGTGGAAGGGGTGGGGAGTCAGCCTTTCAGTGCTCAGATCATACATGGCACACTGCATCAAATTGGTCTCCATGGCTGTCATCCTAGAAGGAAGCCTCTTCTAAAGATGTTGCACAAGAAAGCCTGCAAACCGTTTGCTGAAGACAAGCAGACTAAGGACATGCAATCCTGGAACCGTGTCCTGTGGTCTGATGAGACCAAGATAAACTTATTTGGTTTAGATGGTGTCAAGCGCGTGTGGTGGCAACTAGGTGAGGAGTACAAAGATGAGCGTGTCTTCCTACAGACAAGCATGGTGGGGGAAGTGTCATGGTCTGGGGGTACATGAGTGCTGCTGGCACTGGGAGCTACAGTTAATTGCGGGAACCAGGAATGCCAACATGTACTGTGACATACTTAAGCAGAGCATGATCCCCTCCCTTCAGGGACTGGGCCACAGGGCAGTATTCCATTATAATGACCCAAAACACACCTCCAAGACCACCACTGCCTTGATAAAGAAGCTGAGGGTAAAGCTGATGGACTGGCCAAGCATGTCTCCAGACCTAAACCATATTGAGCATCTATGGGGCATCCTCAAATGGAAGGTGGAGGAGCGAAAGGTCTCTAACATCCACCAGCTTTGTGATGTTGTCATGGAGGACTGGAGTGGTAAAGAACTCCAGTGACAACCTTTTTGAAGCTCTGGTGAACTCCATGCCCAAGAGGTTTAAGGCAGTGCTGGAAAATAATGGTGGCCATACAAAATATTGACAGTTTGGGCCCAGTTTGGGCAATTTCACTTAGGGGTGTACTTATTTTTGTTGCCAGCGGTTTAGACATTAATGGCTGTATGTTGCGTTACTTTCAGAAGGCAGCAAATATACACTGTTTTACAAGCTGTACACTCACTACTTTACATTGTAGCAAAGTGTAATTTCTCTATCGTTCCTTGATGGACGCAGTTCTCTCTGATTCATATCGGGGTAATACTGCCCCCTACAGGAGTAGGACACTAGGCAGAAAAAGTTCTGGCTACACCTATGGCCAGTCCCTGGGGGTATACCCTCTCTCTTCCTGCATAGGATGTCAGTTTTAATCTGCCTAGTCAGGAGTAAGGACCTAGTTCCTTGCTGGGATCTCTGGTCCTGGCATACAAAGTATTTTTTTATGTAAATGTTTTTTTAGCTAGCCTTTTTTTCTCCGGAACATTTTTTCCTGTAATATCTTCAAGCAATAATGCCGGACTGGCCAGCGAGCGCGTGCAGACCATAGCACTGCACTGGGTCGGCTGCGACATAATTCCACTGGACGGGGACTGGTTAAACATCTCGCCAGGACGCACACGGCAGGGTCTAGGCTTATGTCACAGCGTTCCTATTTGGCCGACAACCCCCTACTCCACAGGCGGGGAGTTCTTTCAAGAGATGGCACCCGCCTGTGTTTCTGGTATGGTGAGTGAACGTCTTTCCCCCCCCCCCCAGCAGATTTTGGGTCGAACCCTCACACTCCTCGGTTTCCCTCTGTCCTGTTGTGACCCCCTCCTCTCCCCCTACCCCCCTATCCCCTCCCACGTGAAGGACTGTTTGGGCCTAGTGTGCAGGCCACATGGGGGGCCGGGGGAGTTCGCCGTCTGCAGCGTTCGACCGATCGTGCGGGGGGGGGAGCCTTGGATGGGCGTTTGAGGGGTCCCCCTGTGGGTCCCGATTACCGCGATTCCCGTGCGGGGTCGCCATTTTGTTGTAGCCTCACTCTGTTCCTATGATGGTGGCCATCTTGATACACCTGTTTTTGACCATTTTGCAGTAGATTTTTTGCTGTGGAGGCCGGTGGGAGTGCCTGGAGAACAGTGTGTCATGAGGGTGGTCTCTCCCTCTCTGTGGGGGTCTGTTGGCGCGCGCCTGACCTCTGGGGGGCCCTGTAGCGCTGTGGTGCCGCTTTAAAAAAAAAAGTAATTTGTCTTTTTTTTTTTTTTTAAAGTTGCTGGCGGGTTTCTCATGTTCAGTATGGACCCTGCAGGCCATTTGCTCCCACCTGACCCCCTCACGGAGGCCGCAGGGCCTTCCGGATCTCCACTGTCTGTCAATGCCTTTTTGGCAGTTCGGGAAGCAATTGGGCCCGGGTGAAGATGGTAGGTGCGCTGAAACGTTTCTCTGCCTACCCCTCCCTCATCTGATGTCTCGGAGTCTGAGTCTGGCTCAGCCGCCACAGACGTGGGGCCTCCCTGCGGAGTCTGTTACCTCGCACTCTGTCTCATCGGATGATGACGACATTTCTACCTCCCCTGCCGCGACAGGTGCTGGTGGATGCACTGGCTGTTTCGGTGTGCGACACCCTGCAATTTGGGGGTCGCAGCGGCCGCTGCAACTAGGGCGCAGGTGGCATCTGGCCCTCACATGCCATCTGGAGCTGCTCTTTTTGCTTGCTGCTCATGGGGTGTCTAAGCGGCCGTTAGACGTTGCTCCTTTTGGGGAGTCTCAGGTACAGAGGACTGTTCCGACTTTGGTGGACGTACGGTCTCTAGCTGAATGTTCCAGTGGAGGAATCCCCATCTTTCAAGGACTTGGGGGATAGGCTGGCGCGGGCTGTGACCTGCGATCTGTACTCCCTGGCATAGTCTGCACTGGGAACAGTGTTTGTTTGCCCTTGCCATGCAGACTCTGCCTGATGGGTGGAGTTCCACAGCCGTGACTTAGTGTGGGGCATGTCCCTCTTGCCCTGGGGAAGCTGTTGGACCAGCGGACGCAGGGGCTGCAATTTGTTTGCGATGCTTGTATGGGTCACCTTGTCGTTTTCGGCGGTGGTTGTCCAGCGTCTACTTGACCGGAGTGTTGGTCTGCGGATCAAACTTCTAAGACGGTCTTAATGGATCTCCCTTTTCAGGGGGATCGCCTGTTTGGCGCTCCCCTGGATGATATTATATAAGGGTCTAACGGGGGGAAGAGTGTTTTCTTCCACAGGCTAACAACGGTAAGGGCCTTTGTCGCAGTCGGGGTTCTTCCCTTTAGGCTCGCAAACAGTTTCTTTGTCCCTCAGGGACGGTCAATGTGGTGAAGTCCTTCCAGACTTCCGTGTGTGGTTCCAAATCACTTTGGCCTGGAGAACGTGAGATTGTGTTTTTCCAGACCAGCGGGCAAGGCCTACTTGGCCTGCAGGTGCTTCCTTGCCCATCTAGGGGGTGGGGGGGAGGTCTTAGCTGGTCGAGGACCTGCGGCTGGTCTGGATCCCAGGCTGCTGGGTTCAGATGGTCAGGCGGTCCAGTTGCAAGATTGATTTCTGATCCGTTTATTTCCGGTAAGGTTTTTCCCTTCCAATGTACGGCTGTCCCCGGATCGGTTACAGGCGCTCTGTGGGGCAGTTCAGGCTCTGGTTCAACAAGCTGGACCAACTGGTCCATTGATGGTTCCGTGCAGATCAAAAATTCAAGTTGGTATCGGTTTGCACGGTGGTGGCTTCCCTGCATCAGGGGGATCCCTGGCCTCCATAGACATCAAGCTGCCTACCTTCACATCCTGTTATGTTTGTGACAACTGCGGATTCTCCGTTTTTTGCTGCGGGGAAGGATCTTTATCGGTTTGTGGCATTACCCTTTGGTCTCGCTTATGCTACTAGGGTCTTCACAAAGATGTTGGCGCTGTTGAGGCAACAGGGCGTATCGGTCCGGGGTTCCTGGCCATTCTGCTTCTCCATGTGGAGTCTCCTACGGTGCTGACAAACTAATTTGGAAGTCACCACTAGAACTCTGGAGGAGTTCAGGTGGGTTCTGAACCTTCAGAAGTCATCCCTGGTCCCTTCCATGAGACTGGACTATCTGGGCCGGACTTTGGACTCGCCCTCAGTCAGGGTGTTTTCTCCCTCCGGGGGAAAAACTCTTCTAACTTCAGACTGCGGCTCATGTCCCGCACATGGTCGTCCCTTCGGACCTGTATGTGAGTTTTGGGACTGATGGTGCTGTGTTTTGAGAAGGTCCCTTTTGGCGATCCTTCTCGAATGGGAATAGTATCCAAACTCTCTGGACTTTCCGATGCGGCTGAGCTGGCTGGCCAGGGAGTATTGAGCTGGAATCCTTCCTTCCTCTTTTTCCTGAACAATTATCACCACAGATGCAAGCCTGCCTGGGTGGGTAGGAGTCCTTGGCAGGTTCTCTGCTTCGGGAGTATAGTCCCTGGAGGATCCAGGTTACCGATCAATGTCCTGGGGCTGAGAGTGATCTGGCTTTGCCTGGTTCACTGGATCGGGCACCTGCAGCTGCCCGATGCACATTCAAACGACTGCGCCACGACCGTGGCTTATGTCATTCA